>NW_022589718.1:10132195-10546584 GCF_004348235.1 Phoca vitulina
AAAGAAAGAAAGAAAGAAAGAAAGAAAGAAAGAAAGAAAGAAAGAAAGAAAGAAAGAAAGAAAGAAAGAAAGAAAGAAAGAAGAAAGAAAAAGAAAACCCTGGTCATGTCATCTTAGTCAACAACAATTATAATGGCTATCACTTATGGCAAATTCACTTTGTACTGGACACTCTGATAAATGCTTTTCATATATTATTTCATTTTATCCTCACAACACAATGAGGTATTATCCCAACTTAACCTCCAGAAAACCAAGACAAGCGATTTGGTCAGAGTGTCAGAGCTGAGCAGACTCCACATCTGACGGGAAACTTCAGAACCCTTGTGATTTCCTCACAGCACCTCTTTTCCAGTATCAGCACCACAGGGCGGCAGGAACCAAAGAGATCTAGGACCTTGTCTTTGCTCTGTCTCCGAGTTTCTGTGGGAACTTGGAAGAGACTCGCCCATTCCGTCTTGGGAGCTGCAGCAAATGGATTCTCTGTGGGAACCCAGGAGAATGCTTCGGCATTCACACAGATCGCTCTTCTAGTCTTGATGTCTCTGATAGCTTCTCTAGCTGCACACTTAGGTTCTGAATATTCTCTTAAGTGTCTCTGCTTGAAGAATCAATTGGATATATTTCTCTTTCAGTCTGTTGCTTACCCTTTATCTCCACTCCCACCCAACATGGTTTCCTGCACATCTCACACTCCCAGAATCTCATCCTGGGAAGAGATTGGACAAGTCAGTTTCTCTAAGTATCAGTTAACTCCTACTGAATAAGGGATTTGGACTAGATTACCTCTAATACACTTTTGAGCTCCTATGCCTTATCATTAATAAAATGATTACTAGAATTCTTACAGAGGAAGTCTTCCCTTCATGGAGAGAAGCATAGACGTCAGCCCTAAGCCCCAGGTCTTACTTGGTGACAGCAGCTGTACATTTGCCTACCCACCTGTGAAGTATGTAGTGAAAATGGAAGGAAAGAAGGAAGGAAGGAGGGAAGGAGGGAGGGAGGGAGGGAGGGAGGGAGGGAGGGAGGAAGGAAGGAAGGAAGGAAGGAAGGAAGGAAGGAAGGAAGGAAGGAAGGAAGGAAGGAAGGGACTTCTATTTTAACCCCCTCAGGATCATCTTTTTTTTTTACCCAAATTTCAAAAACAAGCCCTATTATTATGCTTTAACAGGATGACTTCTGTCTTGAATGAATGCTCCCCAGGAACATAAAATGGAATAAAAAATAATGAGAAGGAGGGAATCAATTTGAAGTAATTCTGGTTTTATATGATTGTATTTAATCAATTTTTCTACTCATTATTGCACATTCATTTCAAAGTTTTCATGACCAAAAGGGGGAAAATGCCGGAAGGGATTAATTTCCCCTTGTTCTGCTAATGAAACAATTTTCCACTTGTCATTCTGAATGTCTCAAGTGAGGTAGCATTTTCCAACCACAATCAAATAGAAGTGGAATAGATTGGGGTGTAGGAGAGAAAGCAAGGTGCACGATGTCCCCTGTCTCTACAGAGCTCCACCTTCCATATTACTCCAACATTCAAGAGCACTCTGGACTTTCATGTCTGTAAAAGATATCCAAGAGACCTAGAGTCCCATTGGGAACTTCCTCACAGCTTCCTGGAGACAGGCTTTAAAAGCAGTGACTTTAGAAAATCTGGCTCTGTCACCTACCAGCTTGTGAACTTGTCCAAGAGATGTAACGTCTCTGAACCTAAGTGTGTGTCTTCAGAACAAGAGTGATCACAGAGCTGATACAGGAATCATGTGAAATAATAGTATAGACATGCTTTGCAGGCAGTAAGGCAGAATGATCAAGAGTCTGGATGCTGGACTGTGTCTTCTAAATTTGACTCCCAACTCACCCTTCATAAACATGTATATAACCTTAGGCAATTTGCTTACTTCTCTATGCACAGTTTTCTAATCCATTGAATGGGAATAATAATCACACCTATTACGAAGATTAAATGACATAATGCCATCAATTCCCAGCATACAATAAAAGATCAGTAAATATTAGCTATCATTCATGCCAGCAGAGAATTGGGAAAGGAGCATTTAGGACTAGATGGGTCAGCAGGATTTCTACAGGTGTTCACACATCCTTAGTATCTATAGTAAGTGGCAAGGGGGAGAGACAAGGGAGGAAGGAAAAAGAAAATAAATATTTTCTTAGGGTACAGAGGGAAAAATCTAAGAGTAAATTGCCCTTAATTAATGTGCTTGGCCAAGGACAAAGGAAATAAAACACTTCTTGTACCTAATGAGGCTTACGGCACCCAACTTCTGCCATTCACCACCTCTTAGCCTTGACCCTCTCTCTCTTAGTTCAGTGGATTTCATTTCTACTTCATTCTTGAAAACAATCAGCTGAGGAAATTTAGAAGGAGTCTCTCTATGAGTTTTTAAGAGTGCATCAGGGTCATAAAAACAGAGCGGTTCTATCTATATGGAAATGTAGATTTCAAATATATCCATTCTAATAATCAAATTATAAGGGAAATGGTCCTCTAATAGGGAACTAATAAAAGTTGATTCTTAAGGCTGCCTGGAGCTGTAAGAAATAAGGAACAGATTTATAATGTGCAGCTTTGTTGTTTTGTTCTGTCCCCCCGCCCTCATCCTCATGATCTATGCCAATCACCCAAGCCTAGATTAGAAGGAAAGAGATCAAACAATCCAAGTTCTCATTTGACTAAACTTCCCCACAGCATCTATACACACACAGACACACACACACAGACACACAGAGTTATTTTTGAAACAGTCATGTAAGGGTTTGCCTAAAGATGCTACATTTACTTCCCTGTTTGACTGGAATTTTCCCCTTCTGTACATTGCATAAATGTTTCCCGTGGAATTATTGATTAGCCATTGAGACTGTGTTTTGGGTAATGGGGAGACTGTTAGCAGAGCACAGGAGAGCAAATCTGGCATAACCAGGTTTTATGTAATACAGAGGAAGGGAGAGGCAGTTTTTTTTAACCTCTTAATTTTCTAGATGCCTTCCCTGAAAATGTGGCCTTTTAGACCTTAACCAGCTTAAGGAGTTGTATGTTTGTTCTGCACAGAAAGCAAGCAGAAGAGAGAGATGGAAATCGATCCCAGTCTCGAGGGTTATAAGGAATTGTTTCCCAGATGAGGAAATATAATCACCAGCCACACGCCTCTGGCTGTGACCAAAACACAGATTCTTCTCACAAGTTTACCGTCCTGCTGATAGTAAGTCACAACAGTCTGGGTGATGTGCAAATTCAACCCTTCCACCCAACTGATTTTCCTAAATGAAAAGGACAGAAGTCTGGCACAAGGCCATGTAGAAACGTCTTCAGCCTGGGAAGACCTTTTCCACTCCTTTTCCACTCCTACCGGTCATGGTGCTAAAACCACCCACCATCATCAAGAAGGAAAACATCACAGGTGTTGTGTTACAGTGCATGCTCTAAGCGTAACACTTTCATGGTGAATTTCAACAATAATGCCCCAAGCTGTGGACACCAGAAGGTAGGGATGGCATAACGGTGCGGCATAGGAACATTAAGACACTATTATTAACGCATCCAGGTGCCAAAAAAAACACAGGCATATTGCTTGGGTTATTTGGAGGATAAGTACTGCTGCAATAAATATTTTGGATGAGCACAGAGTTTTCATTTTTCATCTTTGCTTTTAATTTTGAATTTAGGCAAGGCCCACCTTCTCCAAATTCCCTGCAGGTTCAACCAGCTTCTTTTTTTTTTTTTTTTTTTTATCTTCTGCCTGTCCAGAATTCACACATTTATGTTACCTGTCCCTTCCTTTAAGAATTTAAGTTGGACACCTTGGGAGAGATGGGCTCTAGCTACATACTTTTAGAGCAGATTTGAGAGAAGCTATCCCTTCCACTGAAAGCCACTGATAAAAGAATTAGGATTAGAGCTTGCTTTCAGCAACTACATGAGTAAAGATTAAGACTGAGTCATCAAAGCTTGAAGCAAGAAGTCATGTGACATCTACAGATGAGCGGCTCAGCCTGCAAACAGTAGCCACTCGCCATATGTGGCTCTGTCTGAAGTACTTGCAATGTGACAAGTCCAAATGGAGATGTGCTACAGCACAAAATAAATGCACACCAGATTTTGAAGGTTTATACCCCCAAAAATGTAAAACATCTTACTAATAATCTTTATACTGCTTATAGGCTGAAATGACAATATTTGGGGCATATAGGGCTAAATATATGATTATTAATTTGACCCATTTTTGTTTTTAATGTGGCTACTAGAAAATTTACAGTTATGTTTGTGACTCACATCATGTTTCTATGGACAGCACTGCTCTGGAGGGAACCATAACCATTCCCTTAGGTGCATAGACTTGTTAGTATGTTTGGAAACTTCTTTAGTGAAGAGAAGCCAGAGACTAATATCAAAACCACTATGTATAGCTTATACATATATAAGCTATATGTGTGTGTGGTAAATCTTATATAGTAATCATGACACAGAATGGGTTCAGGTATTCTTAAAAGTTTAAAAAAAAAAACACTGTAGTTAGTATGTGTAGATCCTTCAAACAGATGGACTCTACTGAGCTAATTAATTAGTAATAATTATGGAATCCTAACTAACAAAGTTCATTTAATCATCATAATGTACATACCATCTTTATTTCTGTGGGCTCTCTGGACAATGACCTGAGAACACACCTCAGCTCTTAAAATAATCCCATGACCATTCTGCAGAAGCAATGTTGTTGGTGGAAGGGAGAAAGCACCAAACTTCCAGTCTGACGATGGAGGTTCACATCCTTTCTTTATATGACTAAGTGTGTGGTCAGAGGCACTGAGACTCAGTCCCTCCACATATAATAAAATTGGGGTGGTAATGTCTATTCCATCGTGTTTCTATGAGGATTACAGGGGACAAATGTGTGAAGGTGCTTCGTAGACTGTCCAATTTTACCTAAAACTTGGTTCTGTTAACGTGAGCTGGAGTTTTGCAGGAGCAGAGCCTAAACCACGCCTGTGATCACAGTGCTCTCAATTGATGGCATTCCTCTGCAAACTGCATTCACTCTGGCAGCCTGTCAGCAAGATTATATCTGTGCACCACCAAATGAAACCTGCTAAGAAGTTTGAAAATGCTGTAAGGTAACCAGTTGTTCTGTCTTCGGTGTCAGACAACTGAAGAGATCAAACTTTTGAGTTGGACGATGTTCTGAGTTGTTCAGGTTCTCTTTTGGTTGTGTTTTACATCATTCAGCAAGCCTGCTTGTCCCCTCTTCGTGCACCAGTGGATCTGTCTCAAAGTAAGACACCATGAGCCTGCCTTGCATACCTTTCTTTCTCTCTTGTCTACTTTCAATCTTTTAAGCTGTGGATACTCTACTCTCCTTTCTCTGTGTTCCAGTCTCCTTCCACTATTAAAAAAAAAAAAAATTATCTACAGATAACTCTAGGTTGGTCCTTCCCAGCTTCTTTACTAAAAACAATTGTCCCTTGGGGTGCCTGGGTGGCTCAGTTGGTTAAATGTCTGCCTTTGGCTCAGGTCATGATCCCAGGGTTCTGGGATCGAGCCCCACATCGGGCTCCCTGCTCGAGAAGCCCGCTTCTCCCTCTCCTCCCTGCTCATGTGCTCTCTATCTCTCTCTCTCAAATAAATAAAATTAAAAAAAAAAAAAAAACAGTTGTCCCCTAAGACAGTAATCATCTCTCCACAGAGATACTAGTGATTTTATAATCCAAGTTCTATAATACCCCATTTATGTGGATGCTTCTTGTTGTTCCTGATTTCTCCTTTATAGCTCTGGTATAGATTTCTTCCTCCCTTCTCTATCTTCATGGTCCTCAACTCCTTAAACACACTGGTTTGATTCCTTGACAGGAGACAACTTGCCTCCTGCCCACATGTACCCAGTTATTAATTTTCATGTTCTAGGAATTTGCTGGTGTACCTAGTAGGTGTCCCTCTTCCTGGAAGTCTTTCCCCCTTCCTTGTAAGAAGCTGGACAACCTTACACAAGTTATGTAATCTCTCTATGCCTCCAGATTCTTTGTGAAATGGAGACAGCATTAGTATCTACCCCAAAAACTTGTCATGAAAATTAAATATTTCCTAACACATTAAAGTACTCAATAAACACTGGACACTTTTATGGTATCAAAACAAAATTTTATTAGATACTCCTTCTTTCTAGTTACCATACACTGCATTTATCCCTAACATGACCATGCTTATTCTGTTGTAACAGCCTGTTGTATACTTCTCTGTTGTATACTTGTCTCCCAAATTAAAAATAATACTACTTATTAAGAATTTGCTCTATAGGATGCCTGGGTGGCTCAGTCGGTTAAGCGTCTGCCTTTGGCTCAGGTCATGATCCCAGAGTCCTGGGATCGAGCCCTGCATGGGGCTCCTTGCTAGGCGAGCAGCCTGCTTCTCCCTCTCCCTCTGCTGCTCCACCTTACTTGTGCTCTCTCTCATGTGTGCTCTCTGTCTCTCTCTCAAATAAATAAATAACATCTTTAAAAAAAAAAAAAGAATTTGCTCTACTAGGCACTTTGCTTCTGTTAACTCCTTTCATCCTGCCCAACACTATGCAATAGATAAAATCATTTTCATTTTCTCAGAAGAAAGTAAGAGAGGTAGAGTCATATACCTAAGGGCACACACCTAGTAAATAAGGAAAGCAGGACTTGAGCTTCAAGCCTATGCTCTCAACCACTCACCACACTTGACTGCCTCCCTTGAGAGCCCAGGCTACCATGTCTGTGTGCTCCCGGGGCTAGTACAGTGCTCACAGCATAAGTTTGCATTCACTCCTTGGTTCATTAATATAACACCTTTCCAAGGAAAGGCATAAATATTTTAATGTTTCCACCAAATATATTAAGACACACAAAAATGACATGACTGTCACATGGATCTGTGGGGAGCTTTTGAAGGGTTAAGTTGACCTAGCTTTCTCATTTTAGAAGTGTTGCCATTTCCTCTTCAGGAAGGAAAAGACATAACAGGAATAAATTGTAGGCAGATGTCTCATTTCTCCAATTTATTATTCTGTGGTGAAAATATTGAGTGACATAATGCATCACAGGACTGTCATGACTAAGTATGGGACAATACATCAAACAGGCATGGCTCTTGGAAAAACTACCAAACAGGCCTCTCCTAATGATGGATTAAGTTATTGGGATGTTTTAAGGTTATTAACATTATGGGGGATGGGAGAATTATTTTAGGAAAGAATGTATATTCTTAAGCAGAAGTAAATGTGTTTCAAGTCAGGTTCAATGTAGGATCCCTGAAAAGTCACAGAATACAGATATCCTTCAATAATAAATGTCATCTATTGGGTTCTCTGCCAACA
The DNA here is from genome assembly GCF_004348235.1 of Phoca vitulina. Lineage (NCBI taxonomy): Eukaryota > Metazoa > Chordata > Mammalia > Carnivora > Phocidae > Phoca > Phoca vitulina. The sequence goes on from NW_022589718.1 coordinate 10,139,548, forward strand.
AATAATTTCTAAAGTGAGGGTTTCAGGGTTTATGGAAGGAAGAGAGTAGAAGAAAAACGAGTCTTTGGGGTAGGCAAGGAAAAACATATAAAGGACCTGGACTAATTTGTCAAGGAGTTTGGCCTTCATCCAATAGACAGCAGAGAATCATCAGCTTTTGGGGGGGAAACAATGACATCAAGATGGCCCATAACTCTAGATGGAGTAGGGGGCATTGGGAAAAGAGAGAAATGTAGAGGCACTAGGAATATAAAGAAGGGAACAGATTTCAGAAGACATGTAAGAGGAAGAAAAAACAGGACTTAGCAGCCACTTGAATAAGAGCAAAAATGAGAATAAGACCACAGGTGGAAGGCAAGAAGAGAAAGAAGAACAGGTTTGGGAGAGATGGAAACCTAATGATGCATTAGTATGGTTGGGGTTGGGGGAGAAGGATGGATGGAAAGAGAAAGGCAATTGATGACAAGTCCCTGAATATGGTAGCTTACCCGCTCCTAGACTGAGAAGGAAAGATAATCCCCAGAGTCTTGGACAGTGTTACTTATGCCACGCCCATAGCCAGCCCCATAAATATCTGCTGCTGGTGTTGGAGACATTAAAGGCAGTAGGATTTGGAAATTAATCATGCACTACCTGTTGATATCACTTGTCCCTCTGTGTATGTGTCTATTTACTTTCTTTTTGTCTAGGTCTGGCTCCCATATAGGGAGTCAACTCCATATGCATCCTTGCCAGGGATTCAGTCCAGTGCCTTTTGTATCCCCTCGAGAAAGGAGCATGGTTCCTAGTTTCTGTGAGCTGCTCTGAAAAGAACTGTTATTTAATTGATGACTTGGTTTATGAACCTTCCCTCTGAGACGACTCTTCCTCCTACTTCGACAAATTATCACATCAGCCTCCCTTCTTAGTCCCCAGATTACTTTGAGCCAAGCAGAAATAGTAGATGTGTCAAACTTAATTGGCTTTTTTTTTCCAATGGTGGTTACTGTTGTTATTGTTATCATTTAAAAATATTGTCTATTGTCATACTTTCTACATTATCAGGGAGAACAGTTTTGGCGTTCCAAATTGGCCCACCCATTTCTTCTGCAAACCATCCTACAGGCTACGTGACCTCTGTGGTGCATTACTTTGTCACCAAACTCCGCTATCTTCAAAAGAAAAGTGACCTGCAAAGTATAGGATGAGTGTCCATAACAATAGTTGGCTCTGCTTCCGATGGTGTGTGTGGGAAAACAGAATAAAACATGGCCAAAGGCAGCACAGAAAGAGACAGTCTGAATGCCCTGAATGCTTTCTAAATGCAGATTCCTTGGGTTTTATCAGACTTGAGACGATGTGATGTCTTCTTCAATCCTCACTAAGCAAAACATATTCTCCCTTCTCCCTTCTGAAGACTCCCCACTGAACTGATGTAATGGGTGTTCTCCAAGGATTTAAAGAAAGAGAGACCCCTGGTAGTGCTACTCTTAAACTTCCCCCATTGATGAAAGCTGGTGAGAGATAGTGTAAAGGGGCAAAAAGGCTCAGATTCAAATCTCAATTTTACCCACAAGTATGGTGAACTGCTGTGAACCAGAGCATGACATTGAACTGCTGTGAATCTCAGTTTTCTAACAGTTAAAATGGAAATAATATCCTTTACCTTCAGACTTGAGTACCTAATAGATATTAGGTACTAGTACAATGGCTGACCTAGAGCAGGCACCTAATAATTCAAAAATTCAAAACTATAATCATTATTATCTGAAAGGGGCACCTGCCTGGCTCAGTCGGTAGAGCATGTGACTCTTGATCTCAGGGTTAGTGAGTTCAAGCCCCATGTTGGGTGTAGAGATTACTTCAAAATAAAATCTTTATAATTATTATTATCTGGAAGATGTAATTATTATGTGAGTAATGACCAAACAATATTCCCCCTACACTGTAGGGCTGGAAAAAAAACAAACAAACAAACAAACAAACACGGACCTAGAGTCAAGAGAACAGGGTCTCTCCCTCTCCCTCTGGCTCTGTCTTGGATAAAGAACTCACCAGAAATGTGTACTGGGCAATGTGACTAGAGGCATAAGGCACAGAATCTGTTCAGCATGGAACAGAGAGCTACTTCCTCCTCTTCTGCTTAGGTTCTCTCATTGGAACTCAAATTATCATGGTCACATAACTCGACTCTAACGAACCCTATTCCTCACATGTTTTCTGCTTTTCTTTTCTCTTTTCTTCTTCTTGTTCTCCCATCAGCTACAGAATCAAATTTCCCACCCAGGTCCTGTCAACTAAAGGCCACAGCTTTCTACAGTCACTTAGCACTTCCAGTTGCCTGCTCCACCCCAGCTGGTTAAGATGGTGTCCATTCTAGCCTCCACAGTCCTGCATTTAAGCTGCCTCAGATATTAAGGTTCTTTCTTAAAATAATAAAGGAGATATGCTACTTGATATATATTACCAGTAATTGTTACAACACTCTGTGACAAAACCATCACTGTCTACCTCTTTCTCCAAGGAACCCAAGACGCAGAAAGGGCAAGTAACATAGGTTCAGGAAGTTAGACAGGCAGTAGGGAGCTGAGATGCAAACACTGTCCACCTGCAGGGCTCACATTCTTCCCACGTACAGAAGCTGCACACTGGCAGCCAACAGATGTGTTTTGGCCCATACAATCCTAGCCTTATGGTGTTTCTCAAAAAAAATACGAATTCATTTCCAACATTTTTTTAAATGTAGATTTATTTTTAAAATCCCCCCTCTTCTTTTTTTTACTTAAAAAAAAAAAACACATATCAGAAGAGCTGGCAACACTGAGCTTGTTTTCCTCTGGGAAACTATCTGGTGGAGCTGAGAAGCAGCAGCTCCCTTCAGACAGACGGGATACATGGCTTCCAGCTGGCCACAATCCTCACCACTCCCTTATGCCTCCCCACACCTCTCTCCCCTCATCCTGGAGTTCTCTGCTTGGTCCTATAGGATTTTGACTTTGTCCTGTGTGTGAAGTCCTGGTCCTAGGGAAGAGCATGCCTGCCTCCCTATTGTGGTTCTCAGGAGACAGCCGGTCTCTGCCCCTGGACTGTGTGCCTCCCCCACCTTCGTCCTTCCACTGTGGTGACTTCCTGATTCTCTCTGCTGGTCTGATGCTTCTGACGCATACCTAGCCCTAAGTTGTCATCGCTGAGATATGCTAAGCCCCTCACTGGCCTGTAGTCAGGGTCTAATTCCCTAACCTGCTCTGACCATCCATGTTGCATTGAACTCCCACCTGAATGACTCACTAGGTCTGCCCTCTGGTTTGTCTTTGACTAATCCCATTCACATGCAGTCCCAGACTCCTCTGTAATCCCAGGTTGCTCCCTCCTACCTGCCCCAGGCTGCCAGCTGGTGGTTGCCGGCTGACACCGAAGTACTTCCCTCCTTGTCAGCTCTCCTGCTCCCCTCCCCCATCGTTTTGGCTCCCCCAGCAATGACCTCACAGCAGAGCCAAGAAAGGGGCTGAAAGACAAGAAAGGATTGGTAAGTGTTCCTTGAATAGTACAAGCCGAGGAAGTTTTAAAAGCCCTCTGGACTTTGTGCATTGAGGATATTTCAGAGAGAACTTGACAAAGACTTGTAAAATACATTTCATATAAGGAAAAAAAAAGGTTGAAAAGGGCAAAAGACGCTGCAAGTCTGACAAGAAGAAAAAGAAAAAGGTGTACACCAAAATACTGGGACTGAAAACCCTGTTGAAAGCAAAGCTGCCTCTGACCTCCGTGCCTTCCTAAATGAAAAGCAAACTTCTCCTCCTCCCTCATCCCTGAGTTTGTCAAGCATGATTGATGACACGGCTTTGGCTAAGGACATCCCTGAAACGTTCCCACATATAAAACAAGAGCTCACGTAGCACTTATCTGCAGAAGAAAAGGCACACTATTGTAAAAGATAGAGGCCTGGCAATTAAAGAGAAAAGAGTAGAAGGGAACAGGGTTGCTGGCAGGACGACATACCACCTAACTGATGTTCCCCATCAGGCTTCACCATGATGGGCGCCGTCTTTAAACTTGGCGAGCAAGAATCAGACATAAGGACACAGTCCTCACTACTCTCCAAATAAACTCTCCAGTCTTAAAGAAAGAAGCCAGTTATCTCCCTTTCAAATCCATCCTATCATGTATATCCCTACAACTGCCCCCTAGATTACAACTGACCCTTCCTCTTCACCAGTGAGTCTTACCCATCTTTTAAGACCCAACTCAAATTCTATCCATTCCCCAACCTCCTACACCCTCTCCCTTCTCTAAATTTGATGAAAATACAACCTGTGCCCACATAATGCACCCACCAGATGGTAAGCACATCAGAAGAAAAGACCTGCCATTTTATCCGGCTACAGTGCTCCCCATTAAGTAGCATTCGATAAATATTGAAACAAATATGACACTCTGTGGTATTCCTCATTACTTATTTCACTTCGAATATATTTCTTTGAAGTCCAATAAGCTACACGTTCCTTGAGGCCAAGGATCATGACTTCTGGAATTTCTTTGGCAGTCTATATGGCATCAAGCCCACAGCAGAAAATAAATATTTACCTCCCGAGCTGGTTGATTGACGAAAAGGAATTTCAAGCTTTCAAAACAGGTTACCAGTTGCAGTGCCAGACCTTCCTCCACTTGAATAGGAAATACCACTTTATGACTGGAACAAAATTTTGCAGGCTATGGACAGCCCCACCATTGTTCAATGCCATAATTTCACGAAGCTCCAGGGTAAAGCCCTGAGTTTGCCTCTGGGATTTTCAAATACCACCTCAAAAATGAGTGACTAGCAAGTGAGCAGCCATCCTAGGAATCTCACTTCAGAGTTCCCCAAGCTTATCCTCGAAGGGAAGGACATATCACACTTTTTCAGTTCGCACGTCAAAAGGTGGTTTTGTTTTTTAAATGCTTTCGCTATGAGTTCCACCTGGGACTTGCAAATCCATATGAGATCTTGATTTGCACATCATTGTTGGATGCAGGACTCAGTGATGAGAGCTCAGCTGTCAATGGGAAGTGAAGCGGGATGTCAGCCTGTTCCTTCTTCCCTGCTCCCCCACCCCCACCCCTTGAATCTCCTGGGCAGATTCAAGAGGAAAGCAGTGAAGATAAGAAGAGAGGATTTGAAGGCCTGGGATAAGAATGCATGTGGAAAAAGAAAGACTGTCATTAGGTTGTTTTCCTGTCTGTAATAACTGCTCTGAGACCATCAGCTTTAAGTAATAAGTTTTTGAAAACCAAAAATTTTAGATACAATTTTGTATAAGCAAATCATTTGTGTGCACAAAACTCTGTATTTTCTGGTGCAAACAGCATTTTCACATGCAAATTGGGCTGTTAGAGCTTGAGCTAATTGCGCTGTGCGTGGAATTCAATGCGTTTTGCAAGCACAAGTGGGAAGTGGTACTGGTGTAGCTACAGAGAATGTGGAAGAAGTGGCTGGCAGTCAGCAGTGCCGTCTGCCTACGACTGAATGGCTCAGTCTCCTTGGAATGCTGCAACCCCCTTGAGAGGCAGAATGGACACTTGTCTGAAATGAATATATTTTCAAACAAGTTACTAGTTAATTATCACCAACTGCCCTCTGCATCAACTGGGTTTACTCCAGGCTCAAACTTACACAGGCCACCCAAGTTAGTGCTCTGACATGGCCCAGAAGAAATGTTCAGACAGGCTGCTCTGAGCCCTTCTGCCATCTTGGAATTTGCATCAACCTGGAAATTGCCAGCACACTGAACTTGGGTACTTGAGGAGAGTGTATTAAAGGCACTATTTACAAAAGAGTGGGCAGGATTAAGAAAAGCAACAAGGGTTTGTACAACACCTCAGGATTAGTAAGTGGTTGCAGTCTCTAGACCTGAAGGGGCAAGGACATGGGTCAGTTAAAAGAATCTGAAGAGATGGCTTTAAAGAAAGAGCCACTCAACAGGAGTTGTGACTATCAGTTAACGAAGGCAGACAACCCATTTTGACCCCAAAGGAGAAAGGGATCAATACTCTGACTTCATTCCTCTCTCTCCTTCTGATGTCTCCAAACCCAGCTGGAAGGCAGAAGGCCAAAGCATCTCTTGATTGTGTCTATACAGTCAGCCTCCCAGTCACAGGACGGGAATTAGAAAAGGTGTGGAGCGACAAACCAAAGACATCCTACACAGGTTCCCCAGAGCCAAAGATTCTGCAGCAGACATTTTCCTTTATTTAATATTTCTGTATTTCTAAGCCTTGGGCCCCAGAATGTCTCTGAGAGCTACATCACACTTATACCTTACTCAACACTGTTCCCCAGCCTCAGTGGTAAGTTTCATGATTAATAATAGCTATCTTAAGACAGCTTAAGAGTCATTCTTAAGACCTCAACAATTTTAGCTTATATTGCTAATGTGGAAATGATTGTGGGGCTCATCAATGGTTATGGAATTGACTGATTTTAGTTTATTCCCTAATCATGGTCCAAAGCCATTGTCTGGTTAACATAAGCCAAATATGAACAGAGACCTCTTCTTGTAATTCCTCATCTCTTCCTCTCCTTGGTATGTTTTCCAACAAATCTTGTTCTCGTTAGTTTCACTCTTTTTAAGTGCCTGTTTGTATTTAAGAGATCACCACCACACAGTTCAGATTTAATTGTGTAGTAGTTCCTTAATGTGTGCTATTTTTTTCTTCCTGTGTAAGCCAAGAGCTCCCTGAAGGCAGAGGACATGTATATTTATTCAGATATCTATGAGGGTCTCAATAACTACTTTTCCTTTGATTAATTCCCCAGTACCGTGCAAGTTCTGGTAATGAGCATTCATAGAAGTTTCTTTCTATGTACCCAGAACTCTGACAAAGTGTAGACTACTCGTAAGGAAAACCAGGTATGCTTTATCCCAAGACCTTAGACAGTACAGACCAAAGAGCCTTTCTACATAGTAATAATTATAGTTGACCATTGAACAATGTGGGGAATAGGGGCACAGAACTCCACATATACACAGTCAAAAATCTGCATATACATTTTGACTCCCCCACAAAATTAACTACTAATAACCTACTGTTGACCAGAAGCCTTACTGATAACATAGTCAATTAATACACATTGTATGCTATGTCTATAATATACTTGATTCTTACCATAAAGTAAACTAGAGAAAAGAAAATGTTATTAAGAAAATCATAAGAGAAAATATATTTACAGTACTGTACTGGAAAAAATCTGCACATAAGTGGTACCACACAGTTCCAACTTGTGTTGTTCAAGGGTCAACTGTACCCTTGAAGGTTGTACAAAAGAAGGGAGCAGAAGGGAGGGAGAGAAGAGAGATAGCTAAATGTGCTCCTTGTCTGTAAAGACACTCTCTGCATTGGGCACGTGGGCAGTGGTTAGATATAAGGTAAGCAGTGTTGCTGGAGAATAACTTGATCCATAACCCAACCCAATAGTATCACCTAGACGCTATGAAGATAACTGACCTCTGGGTATTTCGAATATGGTCTTTCTCCTTCCTTTCATAGATGGTTCTGTACATCTTTATGTATAACAAGCGAACGTGATGTGGGTGATACCATGATTCTGATATGTGTGTCCTAGGAGTCATAAAGAGATGGCAAATATATCTATAAACACCTTTGAGAGATTATGTAACAAAGAAAACTTTCTGACAAATTAGTCATGGCATCAGAATGCAAAGCTAATAATACATCAGCTCACTGATGTAAATACTGGGCAAGAATGGTACTAGATTGAAATTAATCAGTCTAACACAATCTGGAAATTTTAGGGAAAAAATAATTTCTTAAGGAAGATATTTTTCAAAATATATTTATTAAGACATAGCTTCATCTTTCCATTCCACTCTGGCCCAGCCAACACAATCTCCAAATTAAATAGCAGTACTGAGGGCTTGCTGTTCCTTAAGGCACAAGATTTGTCAACACAGCCAATATGCTTTCAAGCAAACAACATTTGAAGGGTAAAGTTTTCGAAGGGGGTGGCAAAGAGCTATTCATACAGTGATCCTTCAGCCAGTAGTCTCTGAGACAATCAGTATTTCATGAAATTGTATTCATTTCAATATATTCAATAAATTAATCATAGGAGCAAAACGTGATTTTATTTATTCACCTTCGTAAGACTTTTCAGAAAAAAACTATGAATCAGAAAGCAAAAATTTTTGTCAGGTCATGTGTCAAAAGTAGTTATTACTATAACAGAAGGTTCACCCAACTTGAATGGGATGCATATACCACCGCTACTCACAGTTTGAAAACACAAATTGGATCCCACTCTGTAAAAAGAAATGTTTTAAGTGTTGGGGATGAAAGAGTCAATGAATAGACAAGGAACCCTAAAGAACTTTTTATTTCAATCTGTCTGGGTGACACTGTCTTCACATAGAAAAGTTAATGCTAAGTCTACCTCTGCTCCTTCCACCAGAACAATGGTACCCGTTGTACTAACCTTCCAAAATAAGTGTCAGATGTGGACCCTCTCTTGCTGCCAAGTCTGATAATTCAGCAACAACTCGCCATTGCTGCTCTATCATCTCCAGGATCTTCTGGGCCTCCTGACATGGGTATAGCCTCTTGCTGCCCCTTCTGGGCAAGTGTGTGTGGGGAAGGCTGTTGCTGTTGTTTGTTTTGTTTTGTTGTTGTTTGGAGAAGGGAGGTGTGAGGATCAGTGATGGACAAGGCAAAGTAAAGAAAGTGAATCATTATAGTTGCACAGTCCAATATGGTAGCCCCTAGACACACGGGACTATTTAATTTAAATGCAAATTAAAATGAAATAAAATTAAAAATTTAGTTCCTCAGTTGCACTAGCCACATTTCTAGTCCTCAACAGCCACATGTGTCTACATACTGGATGGCATAGATATAGAACATTTATTTCTATCATCACAGAAAGTTCTTTTAAGATAACACTTCACTATAGTATGTTACTAAGCCTTCTGGCAGTCTATCCTCCTGGCTCAAGTTTCTTTACCATTTATATAGATAACAGTTTATATTCTGCCTGGCATCTTCTTCCTTCATTGTGTCTCAAAAGACCATCATGTTTATGAGCAGCTAATGCTTTTATGGGTTCCTCTGTATGAAATTTGCTCATAATATTACCTTGGATACTAATTAAGTGGGATTTGAAAGTGAGAACACATTGGCACTGTTAAGGTTAATGGCTTAATCCTTTAGCACAGGAGACAACTTCAAAAGCTTTTTGGAAGATTTTTACGAAAGCAGAGGGAATGCACTGTTTCATTATCCATGGGCATTGTCTATACTGCTCTCCTTAGGAACTGTGCCATCTATATGTCCTTCAGGTAACATATGCTTAGAAAATGTTTATAGGGTTTAGCATTTCTTATCAGAAAAGTAAACTGCTAATAAAAGAGAGATTTTTTTCCAGATAATTCTAGAATCACCAAGATCTAGACTTGCTTTTTAATCTATTTCTTAGAAATAAATTTTATTTATTTAGGAGGATTATAGGTATAAGATAACAGTTGATGGTGCATCAAAAAATAATTTCACTGGGGGGTGCCTGGGTGGCTCAGTCGTTAAGTGTCTGCCTTCAGCTCAGGTCATGGTCCCAAGGTCCTGGGATTGAGCCCCACATCGGGCTCCTTGCTCAGCGGGAAGCCTGGTTCACCCTCCCCTGCTCCCCCTGCTTGTGTTCCCGCTCTCGCTGTGTGTCTCTCTGTCAAATAAATAAATTAAATCTTTAAAAAATAATAATAATAATTTCACTGGTTGCCAGAGACTGGGGGATGGGCATCGTGTCTTATCCATCTCTTGTATACTTCATAGTGTCTATCACAGAGATAGGTACATCAAATGCTCACCAAGGGCTGCTAATTGTTGGCTGATATCATAGGCAGACTAATGCCCCTCCCCAAAGATGTCCACATCCTAAACCCCAAAACCTATGACTATGCTACATGGCAAAGCAGCATTAAGGTTGCAAATGGAATTAAGGTGACTAGTGAGCTGACCTTAAAATAAGATTATCCTAGATAATTCTAATGTGTTCAGTGGACTCATGAGGGTCTTTAAAAGGGGAAGAGAAAGGTAGAAGAGGAGTCAGAGTTACAGAAGGATATATGAAGACAGAAGCAAGAGTCTGAGTGACATGATGTGAGAAAGTCTTGACCAGCTGTTACTGGCTTTGAAGATGGAGAAAGAAAACCACAGCCAAGGAACACAGATGTCTTCTGGAAGCTGGAAAAGGCAAGGAAATGGACTCTCCCCTAGGGCCTCTGGAAAGGAATAGAGTTCTACCGACACCCAATTTTAGCCCAGTTAAGACCCATGTTGGACTTCTAAACTATAGAATAATAGATAATAAACTTCTGTAGTGTTAAGCCACTAAGTCTGTGATCATTTGTTACAGCAACCATGGAAAACAAATAGAGTTGAGATTCTTTTTTCCCTTTGATTTCCTAAAAGAGATGTCAATTCATTATACTTATTACTCCTGACCATTACTAAATATTCAATCGTCTGTGGAGAGCACAATGTTGACAGAAGTATATGCCAAAAGAAAATCTGGAATTTTCCCCAGAGGAAGAGCTGCTTCACCATTTTAAAATAATATCTCGTGTCCTGCGTCCAATGATTTGCTTATTTAAGAAAATTGTCCCTTTAAAATTCCTTTGTGGGTAGGAACTTACTTGGTGCCATGTGAACATTTGTTTGCTACCACCTATCTCCCAGGGCCAAGCACCAACTATGCACATGGCTTATTCAATTGATAATTATTAAATAAAATTGAAAGAACCATGATTAGCAGGCTAATTATTGACCCATAATTATTTGGATTTGTCTCCAATACAAATGTCTCCTCTGCTTTTGGCTCAATGTAATCAGGGTTTTTTTTTTTTGGCTTTTTATTTTATTATTATTATTATTATTATTATTTATTATTATTATCAGAAATCCTTGAAGTGCTTCTGCAGACTCCAAAGAGTCCCTCACTGGTATGACAATTTTTATTTGAAAGCTGGAATCTGAAGCTTTTGCCTCAGGGCAGGGAAAGGAATTTGGCAGACCCGGTTGTATTGTATTATTTTCTTAGCTTCTCTGGAGAGAAGAGGGAAGTGATAAAGCCAAAGAGAACTGGTTACCCAAGATAGCTATTTATCAGAGAGAGAAGAACCTGATAATCAAAATAGGTTAAATTCAATATTGAGGGAGAAATTTCTTCATGGCGTGGCATATTGTACTAGATGGTGTCTATGATCTCTTACAGCAGAATTCTTAGACAATCTCTGATCCTCAGAAAATCATGCCTTTCATGACATCCTTCTGGCAGCCTATACCTCCCCCCCCGCCCCCCGCTTCTCCCATGTAATACTCCCTTCTCCCACGGCTGTGGCTTGCACCCCATACCTCACCTAGTTCCGGCGTGGGACTGTTTCATGTCACTACCAGCCCTGGAGTCCTTTCTTAGTTCCTTTTATTCCTGCTCACATTTCTAAATATCACTTCTTATGATAAAATCAACCAGGCACCTCGCTTATAAAAACTTCTAGCCTATAGTCATGCGATTGTAATAAGTAACGAGGCTGTCCCTTGTTACTCTCCCTCTGCAGGTACCCATAGATTGTGCATGGATCACTCTCTTTGGCTTAATCCAATCAAAAGCCAGAAGACAAGAGAGCTGGGTGGGTGACTCCAGCCATTGAAGTCAGCCTCCCACAGCAAAGAGCAGGGCAGAAAAGAAATGAAATGGATTCCAGGAGGTGAAAGTGAGGCAGAGAATAGCTAACACAGACCTCTTTTTCAGGGCAACCTCAAGTCCTAGATTTCCACTTCTGGTCTTTTTTGAAACCCTAACTCATCTTGGTTAAATTTCTACCATGTTTGGGGCACATCTTTCTCTGAAATGCCAAGAATATAAACATTCTACAATTGCCCCCTCCTTTTTTCCGCCCTGTTTTTCTTCAAGGTTTTACTGAATGGCTACTTTCTTCTGGATTTCTTAAGTCCTTTTACATCTATGGCATAAATAAACCTAATGTCTCCCTTCACCAGTATATTAGATTCTCTTTCACATCCTAACTGTCTACTCAACATTGACAAGTACGTTTGGCAAATGGTAAGCACGCAATAAACATTAGCCATTTTTATTTTTATTCCCCTTCTAAGCAATCCATGTCTGATTAAAAAAGAAAAGCCTTTGGGACAACAAGGACATTTGTAAGATTAAAAAAACATATATCTGGTTAATCTAATTAAGATTTTAAACCTAACTTCCAGTTTATTAAGAAACAGAGCAGATAGAGAAACAAGTTTAACAACATCACAGAAAAAAAAAGATCAGACAAATTGAGAATGTGCATCACTCTACAGGAAAACTGCTTAGTTTCCTCAACTAGAGATAAAAAGTCAGTGTAGGATAAAAAGGGAGTAAAAAGGGCTTTCTAGATGAGGATTCAGCAAACTTTTCCGTAAAAGCCCAGATAGTAATATTTCAGGCCTTATGGGCCACATTCAGTCGGCTGCAATTGCTCAACTCCAAAAACCATAGATGATACTTAAACGAATGGCATGGCTCTGTTCCAATAACAATTTATTTACAAAATGGGCTGCCAACCAGATTTGGCTCGCTGCTGACCTTTGTTCTATATTTAAGGAGCTTAAGAAACATGACAGTGTAACCAAGTATACAATGGGCACTTTAAACTCAAAAGTTCTGAGTAAGGTATGGGAATCAGGAGAAGAAAATGGAGAGAAGTCAGAGGTTTCAGGGGCCTTGGGAAGCCAGAGATGAAGTCTATGCAGTACTTTTCTAGAGGAAGAGCACACACACAAAGTGACACCACCCAGTGACTGTATTTGTTATTTATATGTCTAGTGGCCCTGCTTTCACTCAGCTTCCTCTGACCTCTTTCCATTATGGTTCTCAAAACAGTAATGACAGCGTACATCTTTTACACAGTTGCTGAAAAATATAGAAATTTGGACAATGTACTGAAGGGGGCATCTGCTCCCCCACCCATCCTTATCTCTCAAACCCCGTCCCCAGGGTGATGGGTGTGGTCTCTTTTATTCCCTTACTCAATCCTCAATATCACCCCAATTCCTTTTTATATAACCAAAAAGAAATCAGTTAAAATGGACTCTTTTCAGAACAGCAGTAACTTATGGAATCCACTGAACTCACAGTTCTGTCAGAAAGAGTAAGATTGGGGGGCGCCTGTGTGGCTCAGTCGGTTAAGCATCTGCCTTTGGCTCAGGTCATGAATCCAGGGTCCTGGGATTGAGCCCCGCATTGGGCTCCTTGCTCAGTGGGAAGCCTGCCTATCCCTTTCCCACTCTCCCTGCTTGTGTTCCCTCTCTCGCTGTCTCTCTCTCTGTCAAATAAATAAATAAAATCTTAAAAAAAAAAAAAAAGAAAGAGTAAGATTAGGACCCCCAATGGTAAAATTTTCTCTTTTATTCCTGCTTAATGTTGACCACAAATTTTAACATCTCTGGGTGTCTTACTCAGTTCAGGCTGCCATAGCAAATACCATAGACAGCATGGCTTAAACAACAAACATTTATTTCTCCCCATTCTGGAGGCTAAAGTCTGAGACCAGGGCACTGGTAGTTCCCATGTCTGATGATGGCCATGTACGGATGGCCATCTTCTTGTTGTATCCTGGCATGGTGGAAACCGGAGACAAGACAAGCTCTCCCACGTCTCTTCTTATAAGGGCACTAATCCCATCATGAGGGCCTCATCCTCATGAACTGACTACTCTTCAACATACAAATTTTGGAGTGACATAAACATTTAGCCCTTAGCATTGGCTCCTTAGCCTCATTTTTTTCATTGATGAAAGAGTTTGAAGTATGATATACTGACAACATTCTTAACATTGACCAGAAACTTTTAACTTCCTATAATTATAATAAGACCTCACACTCTCAGGAATAACTTAAAACTACACTAGTTGTGCTAATATTTTTATGGAACATTCCTATATGAGAAATAAAAGGATCCAAATTTCTTTAAGTATTCAGAGCAACATGAAAAACATGTCCAAAAAATGTTAAATAAAAACAAAATCAATGAGACACAACTTAGAAAAATTTCGTATCTGTGATCTCAGAATTGAAGATGCAACAAAAAAAGGGAATTGTTTCCAAAACAAGGAGAAGCTCTTCTCAGGAAATTGAGAAAATAATTCAACAACATGAGCAATCAGCTTTGGAGGAAATATCCCTTGCTCAATCTAGACAAAGAACGAGAGAGAAAGAAGAGAGGAAAAGATAGAAATTATTCAGTCAAAGGAAAATGGAATCAAAATAGTGGAAGAAATCACGTCATAAAGTGTTTGGGGCAGGAAACTCATCACTTTTGCCTCATCCATTTTATAATAACCGTACATTAACTATTGGTGGGTTTTTCTATTTATATTTTCAAGCAAAGTGAATCATGCTTCTAAAGTTGTCTGTACAGGGTCCATATTGTTTAGAAGCAAAATACTATGCAAATCTAAGACATAAATGAGTATCATTAATGTTACGTTCTGTTAATTTTAAGATTAGAAACAAATGCTATTATCCATTGGATGAGCTAGCCTTCCATTCTAGGACACACTGGGTGATTCAGAAATGTAATATCCATTTTCGCTTTCCTTCTGTATGTTGGCTTCCATCCACGTCTAAAAGCTGGCAGAGTAGGGAGGGAAAACTGAATGGGAAGAAATCAGAGAAGGAGACAAACCATGAGAGACTCTGGACTCCAGGAAACAAACTGTGGGTTATAGAAGGGAGGAGGGGTGGGGAGATGGGGTAGCCCAGTGATGGGTATTAAGGAGGGCACGTGTTGTGATGAGCACTGGGTGTTATACACAACTAGTGAATTGTTGAACACTACATCAAAAACTAATGATGTACTCTATGTTGGCTAATTGAACATAATAAAAAAGTAAATAAAAAATAAATTTTTAAAGCTGGCGGAGTGTATACACACACACATTTTAGTTAAGTGAAAACTTACTGTTTTTTTCTTTTTATTTAAAATCAATTAATTAACATACAATGTATTATTAGTTTCAGAGGTAGAGTTTAATGATTCATCAGTTGCATATACTTACTGTTTTTAAGCTTAAAGAGGATGGTGTGGTTTATATACCTGTGTTTGGTTTTGTTTCCATGGTTCTTACCTACTCACTTAACGAGGTCCTCTCTCAGGGCACCTGGGTAGCTCAGTCAGTTAAGCGTCCGACTCTTGGTTTCGGCTCAGGTCATGATCTCAGGGTGGTGATCACAGGGTCGTGGGATTTAGCCCCACATTGGGCTCTGCACTCATCAGGGAGTTTCCCTCTCCCTCTGCCCGTTCCCCCCCAAATAACAAATAAATCTTTAAACCAGGTCCTCTCTCATTTTCACAGTGATTTCCCCATAGCTCTTGATTTCTCATTATGTTTCTGCAGGCCCTCAGTAGAACTTAGCAGTAATCAGTCAAGTCCACTGTCTTTGTAGGCATCATTGTCCTCATCACCTGCAATGACATTGCCCTCCACCAGGACATGGACTATCGTCCCAATGGTGAAATCATTTTGCCATTGGGCTACCACCTTGTTCCAGGGACATCTATGCCCAATTCATCACTCAGGATGGTGTTCTTTTTGCCCATCAAGAATTAGCCAGCCCCAAATCTTCATTTTAACACCTGCTTTATCAGACTACTCTTAGTACCACTTACATTAGTTTCAATCTCCTGAGAAGGAGACGTCAAGACAGGATCAGAATTATAAGACATTTATTAAGGAAGAAACAGGATAAGGTGGAAGAATCTTCAGATTAGAATGCTGATCTAAAGCAATGGAAGGAGAAAGAGAAGGAAGGAGGGTTGAGCAGGAAGAGCCTTCAACTGCTGCATGATCCCAGGATTCAAGCAGCCTGTGGGAATGTCCAGAAGCAAAAGTCCTCTGTTGGAAGAGTCCTGTAATATTTCCAGAATGAACTTGCCTTAAATCCCTTGCCGTCCTCACTCAGTAGCTGGGAGCACTCCACAAAAATGTAGATTTGGCATGAATGTGGCAGTGGATCAAGAAGGACAGCTTGGGGTCATCATTATGCTTCCCACAACAAAAGATCTGTGTGGCATATTTTCACCTTTTTTTTCCTGACTTTCAAGACATCAGCACCACCAAAACATGCCACAAATTTTAGAAGTAAGCCAGATGAAGAAAGTGTAAGTGAGGTGGTATTTTGGAGGTACCTGAAAGACCCTCTTGCATGCATCTGAAAGTCCTTAAACATCTATTTCCCTCATGGACTTCCATTAACCCGAGGTGAAGACAGACCTATTTCCACTTGAATAGTGTGAATGTACAGTTCATCTCTTAAGGATATTTACATTTTATGGCTGCTCTCTCAGTGAACTAAGGGATAGTTGATGTAGAGGGAAAATCTTTAAAAATAATGACTTTAAAACTAGGGTCAGTTTTGCATTGCCACAAACATACTATCCAACCTTGGGGAAGTTAAATAACATCTGTGGGACTCATCAGGGGTTCAACATTGAGTTAAGAAAACTAAGTTCCTGGTACTATGTTAATTTGAGGGGACATAGTCCCTGCCCTTTAGGAGCTCAGTTGATAGAGCTTTGAATCAAATATTCTTTGCGCCGTCCTCAGCTTTAAAATGGTATTATTTCACAGCTTTTCTTAAAAATGAATTTTAGCTAGTTGGCAGGAAAGCTGTCTATAGCATGTCACATGAAATCATTTAGAGATTAGATAATTTTGTGAAGTTTTGGATAATTGACTATTATCATCAAGGCAAGATTCTCCAGAAATCAGCCATAAATTCTTAAAGGGTAATTACATATTAATTCATTTCTTACTGCTATATTCTAAAATGGTAAAATTTCTAGAATCAGACTTATATCACCAAGGCTTCAGGATTCTGCCCATCATATAACAAAATGGTTTTCAGCTATGTCTGAATTCATTTCTCTTTCTCCCCTGATTAGCAAGAGAGCATTGAAAAGTAATTAATTTTTCTAAGCTTTCATTTTTTTCCATCCATAAAATGGGGATAAATATGATAGATACCTCACAGGGATAGTTTGATAATTAAGTGAGATACTACATGTAAAATTCTTAAAACAGTACCTGTCAAAAGCATTTATTAAATAGTCTATCATTTTTCTCAAAAACTGCTGAGTATTTGCCTGAAGAATCTGATATTTATTGGTTGAATATGTTGTGTTAGATTGGGTTCTCCAAGAAGCAGACTCAGACAGTGATGTGTATGCAGAAATTTTATTAGGAGTGTCTTCTGGATCAATAACTTTGGGAAGTGAAGGAAGTGGAACTGAGCAGAGAAGAGAGAAGGAATCTGAGTTGTAATGCATTAGTATCAAAGACCTCAAGCAAATCCAGAAGGTGTTCTGGACCTGGGACAACCCTTCAGAGCTCCACATTGACCAGGGTACTGGATATACCCTGACCCCATATACTGGGTGTGACCTTAGAAGAGAGCCTTGTGTCCTCTTTGGCTGAGGAAACTTCCAAAGAACAACTCAGCTACTATCACTACCAGCTTTGGGGAGAATCAGTCTTGTAGGATAGATCTGGGCAGCATACCACAGCATCCACTACAATCCCTTTTATACTTCTTAGATCCAGTTTCTTCATATACTAATTTCTTGGAACAGATCTTCCAAGATTCTGATCTCTTTCCTTAAGGAAATTTGTAAGAGGAAAACTAATAAGACCTACCACAGCCACCACTTCTGAAGTTAGTCTCAGGTTTTCCATTGATACTCATCATTTCCTCTCTCTATTACCCATTCTAGATTTCCCTCACCCTTGGCCAGCACCTCTCCAGGTTTAGGGGGCATTTGGAGTGGAATAACCCAGAACATCACCCCTCTCAGCCTGTGACTACTGCCCTTAACCATTTATCACCAAGACTGAAAACAGGAGAAGAGTACCAAGAGGAACATTCCAGTAGATCAAGTGAGGGCCAAACATATTCTTCCCTGTCCTATTGTGTAACAGCAACCTCACCTCCTTGTGATAATGAAGGAAAATTGCCTATGCCAGGATAGTCACTCTTTTCTTGCCTGCTGATACCTTGTTATGAGGATCCCAAAGTGATCAGGCAGAAGTTGCAACTTAAAATTTAAAGGAACCCTTTCAGTGTCCCTGATGTAAATTTTCTCTCTGGAACAGGATCTTTAAAGCCACAGAGCACATAGTTGCAGAGACAGGCAGTACAAATTCCTTAAGTGGGTTACTAGGAATGATGATAAACCCAGCCACTCTCACTTCCTTCCACCCACCAGTTTCTAGCTCATGTATTTGCCCTCTAATGCATACCACCATATCATGGTCACTGCCTCCAAATCACTGGTTAGTCTCTTTGAATGATAGTGCCATATTGGGGGCTCAGCCTTAACCTTATGGCTGGCAAGTGGGACAACTGGCAGAAATAGTAGCTAGATGAAATTCAATAAGTGGAAACTATGGTTTTTAGCCCTAGCTAACCATCTGGTCGCAGGTATTAGGAGAGGGAGAAATATCATTATATCACTTTGAGATATCTACTTTGTGATGAGAAGCATCACATCATTCTGACAGTGATGAATGACCCAGGAGTCTCATACATGATGTTGGCTACTGCCTTCTGGTTTTTCTTATACTTGGTCCCAAATGCACCACTTCCTTCTTAGGATAAATTGTTACTGGGCCCACCCTACCTTCTGATTTGGTGGATCTAACAGAACCCAGGTCATGAGGAGCAATTCTGGCTGCCTATTCACATAGCCCAATCTCTCTGGACTATGCTATTATAGAGAGTAGGAGAATTAGCATAGCCATAGATTGTAAATGTGTACACCATTTTCATCCCAAAGTAGATGTGAACTTTTTCTGATTTTCCTTCTTGATAGGAATGAAAGAGGAGTGCATTTTCCATTGGCCACATACAATGTATCTATCTGAAACCCTGTTAATTTGTTTTAATAAACATACCAGGCAGTGGGTCACTGCTCATCCTCCAGGATCTGACTTTATAGGGGTCAAAATGATAAATTAGTTCTCTAATGAGGACAACTACCCTCACATCTTTTAGAACTTTAGCCTGATTTTTACCCTTCCCATATTTATTGTTTGCCATGAATATAACAACGTTGGGTTTTGTTTCTTATTTAATATCTTGGCTTGAAGGGTATTTCAGAAGTTTCCACTTGGTCTCCTCCACTATTCTTACGTCACAGGCATAAGAGATCAGCCACCACTGAGTTTCTCAACAAGTCTGAGAGTTCTCTCACCAGTGAATTCTTTATCACTCAAATAAGCAGAGTGTCTTCTGGGCTTTCCCATGGAACATAGTAGACTAGTGGGTTACAGAGTCTACCCAGTCTAGCATACCAAATTCCCTAAGCCTCTTGATAACTACTGCTACTTTCTTCCTCAGTGGCTCTGGCATTTCTGGCTCATCTAGGATGGCTATCACCTTCTCCAAGCTTCTAGGTGCACCTTCTCCATGCCAACCTGGGTGCACATTTATACTATCTTCTAAAGTTCTTGCCAGTTTGATCCTGTATCACAAGGTGATTCTATATAGATAAACTCTCCATTAGCTAACCTTATATTTCACATCCTACCTTGATCCAGTGTCTCAGGACCCAGTCCCATATGGGGCCCAGATGATGCAAGTACATGTGAGGTAGGTCTTGCAATTCCTTCAACTTCTCTTAGCTGACCCAGAACTTCCCTAACCAAGCTATGTTGTAATTTAACCCTCATTATTAATCTGGCAACTAGGATGGGAGGGTTTGGGAGGTTCTGAGGGGGCTGCATGTGTCTTTCAAAGCAGAGAACTCTACATTTTCTTCAAGCAACAGGAGAGCATTAGCCTGTAAGGTAAACCCTTGATAATTTTAACAATAACCTTTAGTGAGTCACTTATGTAGGTCCAGAGAGTTCAGAAAGATCAGAAGATTTAAGAGATTCAAGTGCATCCAACTCCAACATCCTCATCACAAGTCTGATGAAAGGCCTGATTTTATAGAGCAGATTTGCTGAGGCTGAGAATTCGACCTCTCCTGGAGCTCTGCCACTCTTGTAATTAAGTCCTGGGCATAGGCCCCAGCTTTTTCAACACTCTGGCTGCAGTATACTCTATAGATGCTGAAAGGAAATCTCTTGGCTTTCAAACTTAACATTTAATTTATGATCAATCACCCCAATTTTGTGTTTTTCAATTCTTAGATTGCCCCCAGAAATTCCAGTCTTAATAATTATTCCCCCCTCAAACCTCTCAGACATCTAAGATATTACCTCCACCAAGATTTTCTCCCCAACATCTAATCAGAGTTCAGTATGGTGAAGTTGTAATAATCATGTCACTTTCGCATGTGGGAAGCCATCTATGCCCCTCTTTCCAACAGTGATTGAGTCCTCACTGCCAGCTCCAAAAGCCCATTTTAGAATCTGCCTCCTCAGATAACTCTTGGCATCAACAATTCAGAAACAGACTCTGAGATGAAGATTTGCTGGTAGGAAGCTTAGTGGGGGGGTGTCCTCAGGACCAACGCGAGTGGGAGGTAAAGACAGGAGGATTACACAAGAACTGCAATACAATCACAAAACAGTCCTCTGCCAACCCAATGCTGAGCTCTAGAGCTGGAATGGCCCTTCTGAGGTGTTCTGTTCAGAGATAAGAGGCTGTTAATTGTTCATCCCTACATCAACCAGTCATTGGAAGTGGGCTGCCTCTGGGAAGGGAGTTTGAGGTTGGAAGTGGCAATTCTCTTTAGTAGAGGACAATTCCCGGGGAGCAACTCAGCTGAGATTTGTCAGCTGCCAACACTTTCTGAAAATGGAGAAATGAGTGCCTCAGTTCTATAGGGGGATCTAAATGGTGCCATGCCATCCAATACACACAATCCTGCTGTGGTAGGCAGAACAATGAGCTCCAAAGATGTTCATATACCACCTCCTGGGCCTGTGAACATGTTATATACATGTAATAAATGTAATACATTATGTGATACATGGCAAAAGTACCTTGCCGACGTGATTAAAGTGAAGGACCTTGAGTCTAACCCTATAAGTCTTTAAAAGAAATGTTGTTGGCTGAGGACAGGATCAGGCAGATAGCTTTAAAAATGGAAGAAGACACCACAAACCAAAGAACATGGGTAGCTTCTAGAAGTTGGAAAAGTCAGGCAAAGGAATTCTTCCCTAGAGCCTCCAGTCAGAGACACAGCCCTGCTAACACGGACTTCAGCCCAGTGATACCCATATTGGTCTTCTGACCTTGGAATTTTAAGATAATAAAATTTTGTTGTTTTATGCCACTAAATTTGTGGTCATTTATTTCAACAGCAATAGAAACCTGCATTGACTGTAAAGGAAACCTCATTATCAATTTTTACATGAGTAGCTCAAGTACTTGCTTTATTAGTATGTTGCAGAACTAGTTTTTATTTTATTCTTTACCCTTCCCATCTGATGCCTATATCGTGGCCAAATAGCCCGTATATAAGATGACTGGAAAATACCTTATCTAATCCAACAGTAAGCTATTTAGGGCTCTCGCACAGGTCTTCTCTAGGCTGAGCACCATGTTTTCATTATGAGGGAGTGCCTCCCCACCCTCACCACACAATCTGTCTGTGGACCTAATTTTAGACTCTGAGAACCATCATCTAAAATGTTGGGTGGTAATCATCAAGAAATTGCATCATTTTTAATTTTCCAAGGAAATTTAGAAAGATAGCGGGATCAAGGATCTAACTTCACTGTTTATACTCCTAGAGCATAGTTTCTCAGTGGCACTATTCACATTTTGGGCCAATTATTTGTTGTAGGGGTTCATTCCATGCATTGTAGGATGTCTAGCAGCATCGCTACACCTCTACCTGTGAAATGCCAGTAGCAGCCCACCATCCATCTTCCCTACCCTAGTCATGACAATTAAAAATGTCTCCGGACATTGTCAAATGTCTCCTGGAGAACAAATCACTCCCCTCCCCTCCTACTGAACCACTGTCCTACAAAGAACATCTTATAGAATACAGAACTGACAAGGGCTTTAGAAATGATTCAATCCTGCAATCTAATGTTTAAAACTACGAAGTACTTCTCAAAGAGTTTATGTGACTTGCCCAAATTCATGTAGTTAGTGGCATGGTTGATGTCTATCACCTCCTTGGACCACTAGAGTAGACTATTTGAAAACTGAACACTTCTTCTAAAGCATTAATTAGTTTCCAGAGCTTCCTTCACATACACAGACAACTTAAATAAAGCACTGTGAGTTGACCCAGTTTTCTTATCCTTCTGTGTTTTTTAAGGTTTCATTCTTTAGAACTTTTACGGATAAAATTGCTTCTAATAGTGGTTGTCAGGAAAGCATTTCTGCTAATTAGTGGTGGTGACATGACAAAGATATATGGAGCCAAATAGGAAACTCCCACAATACCAATCTTCCTCCCTTTCCTGGAGCTGAAATGCCTTGTTACTCTGTTTGCATAGAGGATAGGAACTGAGGAGTCCCTCCTTTCTGAGCAAGGAGGTCATTCCTCAAACTTCCTCAGAGATTTGACCATCAACAAGCCATCAAGTTGCCAGGGGTTGGTTGGTTTTGTTAATTTGCAGCTCCATTTTTACTGAATAGAAAAGGAACATCAATAGCAGCCATGGAGATTTCTAGGTTGTTCCAATCTTGATTCTTATTTGTAGTTAAAGGCATAACAATGTCAGTAGAATTAATTAAATTGCTGTCACTATCTCTCTCTCGTACATCACTCACTCACACCCTCCTGTGTTAACACACATTGAGATCAGCAGAATACACATTTACATTTGCACCCACCTACACATGAAGGAAAATATGCTAATACTTTTTTCATTCGTATCTTTTATCTGTGGTTTTGGATCACTCTGCAAGCATATTTAAAGAACACAAGGATTGTGAGACAACTAGGATTTCTGAAAATGCTAAGCACTTAAGCACCCTGAGGAGTCCGCTTCAGTCCTTCGAAAACATGGGGATTCACTAAATGATTAATCAACAACCTAGTCAAATTTTGATCCATAATTCAAGAAAAACAGGATGCCGTATCCTATTCAGTGTATCTGGAATGACTAGCCTCATGCCAGGAAGGGAGTTTGATCCCTGGGGTGGGACAGCGTCACACAGGTTCCTTTTCAATTCAACTTTCCTGACTTAAATACTGCACAACATCAGGCAAGTTTCCACTTGTTAAACTGGGCTGGGGAGCTGTTGGGAGACGTATGCCCATCTGTGTGGTTATGTGCCTGGCCCCCAGAAAATGCTGACGAATAATGCAGCTCCCCACTGCATTTTCACAAATAGACCCAACCAAAAGGGTAATGCTTCTGTCTGAGATGATGCAGGTTTCTTTGCAGAACTGTCAAAACACCTTTGGTTGTAGCCCCCACCATGAAACCTGGCACCAGGGTTTCAATTTAAAACTACTTCAAACTGTGCTCCATTCAGGGCCCCCCAGCTCTCCATGGGCACCACATTTACTGGCAGAGGAGCCTAGATGCTCCTTTGTCACCACTGTTATTTCCCACAGGTAAGAGCTCTGGACTTTGCTTTAAGACTATACTATGCCAGATCAACTATCACAGCCTCTGCCCCACATGCTTGTCACCAGCTACCTCTGAATGGCAGAGCTTCACCTAAGAGTGTGATATTCTGTGGCCTGATAAGGTAAGGCATTCCCTTCTCTTATGTGACCTAACTTCCGCCCTGAAATCCAGGATAGCCAACAGCACTCTATTTACAAAGAATAAGATGGATACCATATCTCAAAACTTTCATTTGGCTTCTACATCTGTGAAATAGAGTGATAATACCTAATATATATATTGATCGTTGACAGTATGATTGCCATTATGGTGTCTGTCAAATCTGTCATTATTTGATGCCCACATCTTTCCTATGAGGTAAGTACTATTAGAAAGCATACCATTTTTAAAAAGAGGACACAACCCATATTTGCCCAAAGGCTGACAAATTTTCCCAATTCCTTTATTTCAATTGTCATAAAATTAGGAGTATCAGAATCAAAAAGGTTTTCAGACCCGGGGCACCCAGATGGTTCAGTCGGTTAAGCGTCTGCCTTCAGCTCAGGTCATGATCTCAGGGTCCTGGGATCAAGCCCCACGTCGGGCTCTCAACTCAGTGGAGAGTCTGCTTGTCCCTCTCCCTCTACCCCTCACCTCCCCATGCTCTCTCTCCCTCACTCTCTCCCTCTCAAATAAATAAATAAAATCTTTAAAAAAATGTTTTCAGACCCATATTCATAGAGCAGAAAATAACTATGAAAGTAACTGATACCACTCTAATCACATTTTATGGCACAGGAAATGAGGCCCAAATTGTTGGAATGCTTTCTACATGGCCAGCAACCTGTAAAGATGTAAGGCAGGACCCACCCCTGGCTTCCGGTTTCTATCTGACCCATTGCCGTTTCTACTACCCCTCCAACTATGAACCTATAGCAGATCCTGGCTCCTCCTCTATCTTCAGTCTCCATGCCATTCCCGTGTGGGTAACGGGAAAGAGTATGGCTTGGGTCATGCACAGTGAGTAGGGAGTTGTCTTTGTTCCGATGGGTGGTCAAAATGACTAAGAAAAGTTGTGAACTCATAAAGATTTTTTTTTAAAGGAGCTTTGAAAAACATAAAATATCTATACAAATGATGTTATTTTTCACCCATGGGAAATTCAAGTGTCCAACAGAACGTTCCAAGACATAAGACCTTGAAAACTCCAATTTGGAACATCCCCATGTACACTTCACAACTGTAACCGGTCCCCAGACCCTCTTTCAGCTTGAAGACCAAGGATTAGTCCTGGAAAAATCCTTTCCTCCTCTGTCCTCTTCTGTCTTTTATGGTTGGGCAACTGGGCTTTCATTTCTAGCAAACTGGGGAGAGACCCAAACACTCCCTCAGTGGGAATCAAAGCAGCTAAAGGACAAATAATGAAACTGCCTTTCACACTGCAAGCTTCACATTTCACTTTTCTTTCCCCTTTCTCCATGTTTGGCTTCATTTGGGAAGAAAACCTATTTTTAAAAGCACCAAAACCCCTTTCTGTCAGTGAGCTTGGCAAGATTGATAAATAAGGGGAGTCATCTTAATGGGGGTGCTGTCAGCAAACTCCTTCTTTGAAACAAATAAATGTGAGAAATGAGGACATTCAAGAGGTCCCCGTATTCTGTAAGGGAAAGAAGATTCATTTCCGCAGCCGTATCAGCCTGGACTTGGCCCGAAGGAACCTCCCTCATTACTGGAGAGGCTTGCTAATTAGCATATCAGCACTAATCCAGTCCCTTCCCCCATAATGCTAAGGGAACGACTTTGACAAGCACTGGGCTGTCCCTGGCTTTACACCATTCTTAGTCCTCCTATCTGTTTTCTGGTGGACTCCAGGTGTTGCTGTCTGCTTGAACACATGTCTGGTTACCACAGATTTTCTGGGTTTAAATAAGAGTCAGACTGCTCTCGTTTATCTCCATGTAGACAGTGCAATTTGTCAAACTCAAAAATGCCCATCGGTGTAAAGGATTTCGGGAAAGCAGAGGATTGAATGAGGAACAAGAGACTGGTGTGGCAGATGAGCCTTTGAAGAAAACCAGTTTGATCAATCAACTGCTAGACAATACTGGTGCCCGTCTCCACCTCTAACAAAATCGTGCAGAGGCTGCTTCACGCACCTTTCTTCCACAGAGAGTGGGCAGGCCACTCCATCTCCCCAGATAAAAGCAGTAGCCTGGTCCATTCAATTGTAAGGAGAAACATTTCCATTCACTTCCTAACTGAATAAGGCATTCCCTTATGCTCTCAGAGCCTGATTAGAAAGAACCAGATCCCTGGCTCTGGTCTGAGTGTGACCTGGTGAGACTAGGATCTTAGCTCCATGGGGGTGCCATGCTTTACCACTGAATACTACCCAATCTCCTGCACATGTGATGCTTT
Source organism: Phoca vitulina (assembly GCF_004348235.1). NCBI lineage: Eukaryota > Metazoa > Chordata > Mammalia > Carnivora > Phocidae > Phoca > Phoca vitulina. The sequence continues at coordinate 10,165,515 of NW_022589718.1, forward strand.
CTTAATGACTCGGTGAATTGCCTTATATTGTTGCTGTTTTTTCCAGGAACGTCTATCCGCCTTGAGCTTGCTACGTCATAACTCTTAAGAGATTTCAAGTTGCTTTTAATCTGTGTGAGAGAATTTCATTAAATGCTCATTGAGCTTGTTTCTTCTTTTGTCCAGGCTCATAGTTAAACTACATTTCCAAGCCTCCCTTGAAATTAAGAGAGGCCATGTGACAAAACTCTGGCCAAAGGAATACAGGCAGAAGTGCTTCTTGCCATAACCAAGCCTGGCTCATAAAAGATCCCATGCAATATCCCTTGCTTCTCTCTTCCCTTGCCTGCTAACTGATGAAAAAAAAAAATCCCAATGACTTCAAGACCCCAGAGGTTACTAGAGTTCCCAGAAAGAAACTTGGGTCCATGAATGTGCAGAGCTTCTCCACCAACCTGCACAGGACCAGGACAGGGGCAAAAAACAAACCCTTCTGAAGTTAATCCACTGAGGTTTGGGAGTTGCTTGTTACATACATACTTAGGCTACCTTGCTGAACACAAACCAGTGAGTGAAATACCTGTGTGAGTGGCATTGCACTGTCATGAGCTTGAAGGAGGCCAAACCTTAAGTCACTTTTATATCCCCAGCTTCTAATAGAAAGCATACCATATAACTATTTGGAGAGGATGAAAGGGGACAGGAGAACAAGGAGACGTCTATAAAATATGGTAGCATTTATTATTATATGTCATATGGCAAAATTAGATTAGCTCTAGAGTCGAGGTAAAATGTGCAGTGAATAAAGAATATAGAACAATTGTTTTTATGAGTGGGAGACTCTAGAAAGCCTTCAAGAGGAAGTACAAAAGATAAGTAGGCTTTTCACAATTAGAGAAGTGGAAAGGGCTTTCGGGGAAGAAAAAATTGCTAGTTAAGCAAAATCATTTTGAATTCTGTGGCTGTTCTAAGAATGGCAAATGGTCAGCTGGAGGAACAAAAAAAAATTTTAAGGAAATAACATAAACTTTACCAGAGTTTTAGAAAATTGACTCCAGCAATAATAATAAAAAAAAAAAAAATGGATTTGCAAAGCCAAAGTTTGGAGTTAGAAACCTGCTAAGAGACTACTGTAATTATAAATGGTGTAGGATCCTCCCAGAGACCCCGAGGGACTCTGAGTGGCCTCAGGAACAGGAAATTAGATCTACAAAGACATTTGGATTAGCCAATGAACTGGCACTGAGCACTGGCACAATAAAACTACCATGCTAATGTAGATAAAACTTAGCTGTGTTTGGAGAAATTTTAAAACTGAATCATGACTACATAGCTCAATTCATCATGAAGGATTTTCACTGTACATTGCAAGCACAGAGAATCTCTGACTTCCTATTACCACTAAGAGTCTCCTGTGGGTACCAGTTGAGTGCAAACAATGGGGAGGTACACAAGACCAGGTCACCTACCATAGCATTAGTAACTGCAGCAAATTAATGGAAGAATTCAGCTAGATCAGGGTATCGCAATCCTCTAAGACACTCCCTAGCTTCAAACCTTTCTAGAACTTCCTATTACCTACAGCAATACTTCTCAGTTGGTGATTCTTGGACCCCCTGAATCTAAATCACCTGAAGTACTAAAAAGATATTATCACTCATGACCTACTGAATTGTCATCTTGGTTGGCAAGACTTAGGAATTTGTATTTAAACCACCACCTCCCCTTCTCCCACCTGGTGATCCTTAATCACACTGAAGTTTGAGAAACCATTAGCCTATAAATTAATTCATGCTTTTCACTATGGTGCTTACAAACTCCTTCATAAACTTGCCCCAGGTACCTTTTATCCCTCCTCATTCTCTCCTTCTGGTCCTATGTTCTAGCATACAGAATGAATAACCATTTCAGAACATACTAGGCTTTCCCCCAACCTCAAAACCCGATGTATATTGTTTCTTTGTCTAGACAGCTTCCTCCCTAGTCATTTCACAAGATTTCATTTATTTTCATAAATGAACATCGGGGTGCACGTACCCCTTTGGATCCCTACATTTGTATCTTTGGGGTAAATACCTAGTAGTGCAATTGCTGGGTCATATGGTAGCTCTATTTTCAACTTTTTGAGGAACTTCCATACTGTTTTCCAGAGTGGCTGCACCAGCTTGCATTCCCACCAACAGTGTAGGAGGGTTCCCCTTTCTCCGCATCCCCGTCAACATCTGTCATTTCCTGACTTGTTAATTTTAGCCATTCTGACTGGTGTGAGGTGATATCTCATTGAGGTTTTGATTTGGAAATCAGCACCTAAAGGTTTAACTGGATGTTTGTTATGAGCTTATGGTGATGCCTCAGTCAACTCCATATGCGAGCTATGAAAAGAGAATGGCTGAGTCAGGCCTGGATTCTCCATAGTCAAGCTGACTCAACTGTGTAACAGCACTCCTGACTCTAGAAACTCCTCTCCGCCGGGTAGAGACAGATGAGGTCAATGGCATATGGTAAGTGCTCATTAAATGTTTGAATGAAGGATTAGAATAATTGTCTTGATGCCCCCCATTTCATTGTGGCTAACTTAAACACGTTTCATGCCCTTCAAATTATGGCCAATTCAGTTAAAAGCCCAGTCAAACTGTTTAAATATTTTGAATACTAAACAATGGGTTGATTGAATAGATTTTTCACTCTTCAACTGGGTAGGTTTGCTGCGTGGAGCCATGACCTAATACAGAACACAAGACCGGCCTCTTGTCTTTGCTGGCCAGCCAATGCAGGTGCAGTTCAGACGTATGGACGATTCCAAATCAGCCTGGATTATTTCTACAGGTGGAACTTAGCCCATCGTGCCCGCAGCAAGCAGGTGAGACCACAGAGCAGACACCACATGCACCTGTCTCCATGGTCATGCCACAGCAATGGGCCAGCCAAATGTGAAGAGGCCAAGAGTTAAGGAACTCTGCCCTTTCTCAGAGGATGCTGTCCTTGGGCAAATTTGCTATAACACACAGGCTGCTGCTGGCATCCCATTTTTTTAGACATAATTACAAAATAGAAAAATGTGTCTTTGCTACACTTCCTTTATTCTTCCCTCTGGCCACGGCTTTCACAATGACCACAGACTGTCCACCAAGCTCTGCTTTTGCTTAACCCTATCCTATTTCCAAAATCATTTTAGACTTTTACTCATCAGTGAAAAACACATAGTCTTTCAAATACATAGATCTTAGGAGACAACCTGTTTGGGATATTGGTAAGGCTTTCCCACACATTGTCCTCTCTACCCACAGTGTTCTCCCTTTTGCACTTGTGGTCATTCTAGCTCCTCCTGTCTCAGCCTAAATGTCAACTTCTCATTGAATCTTCCCTATCACCCCACCTAGGGATGTGGCACCCTTCTCCCGTCCTCCATCCAGTCACCCTGTTTATTTCATAGCACTCTTACCATTGTTCAATTGTTTATTTACTTGTTTATTGCCCATCTCTTTTAGCATATGGTAAGCTCCCTAAGAAGAGGAATTATGTACTATTTACTGCTGTGTTCACAGTTGCTAATATAAGTGCCTGACACATAGAGGGCACTTAGTAAGTATTTGTTGAGTGAATGGATGATTGGCATTGCCATCTCGAGAAGGACTTACATTTTTGGAAGAGTAACTCCTTAACAACTCAGATCAAGTAATGGTTAATGGGCAGAAGAATGACTCCATTTATACCTTTTGCTACTGTACCTGCACTAAGCATTTGTATAATGCCTGTGAGTTCTCATTGTTCACAGCCATGGACACATATCAAACACACTCAGAGTCAATGTCAGTTGTGTTATATAACACTCTAGAACAAAGTTTCTAAGTCAGGAGGAGGTTATGTCTATCCAGTGGGCAGTTGGGCTATGCACAGCTGATCCTTCACTCCTTTTATCTTTCTCCCTGCTACTGATTGTCCGGAACAGATTAATCGTGGAATGATCCAAATGGACTGCAGAGCTGGCTGAAATGACTCATTTAGCCCATGTGCACATCATGTAAGTGTGCATACAGGCAAAAGAGTGTGAAAAAAAAATCCCCTTAAATTCTCAGTACTCTGCCTATTAATGTTGACTATCATTCAACCCTGATAATATAGAAGTAAAATATTAATGCACCTACTTAACACTAATGTCCATAATGATAATGAACGCCTTTGTAGCCAACTTAGTGCCTGGAGAACAGACTGTTATAAACATAATTTCTTAGTTTTGTTTTATGATAATTGGTAGTAGTTGGCATTAAATTGTAACTACCCAGCTTCAAGACAGCACTGAAAAGCGCCAGCCCTCAAGGATAATTGTCCTAAGGGTAAATATATGCTGGAGTCACATGATGAAAAACCCACTAAATAAGACAAACCTGCTTCCCCCACCTCGCCACATGTAAACACACACAGTTCAGAAAACAGACAGTGAAGCATGTTAAGGAAATATAAAATTGTGCCTAACATGGCAAATCCCAGAGCTACCTCCCATCTTCTGCACAGCAAGAAATCATCACACTATGCAAAGAATAAACAACCACAACCCACAGACAGATGAAGAGTCTATCTGAGGCAGCAGTTCAGAATAATAGAGAGAAAAAAGGGGGAAAACACGGAACAGTGGCAACCTTCATCTCCAATGGGGAAAAAAATGAGCTTCTTAAAGATGGGGGTCAGAGGGGCACCTTGGTGGTGCAGTTGGTTGAGTGTCCAACTCTTGGTTTCAGCTCAGGTCTGATCCCAAGGTTGTGAGATTGAGCCCCACATTGGGCCCCACACTCAGCACAGAGTCTGCTTGTGTTTCTCTCTTCCTCTCCCTCTGCCCCTCCCCCCTGTACATTCTCTCTCTCTCTAAAATCAATAAAATAAATCTTAAAAAAAAAGAGAGAGAGAGAGGAGTCAGAAAAAGAGAGCTGCTTCCACCAACCTAAAAAAGACCACTCCCAGCATTTCTCCAGGTCAATTCCCGCAAAGCCCACACAGCCCTGCTCAATGCCATCTGGGGATCAGCCAGATTTCTGCACTGACCTGGACTGGGGGGTGTCACTCAGTCATCAATGAGCAGTGACCCTGGAAGCGTACTCTCCAGAGCAGCAGCAGCAGCAGCACGACCACCACCACCACCACCACCAGGGAACTTGCTTGAAATGCAGTTTCTCAGTCCCTAGCCCAGACTTACTGAATTAGAAACTCTCATTAGTGATCTGTTTCAACAAGGCCTCCAGGTGATTCTATGTGTGATCAAATGGGAGAAGCACTGCTCTGGGCAATGGAAGGGTGGTATGTAACTCCAAGATCCATGTTAGCCCCTCAACATTTCAGATGGCCCTCATTAGGGACTGAATTGTATCTCCCAAAATCCCTATGTTGAAACCCTAACACCCTCAGAATATGACTATATCTGAAGATAAAGCCAGCTAAGTTAAAATAAGGTTTTAGAGTGGACCCTAGTCCAATATGACTGGTGTTCTTAGAAAAGGAGGAGATTAGGACACAGGAGAGATACCAGGTATGCGCACACACAGAGAGAAAAGGCACAGGGAGAAGGGGGCCATCTTTAAGCCAAGGAGAGAGGCTTCAGGAGAAATCAAACTTGCCAACACCTTGATCTTGGACTTCCATCTTCCAGGACTATGAGAAAATAAATTTCTGATGTTTACACCCCCCAGTCTGCAGTATTTTCTTAAGGCAGCCCTAACAAACTGATACAGCCCTCTTCTCAGATTCTCCCACTTCAGCAGGGATCCCATCTCACAGGGTGTTCTCATGGGTTTCGCTCAGATTTTCTGTCACTGTGCTTAGCATGTTGTGTGACAAGAACTTTATTTCAGTTCCCTCTTGCTTACCAGATGACATCTCATCCATCTTCGATTCCCTAGTGCTTCGTGCTGGCCCAGCTCAGAGTAACCACTCAATTAATACAAGGAAGAATAATAGTGGCTTGGAGAATTGCTAAGGAAGGCTTCATGGTCTACCAGGGATCCTAATTTATACAACAGGGCTATCTGTGACAGAAAAATTTATAGAGCTGAAAAGTACCTCTGAGATCGATAGGTCAGTGCAATATTTGCCTATGTTTGACCATATTAAAAAGACTGGGAGGAAATTCAGCTGACCTAGATTTAAGTAAATTTGCTATTCATTAGTCGTGTCACCCAGAACACATTTGGTTTTTTTTTAATTAATATATTATTTGGTTCAGGGGTACAGGCCTGTGATTCATCAGTCTTATACAATTCACAGCACTCACCATAGCACATACCCTCCCCAATGTCCATCACCCAGCTACCGCATCCCTCCCACCCCCCACCACTCCAGCAACCCTCAGTCTGTTTCCTGAGATTAAGAGTCTCTTATAGTTTGTCTCCCACTTCGGTTTTGTCTTGTTTCATTATTACCTCCCTTCCCCTATGATCCTCTGTCTTTTTTCTCAAATTCCTCATATCAGTGAAATCATATGGTACTTGTCTTTTTTTGATTGACTTATTTCGCTTAGCATAATACCCTCTAGTTCCATCCACATCATTGCAAATGGTAAGATTTCATTTTTTTGATGTCTGCATAATATTCCATGTATATATATACCACATCTTCTTTATCCATTCATCTGTTGATGGACATCTAGGCTTTTTCCATAGTTTGGTTATTGTAGACATTGCTGCTATAAACATTGGGGTGCATGTGCCCCTTCAGATCACTGAATTTGTATCTTTGGGGTAAATACCCAGTAGTGCAATTGCTGGGTCATAGAGTAGCTCTATTTTCAACTTTCTGAGGAACTTCCATACTGTTTTGCAGAGTGGCTACACCAGCTTGCATTCCCACCAACAGTGTAGGAGGGTTCCCCTTTCTCTACATCCTTGCCAATATCTGTCGTTTTCTGACTTGTTAATTTTAGCCATTCTGACTGGTGTGAGGTGGTATCTCATTGAGGTTTTGATTTGGATTTCCCTGATGCTGAGCAATGTTGAGCACTTTTTCATGTGTCTGTTGGCCATTTGGATGTCTTCTTTGGAAAAATGTCTGTTCATGTCTTCTGCCCATTTCTTGATTGGATTCTTTGTTCTTTGGGTGTTGAGTTCTTTGGTGTAAGTTCTTTATAGATTTTGGATACTAACCTTTATCTGATATGTCATTTGCAAATATCTTCTCCCATTCTGTCGGTTGTCTTTTGGTTTTGTTGACTATTTCCTTTGCTGTGCAAAGGCTTTTTATCTTGATGAAGTCCAATAGTTCATTTTTGCCCTTGCTTCCCTTGCCTTTGGCAATGTTTCTAGGAAGAAGTTGCTGTGGCTGAGGCCGAAGGGTTGCTGCCTGTGTTCTCCTCAAGGATTTTGATGGACTCCTGTCTCACATTTAGGTCTTTCATCCATTTTGAGTCTGTTTTTGTGTGTGGTGTAAGGAAATGGTCCAGTTTCTTTCTTCAGCATGTGGCTGTCCAATTTTCCCAACACCATTTGTTGAAGAGACTGTCTTTTTTCCATTGGACATTCTTTCCTGCGTTGTCGAAGATTAGTTGACCATAGAGTTGAGGGTCCATTTCTAGGCTCTCTATTCTGTTCCATTGATCGATGTGTCCGTTTTTGTGCCAGTACTATATTGTCTTGATGATGACAGCTTTGTAATAGAGCTTGAAGTCTGGAATTGTGATGCCGCCAGCTTTGCTTTTCTTTTTCAACATTCCTTCAGCTATTCGGGGTCTTTTCTGGTTCCATACAAATTTTAGGATTATTTGTTCCATTTCTTTGAAAAAAGTTGATGGTATTTTGATAGGGATTGCACTGAATGTGTAGATTGTTCTACACTGTAGCATAGACATCTTCACAATATTTGTTCTTCCAATCCATGAGCATGGAACGTTTTCTAATTTCTTGGTGTCTTCCTCAGTTTCTTTCATGAGTATTCTATAGTTTTCTGAGTACAGATTCTTTGCCTCTTTGGTTAGATTTATTCCTAGGTATCTTATGGTTTTGGGTGCAATTGTAAATGGGATCATCTCCTTAAATTCTCTTTCTTCTGTGTTGTTGTTGGTGTATAGAAATGCAATTGATTTCTGTGCATTGATTTTATATCTTCCCACTTTACTGAAACAGCACCTACTACTCAGGCAAACATAGGAAGGATTAAGCAAGATAATTTTGCCAAGGATTCAGTGCTGTTACCTACTTATAATTGACATTAACTGAGTGCTCAGTCTTGATGAAAATGTTCCTTTTAGAAGAAAATAATTCACCTAAAACTCAAGGAATCTTACATGATTTCTTTTCTGAAAGACTACGAGTTTCATGGAGACACTAACATCTATTTTCCAACTTCCCCTTCCCTTTCTGTTCCTCTCAATCTGAGCCATTTCATGTTCTCTGTTCCCTTTCTTTCCTCCCAATACTAGTGTGCATTGGTCTGCCAGTTTCCCAACTTTTGTACTTTGTATCTATTTAAAATAAAATAAACTTATGGTGACTTACTACAATCTGAAAAAGTTATTTTCTTTTTCAAGTAACATGAGCAACTTTGTGACTCAACTGCTCAAGATTGTTTCCATTTTCATTACTTGTGAGAACAGAACCACTGTTACCATGATGGAAGTAATTGAGATGACATACTAGAACAAAAATCATAACAAGCAAAGAGTGAAGAGCCTATCATATATACCTGGCTCTTTCACCAATTTACTTTCCTTATCTGTAAATGGCATGGTAGACTTTTTTTTTAAGGAGTATTTTTTTAAAAATTTATTTTCCTATTATCTTGCAATCAAGTTAGGAGCCTGAGCAGCTAATGGGTAGCAAGGAAGGGACAGGACAAAAGATGAGACTATGAACGGTAAGGTGCTTGCATGGTTCCTGATAACAGGTCCCAAAAAAGTGTGGGGGACAGAAATCAATCAAAAGGAGACACAATAATGGCTTTTAATTCCTAGGTAAGGCACCATGATCTACTTACACATCCTCATCGATAGCTACTGGTCATCTATGCCAGTGAAAAATCACACAACCAGGAGATACCTTCAAGGCAGAACCATCACTGCCATTCAGATTCCCAGAAAAAGAAATCTAGAAGGAAATTTAACTGAATCAGGGATGCACAACTCCCTCTACACTATCAGATGCATTTATTTTAAGTATTTCTATACAATCATCAACTTCACATTTTTAGGCTTATATAATCATTGGGTCTTATTCATAATGATTACCATCTTTGTACTTTTTTCTAGTAAGTGAAATTAGCATTCTCTCATGAACTGTAAATGCTAACTTGCTAATAACCTCCCTGGGGTTTTCTTCACATGATGATGCCTTCAATGATTTCATCATAGTGTATTAAAATATCACAATTTATACTCTTAAGCATAATAATTTCCCTAAGGCTTGATCTAAAAATGGTAGGTGTATTTTTACATAACTCAGTAAAATCTTGGATAAACACTTATAAGTAACCAGTCCCAGAGAAACAGCCTTCTTCTTCTTTTTTTTTTTTTTTTTTTGGAATGGACATCACAAGCAGAAACTAACGATTCTTAGAGAATTCAAAACTGTGTAACAAAACCCAAATGTCTGAAGTCTCAGACAAAAAAGTGCAAGTTATAAAAACCATTTTGAGAGAACTGGTGTATGTTAATTATTGTCAGCAAGGGCCACAATGCATGAAATTTCACACTTTGTCAGACTAGTTCTGGGTAGAAAGCACCATGGAATCTAATGTTTATTCCAGTGGAAAAGTAAGAAAACAATTTGCAATAAACCAATGGAAATAACTTCCCTTTTTCTCTACCATCTTATGGGCTCTGGGGAACTAAGATACACTGAAGGAAGTAGAAGCGAACAAAAAACAAATTATAGCACATGATCAGGGAATATAGGGATGCGTTATTTGCCTACAGTTTCAAAAACACAACTCTGATGTGTTTGAAATCCCAGTGAAACCAAACTTCTAACTAAATTCTAGTTTAAGGGAAAAGAAAACTTTGGAAAACTCAAGAGTAAGCCAAAATAATTCGTATAAACTTAAGATTCCAAGAAGGGCTACATAGCAAATTGTCTTTTTCATATTTTCAACTAAGGGCGGGGAGGGGTGTGTGTGTGTGTATGTGTGTCCTTTTCTGGAAATAGGAAATTGTATAAGAATGAAGTTTTATGTTCATTCACGAATTCATGCATTCGCTCCTTCAGTTCTATTAATTTAGAACCTGCTCTGTGCCAGGCACCATGCTAGGTGTCAGAGATCTCATGGTGGGGCAAAATAGAAACAAGCTCTGCCCTGGGGGCACTCAAAGTCTAAATGTACAAAGAAAGGATCACCCACTCATTATAACTGCAAAGAAGGAGGCATACTTTTGGTGCTTTGAGAACTTATATTGATAATGTGACCTAATTAGGATGACAGGGAAGGTGAGCCCTTAGGAGAAATGCAGAAGTTGTCATCTCTAAGGAAAACAGTTTCCACCTAAATGAAGAGGGAGAAAAGAGCCTTTGAGGCTGAGAGCATACAAAGACCTCCCGCTGGAGAGAGGAGGAAGGAGAGATGGTGAGCATGGCTCACTACCCCATCCTCTAGGGACCAGTGCCCTCCATGACAGGAGGCCAGCCAAGGAATGGAGAGAGACAATTGCGGTCTCGTTGGACTGAGCCCTTAATTACCTGTGGGATCTGCCACTATCTACTTGGAGATAGTGTCAGAACAGAGTGGAATTTTAGGACACCCAGCTGCTGTCACAGAACTGCTTAGCTCAGGGAAAGAACCCACACGTGGGAACTTCTGTCAGAATTGGGAAAGTAGACTGCAAAATTACTCTAGCTCTGGAGAGAAATGAGAAGACAGAGGAACTAAGAGGAAATCACCCAGGCACTCGAATGAATCCAATGAATTTACTCACCATGACATAGTGAGATAGAGGATGGAGCAATCGACATGGAAGAGCGACAGTTTCATTGAATAGCAAAGAGCTCAGAGGAGTGCTTTACCTGAGACTGTACCAGAGGATGTAGAAGCAGTGGTCTGGGAGTGGCAGTAGGAAAGAAGGAGGATATCCTGGAAAAGTATAGTCTCAAAAAAAATTTTTTTTTCAATTCATCTCAGAAGATTCCAGATTCCCTATTGTCTGTGTGGAAGCAATATAATAGTAGCTAAAGCCTAGATTCAAACATACCAAATTCCTGGGTTCAATCCCTGCTTTCCTTCTTACCTGTGACATTGGACAGGTTACTTAATCTTTCCAATACTTGGCTTTCCCCAAAACAAAGTGGGGGTAATTGTCATCTTCTCAAAACTGTTTTTAGGCTAAAATGAGATTGGTAATGAATATTCTTAAGAGTGCCTGGCATATAAAAGATACCTGGTAAATGTTTGCTATTATTAACTATAATACTACTGAAGAACGCTTTATCTTTTGATATTAAAAGACATAAATTTGGTTTATCCCAATTAAGTAGAAATTTCTCCTAATGAGAAAACCTCATTTCGAGAGTATTTTAATTAACTGGAGTTTTCCTGTGTACTTTGTGATGGATCCAAAGTAATCCTTTTCTGACTCAACCACCCCCAGAAGAGATTATAGTATAGTGCCACAAAATGCTGTCCCCGGGATGTTCTGAGAATGAGGAGGGACCAGCCCCAGAGGAGATGGAATGGAAATGGACCAAGAACAGTGCAAAGTTCTGGCACCTCTACTCACACAAGAGAAGCAGGGACTGCCTGCATGAGACCTTTCCCACGTTCTGCGGCAAAATTCCATTTCTGAGAAGCACCACTATCTGACAGTGAATCCATTTCTAGGAAACGAGCTCAGCTTTGAGGTGCAGCCTCAGGGGCCCAGGGCAGCAACACTAGAGCCAGGCTGGAGTCCTTAGCAAGGAATCAGCTCGAACACCAGCAAGAAAGAGGAGCCGTGAGAATACGGCCATGAGAAACGACTGGCAGGGGACGTAGAGCCAGACAGGCCCAGCTCACTTAGGAGGACGAAGATGAAAAAGGAGGATGATGAACAAGACTGCTCTGGAAACCCCCAGAAAGTAGTGCCACCAAAGAAGCGTGCTGATCATGTCTGAAAGCAACTCCCAAGTGAAGCTCTGTGTGTTTAGAAATAGCTGAATGCTAACCGGGGACGATCCCCTGAGGTAGGTGGACCTTTCATTCTCCTTTGCCTGGGACCGTCCCAGTTTATAATTGCTATCCCAGCGAAAGTACTATGGGGCCCCTTTTCACTGATAGAAGAACCCTGGCTTGAAAAACAACAACAACAACAACAACCCTTGATTTCCTAGAGCTGTGGACTCTTCTAGGAAAGCTGAAATCACTGAGCAGATTCAGAGCCACTCAAGACATTTCTGGCAATATATCAAGAAGAGGCTTGAGAGAGAGAGAAGTCAATAGCCGATACAGGACAGTGTAGCCCCTAGTGCCAACAGGGAACCATGATACTTAATGTGAATGGTGCTCTGGGAAGCCTTATAGCAAGAGACTCTTCATCAAGAATCATAGCGGCTCTTTAGAAAAACTCCTCATGCATTTTGCAAGTATGAGGCGTTGTGATACTGTTGGTTATCATAACTTGATTTTGAAGAGTCACAGAAGGCCATGTGTTTGCACGTGGACTGCTGAGATCAGCCTGGTAGAAAAATCTGCCTATGGGAGTTGAGTATACAGAAGTGAGACTCGTTTGAAAGGCAGTCTGAGTCCTTGGTAGGTATTTCTTGCACATGTTCCATTTCATTTCTTCCCAGACTCTTTCCATCAGAGAAGCAGAGCCTGCGTCTGGTTCACCGAGTCTGTTTCTTGGCCCAGCCCAATATTCTATGCTTGTTGCTAAACTAACTGTGATACTCTCACACCCACATTGCTGAAAGTCACACAATCATCCCCACCGCTGTGATTTTCATCGGAATCCCTGTAATAATTACATAATGTTGAACAGTTCCTGTGATTGGGAGAAAAGACAGTTACTGACTCAAAATGTGAGCTATGTCCCTGGAGCGCCCGAACCACGGTTTCCAGTCAACAACAGCACACTTGTCAAAGACCTACCATGCGCTAAGCACTCAAGCCTCCATCCTCAAGAAACTTACTATCCAAAACAAGTACAAAAGTAACTGCAGGGCAATATTAATTTGAATGAGAACCTATTCCATGTGAAGGAAAAGGACATTATGCTGTAGATTTCAAGATCATGACTTTTGGGACCCAGCCAGTTAAACGACTCACACATGAAGTTCATGTTTTCTCTTGTGTTTCAGTTTTCTCACTAACTACTAGATAAAAGACAGTCTTGAGCTAAAATGTATTAAGAGCAGATATTGACTTACCATTGAATTTTCAATATGTAAACACATGTACAATATCTGATTAAAACAAAGCAGCTTTTTGGGGGGCGCCTGGGTGGCTCAGTTGTTAAGCATCTGCCTTCGGCTCAGGTCATGATCCCAGGGTCCTGGGATCGAGCCCCACATCGGGCTCCCTGCTCCGCAGGAAGCCTGCTTCTCCCTCTCCCACTCCCCCTGCTTGTGTTCCCTCTCTCGCTGTCTCTCTTTCTCTGTCAAAAATAAAAATAAATAAAAATCTTTAAAAAATAAAGCAGCTTTTTGTAAAAGAGACATATCAGGACATCAGCATCAGTGAGTATTTTTCCCTTTAAAGTGACAGTTATGCATGTACCTACTCTAGTTATACTGTTATTGCCCAAACACTTTGGAAATCGCGCTCCAAAACTGGCGTTAGAGCAGCGGGTTCACTCTTTCAAAAATGCCCAGTGGTTGAAAACTTCATGCAGTGATGACTGTCTTTTGGAAGCAATCATAAGGCATGATGATGAATAACTTTTATCTTAAGTGAGTCATCAGAATAAAGCCATGGCTATCATCGGGGAAGATTAATTTTTTGTCATTCGGGAAATGATGACAAGTGGTAGGGCCAAAAGTGCTTTCCCAATAAGTTGGGAGACATTAGACACAACTATTCAGAAGAGAAAATAAGTCACCATGGGCTCCCCTGGAATCTAGCATTAAGAAACTGCAGGATATTAAGTCCTCTGGATAAGAAAGCAAAATCTTCCATTTTTGAATGCCTAGTGGGCAACATACTGAGTAGCATTTAGTAATCACCCAATAAATGTTTGAAGGATGAGACTTTAACGACTGGTTCCATTATCAGGCTGAAAGACAATAATTACACCTCCAAATATATGAAAGCAATACAGGTGACATTTTGCAAATTAGTATCCTGTGATGTCATTGTTGTGCTCTTCGTAGAGTCTCTTCGGTGGATTCAAATTCTCAGTCTTATTTTTAATTTAGAATTTGTCATAACTGGGACACCTGGGTGGCTCAGTCAGTTAAGCGCCCAACTCTTGATTTCAGCTCAGGTCACGATCTCAGGGTCATGAGATGGAGCCCCCTGTCAGACTCCGCGCTCAGCAGGGTGTCTCCTTGAGATTCTCTTTCCCTCGCCCTCTCCCTCTGCCCCTCCCCCACCTGCTTGCATGTGTTCTCTCTCTCTCTGAAATAAAATAAATAAATCTTTTAAAAAGTCGTCATAATTTTAAAATACAAAGGGTGCAAGAAATTATGTAACAACCACCCAATCCATTCATCAGCCAGATTTAACAAATGTTACCGTGCAGCCATTTTTTAGGACTCAAACACACACAAAAAAATCATAGATGATATTCGCTAATGTTGTAGTAGGCAGGACAAGTTAAAAGTAGCAAAAGTGCGCTTAGAAAATTGTATCCTTTCCCATCCTACTGCCTCTGTAACTTTTTTTTTTTTTTTTTTGGTATATTCTCCTGACTCTTCAAATTACATCTTTAAAACTTTGCTTTTTACTTTGTGCCTCTGCCTGGCTCTTGGAAAGACTTTTGTAATTTGTTGTTAATGGCATATTTTGGACTGTAATCTCCATTTCACTTATTTGGAGTACATTTTTCTCCCAAATTTCTCTTCCTTTCCATTCAGCCCAAACTGAAAATCATAATAATTTCCTCCAAACTCCCACCTTGACGGCCCTTTTATGCACTCCATCTTCTTCCCAGCTATGTCCCCCAATCAGGCCCTTTAGAATAAAAACAACAAAAAGTCTCTCATTTAAGAGAGAATCAGGCCGTTTACGCTGTGTTATTTTGCTGTATTTAGGGACCACGTTTATCATGTTCTAATGTTCCATGCTACTTGGCATCAAAGAACATTGCTTTATTGTGACATTTTCAAATGAAAACTACATGACAGTAACAGTTTCCAAAGAACTCTCATTTACCTTGGCAGCATTTACGAGCGGTGGGGGAAAAATACATAAAACCACCGCTTTGAGCAAAACGCTACAATGATTATTTAGCAAACAAGCTCACATATTAGAACAGCGGAGGGAAGATTGCTTCTACAGACTAAATTATACTTTACACACAGGCACTGCTGAATGGCTTTCTGCAGAGGTTACATTTAAATTATAGCTTTTGCTAAGCAAACATCTCACGGTTTGTGTGTGAATTTGAATTATGCATCGAACAGGCAGCATGTTTATGGAAAAAAGTCAATAGATTGCTAAATTGCTACAACATTTGTAAGGGACAGAAATAGCTGTGGTGCCAGACAATGAAGAAGCTTTGAGAGAGTAAGCTTTCCAGCTTACTCTCCAGTAAGAAAATGGGTTGGCAATTCTGGACCACAGTGAGTGATCAACCTTCGGCTTCATTCAGAAGCATCCAAAAATTGTTAGTGCTTTCACTTTAGAAGTATAAGTTGATATCTTATGCCGGGAGGTTCTAAATCTGGCAGAGTGCATTGTGTGACTTCCAATTTTATTCTAATTCTGAGAAATAAGGCAAATCTATGGGAGCTGTCCTAATTCAGGGGAAATACACCGTTAGGGAGTCAAAACAGGCAAATCAGGTAAAAGGACGTCAGGGAACAAATGAGCCACGTAAAGGGTATTCAACCTTTTCAGACCATGCCGAGCTCCCAAGTACCTTCTGGAGAGCAGTGTAGTTTACTGCAGCAGAATGGGTCTTATCCATACGGTGTGTGTGCATCCTCCATAAAGGTGCAAGAAGGGACAAAATGGCCTTTACATTCCCATAGAACTCTAAGGGTGTGTGTTTCTATTGCTACTACGTTATGCATTTTTCTATCAATAACCCTTGAGAATTTTGTGATCTTTCATTTCTTAAGATCTACAACTCTTCTGTATGTTGCAAATCCAAGTTTCTGCCACACTAGCAAGGGTTTGCCATGGAGGAGTATGATGGTAGCAAAGCTTCAATCTACTCATCAGAGAGCAAGTATTTCTCATGGTCCCCAGTTCTCCCTGGGTAAAGAAGATGAGGAAGAAGAAGGTGCTGAGTGATACTCTATATGGACCAGTAAGGAGCCCAGAAGAAGACAACTGGAGGAAGAGAAGCTATAAAACTCCTGCCATGTGATGGTCTAGAAAATTCTCAGGTGCATCCAACTACACTTCTGTATGTGTGTGTGTGAGTTTTAGGTTTAAAAAGTGGTCTGTATGGGGGTGCCTGGACCGCTCAGATGCTTAAACATCCAACTCTCGATCTCAGCTCAGGTCTTGATCTCAAGGGCATGAGTTTGAGCCCTGCATTGCACTCCATGCTGGGTGTGGAACCTACTTAAAGGGGGGAAAAAAGTGGTCTGTGTGATTTCATTAATAAAACATTCTTCAAATGACAAAATTATAGACGTAGAGAACAGATAAGTGGTATTCCCAGTGTGGAGTAGGGTGAAGCAGAAGGTGCCCATGGCTATAAAAGGATCCTTGCAAGGCTGAAACTGTTTTTATCTGAAGTGTACTGGTGGTCACACCTATCTACACGTGTGACAAGTTGCATAGAGCTTCTTACGGGGTGAATTGTGTCCCCCAAGAAGGTATGTTGAAGTTGTGACCCCCAGTATTTCAAAATGTGATCTTATCTAGAAATACTATTGCTACACATGTGGTCAGTAAAAAGGAGATCACATAGGAGCAGGGTGAGCCCCTCAGCCAGGGTAAGTGGTGTCCTTATAAGAAAAGGAAAATTGGACACAGAGAGATGACGTGAAGGTGGACAGGCATGTGAAGACAAAGACAGAGACTGGAGTCATGCTGCCATAAACCAAGGAACACCTGGGGCCACCAAAAGCTAGAAGAGGCAAGGAAAGAGCCTCCCCTGGAGGCTTTGGAGGGAGCACAGCCTCACCAACACCTTGATTTTGGAGGTCTAGCCTCTAGAATGATGAGAGATTAATTGCCATTGCTTTAAGCCACCAAGTTTGTGGTTCTTTGTTATGGCAGCCCTGGGAAATTAAAACACAACTAAATATATACCCGCGCACAAAGGAATGCATTTCAAACCGGTGCGATCTGATAAGGTCAGTGGATTGCTTCAAGGCCGGTTTCCTGGTTGTGATATTGTACTATAGTTGTATAAGGGTTACTATGGGACAAACTGGGTCAACATATACAGAGTCTCTCTATATTATTTCTTATAACTACATGTGAATCTACAATTGTCTATAGATAAAAGTGTAAAAGAGTGGTCTGGCTTCAAGTTAAGTTGGCTCCTTAAAATATCATCAGGAAGCAGGCCAGAAAGCTAAATCTGCCCCAGTTTAAAAATGAGAAAACTGAGGCTCAGAGAAATTAAACAGATTTCCAAAACTCTCTGAAGAATACCGAGAAATTCAGTTCTTGAATCCACAATGTGCAAAGAGCAGTCCATCTTGTTTTGCTCTGCTGTGGTTTTCATAGGCATAATTTGATTGTTTAAGTGCACGCAGGATGACAAAGATTTCAGATTAAGAGGGGGATATTTCACAAGGTCATGGAAGCACTCTTGATTGTAGAAGGAAGAGAAAGAAAAAACTTGAGGGAAGAGATGTAGGGCACCCTGCCTTTTTTTCCCAGGGAAGGGAGGTCTGCTACATCTTGTAGATATTTGAGTAGGCATGCTGAGGAGAAAGTTGGCTCTAAAAGCTGGTCACTGAGAAGAGGGATCACATCCCACCGGGCCAATCTCCTTCTACAGTGAAAAGGAAGGAAAAGTTGACTGCCACGGGTATAGGTCACGTGAACATCCCTCCGAAAACACAGACAGATTAAGACAGGAAGCCATTTAAAAAAAGGGGGTGGGATCGGCTCAGGTCATGATCCTGGAGTCCCAGGATCGAGTCCCACATCGGGTTCCCTGCTCAGCAGGGAGTCTGCTTCTCCCTCTGGCCCTCCCCCCTCTCATGCTCTCTCTCTCTCATTCTCTCTCTCAAATAAATAAATAAAATCTTTAAAAAATAAAAAAAAAAAAATTAAAAAAGGGGGTGGGAGAGATATGAATCAAAGCATCTAGAGTTTATTCACCACCAACCCCCAGAGCCCTACAGTGCTCACACAAGCACAAGAATTTAAAAGCATTTAATTGCATTTAAAAGCATCAGGAACAGGGAGCAATTTGTCAGCCTTATTACCTGCGTTGGGCAACTATTGTGCAAGCCTGGGGGGTTACATGGAGTGGAGAAGACACAGCAGACAGCAAGAGCTGGACCCTGATTCTGGAGATCAATGACTCAAGGGATGAAGAGTCTCCCACTTCTTGCAGAGACTTAGCAGGAAAATGGGGAGAAATGCACCAATTACGTTCACATTCATGTGTTGATCAGAAGTAATGGGGAAAAGACTAGAGCGATGATGGCTACTCTGAATTAACATAGATCTTTTTATCTCCAAGAAGTGTGATGGATTTGGAAAGCCCAGATCAGACGTCTTGGAGCCAATGAATCCCCGGGAGGGAGACGGTGAAACATTTCTCCGAAGGTGGATAAAAATTACAAGTCATCATAAACCAGAGTTTGAGAAAATCTTTTTGGCCCCTTGGGTCTCTGTAGCCATCATCCAACCACGCTTTTGGAAGTCGGGATTTATTGAATGGCAATTCAGCTCTGTTGGTCAGCTGTCTACTCCAGGCAGCTCAGGGAAGCTGTTCGAATGCAGTCTGCAAATACTGAGCTGGCTGGGAACATCCAGAGCAGATTCCTGTGGACATTTGTTTCTTTTCCCTTTGAGGAAGCCCCTTTATTTTCCTGTAATTGTATCTGATGAGAGGAAATACAGAAGTAAATGGAGCAGAAGTCAATCTGAATCTTTGCTTGTAAGCTTATTGTTTATTGACTCACAGGCTACCTGTCCTGAGACAAATATAATTATGCAGTGATTAGTCTATGTTCTTCAGTGAAAGAATAAGATCTATGGATGTATTATGTCCCGCTGTTCAAATTTACAAAGTTTACAAAGACTGTGTCAGACAGTCCTGGTTGCCGCGTTGGGAAAGAGGACAATTATGCGTGTTTCACTAAGAATTCAATTGTCGGTTTCTCTCACACACCAGTATTTCTCAAAATTTAATGGGCAAGGGGATCACCTGGAGATCTTGTCAAAGTGCAGATTCTGATTCAGAAAGGTATGGGATAAGGCCTCATGTATTCTGCATTTCTTCTTTTTTTTATCATTTAAGGTTTTTTAAAAAAAATTTAATACCTTTATTGAGGTACAATTGAAATATAAATTGTGACCACCACAACCAAGCTGATTAATATATCTATCACCTTATCATTTTATTTTTTTCTGTGTGTGTGTGTGTGTGTGATGAGAAAACTTAATTTAAGATCTACCCTGTTAGCAAATTTCAAGTATATAATAGAGTATTGTTAACTATAGTCACCATGCTGTCCATAAGATCACCAAAACTTACTCATCTGGCATAACTGAAACTTTGTACTCTTTGACCATCACCCCATTCCTCTCTCTCCCACTCCTAATCCCTGGCAGTTTCTATGAATTTTACTATTTTAGAGACCACATCTAAGTGAGATCATACAGCATTTGTCCTTCTGAATCCAACTTATTTCACTTAGCATAAGGTTTATCCATGTTGTTGCGAATGGCTTGATTTCCTTCTTTTTAAAGCCTGGATCATACTCCATTGTGTGTGTGTGTGTGTGTGTGTGTGTGTGTGTGTAGACAGAGGGGAGGTGGGGGGCGCCGGGGTGAGACAGACAGAGAGAGGCAGAGGGGAAAGAAGAGGGAGCACATAAGGCACAATGTTAACAGCCCTTGACTCTAGTGGTATTTCTGCATCACTTTGTCTTTATCCCATTATCCACGGACAGACACTGCAGCTGTTCCCATGTCTTGGCTGTGGTGACCAGTCTGTAATGAACGATCCTGTGGATTCCCAGACCCACTTTGCACCCCAAGGCTCTAGTGCACAGTATCTGGGATACAATTCAAGTACAAGGGGGCTGGGTGAGTTTGTTTTCTTTCTCAGCGGGGTCCTTTGGTTTCCCTAATTTTATTATGAACATGAAACAGACACAAAACTTGGAAGAATAATACAATGAACCTGTATACCCACAATGAGAGTCAAGAACTGTTGACACTTTGCCACATTTGCTCCTTCCTCTCTCCTTTCTGCCTTTCTCTAGCCCTCTTCTCTGCATATATATGTACATATTCTCCAAGCCACATACAGTTGCTGATATCATAACTGTTCAATCATAAATATTTCA
The DNA here is from genome assembly GCF_004348235.1 of Phoca vitulina. Lineage (NCBI taxonomy): Eukaryota > Metazoa > Chordata > Mammalia > Carnivora > Phocidae > Phoca > Phoca vitulina. The sequence goes on from NW_022589718.1 coordinate 10,186,034, forward strand.
TCATGCATTTCCTAAGAGAATAACTTCCATGGAATTATTCCACTTCGGAGAATAAATACGAATTCCAAGTCCATAACACTTACTAACAGTCAGTCCATTTTCAGATGTCCCCAATTGTTTCCAACATGCCTTTTATAATTACTTTATAAAAAACAAAGATCCAATCAAGTTTCAGGCATTGCCTTTGTTGAAAAACAGTACCTCAACTTTCTTGGGTTTTGTTTGTTTATTTATTTATCTACTTTTCATGACTGACTTTTTTAAAAGTTCAGACCATCCGTCTTTGAGGATGTCTCGGTCTATGTCTACCTAACTTTTCTCACGGTGTTACTGAATTTTGACTTTAATTGAAAATTATGCCTAGACACTTGAAGGATTCATTCAAGTTAAACCTTTTTTTTTTTTAAGATTTTATTTATTTGACAGAGAGAGAGACAGCGAGAGAGGGAACACAAGCAGGGGGAGTGGGAGAGGGAGAAGCAGGCTTCCCGCGGAGCAGGGAGCCCAATGCGGGGCTCGATCCCAGGACCCTGGGATCGTGACCTGAGCCGAAGGCAGACGCTTAACGACTGAACCACCCAGGCGCCCCTCAAGTTAAACCTTTTTAACAAGTTAAACATTTTTGGCAAGTAAACCTCAGAGGTGTTGCGTACTTCAGATTCCATCCCATCAAGAAATTCATAAAGTCAGGTCATCCCACTGTTAGTGATGTTAACTTTGTTCATTTGATTGCAGTAATAAGAGACCCAGATGTCTCTATTTTAAAAGTGCATTTTTTTTCTTTTGCATTTGGCAGTCAGTAATTAATCTGTGAGGTGATGTTTTAGCCATTTATGAATATCCTGCTTCCAAACATTTCATCCAATGGCATTAGCACTGACTGCTGAGGCTTACTTGAATGAGTGAATCATTTATTTCATTGGGGATTAAAAAATGGTGATTTCCTAATTCTCTCATTCCTTCTGCATTTATTAACCAGCATTCCTCTGTAACAGTAAGTCCTTCCCTACCCAACAGCCCCATCATGATGGACCATGACATTTTGTGCACTTAATGCATTGTAACTGATCAAAGGCATTATTGTCTTTGATGTTCAAATTGTCCCAAATTTGCCCAGTGAGAGCCCCTTCAAGCTGACTTTTCTGTCTCTTAGACATAATCTCATTTGTCCTTGAGAGTTTCCTTTTTATCTGGCATAAAATGTCCTATGCCCACCTTGTTTTTTCCCACCCAAATTGGAAGCAGCCATGTCTGCAAGGAACCCTGGCTGCCTCTAATGGAGAATGACATTTAGAACCAAGATCTAGACACTAGGTGTGCACATTGCTACTCAAGGGTCATTGTTTCCAGTATGTTCAGTGATAGAGGTTGGAATCTTTTTTTTTTTAAATTAGAAGTTCATATTAATACTTCAAATTTGAATTTCAATTACAGGAATTTTTAATTTTATATTTTATTTTCTTATAAAAATTTGAATATATTTATTTATTTGCTTTATCCCACAATATGTTTTTAAAGTTTAAAGATTACAGTTGTTACTGCTAACCATAAACTACTATGTGAAGTTTGAGATTTCTTTGCAGTCCTTTTTATCTTAAAATATATTCTACTGAAAGTGTCCAAAAGTTACTTGCAATAATTATTTTCCCTATCGGTTTGACATAGATCTGTGAATCTCTAAAATATGTGTGGTTTATATGTAAGCACTCCTGAAACTGATATTACACTATATGTTAGCTAACTAGAATTTACATAAAAACTTGAAACAAAATAAATTAAATTAAATTAATAAATAAAAGTCCAAATTGGATTCTCAAAGTAGTCTCAGCCCATTTCCATACGACTCACCCTGTTTCCCTACCCTGTACTGGTGACTATTTTCATTAGTTGCTAATTTAACCTTCCTATGTTCCTTTTTGGAGAAAAAAGAGTAAATTTAATTATTTATTCTATTTTCTCTCCTTTCTTACACAAAAGGCAGCACATCACATAATCTGCTCTATGACAGTATTTGTGGAATATTGTCAAAGTAGACTCATAGCCTCTGGGTCATAGAATACATACATACATAAGCAGTTTATCAGATATTGCCAACCATTGGAGTTGTACCTTTCTGGAATGTCGTCTGGCTTGGATGAATGCATGTTCCTCCACAGTCTTGCCAACCCACTGTTTTGCAGATGGTTGACTATTTTTAAAGTATAACAGATGAGGGACACCTCCGTGGCTTGATCAGTTAATTGGCCAACTCTTGATTTTGGCTCAGATCATGATCTCAGGGACATGAGATCAAGCCCCACGGACTCCACACTCAGTGGGGAGCCTGCTTGAGGATTCTTTCCCTCTCCCTTTGCCCCTCCCCCACTCGTGTGTGTGTGTGTGTGTGTGTGTGTGTGTGTGTGTGTGTGTGTGTGTTCTCTCTGTAAAATAAATACATAAATCTTTAAAAAAAAAAAGTATAACAGATGAGAAAGTGTAACTCTACAGAATTTTTATTTGCCTTACCGCGAAGAGTGAGGTTAAGATTTTTTCATATATTAAAGAGCAACTTGCCTTGATTTATCTGTAAAATGCCTTTTGTCCTTTTTCTCTTATGTTTCTGGTCTTTTTCTTCTAATTAATATTGCTATATGGCTATCAGACAATGTAAACTTTATGGCAAAAAAAACCAGAAATAAAAAAAGGATATTTCTTAATGGTGGTAGGTCCATTTTACCTGGGAAAATATGACAACTCTAAATTTGCATTCACATAATAATATCGCCTAAAACCCAAAAAACCTGGCTGACGTAGACACAGCTACAACCTGAGTGGGAGATTTTAACACACTTCTTTATGTAAGTGATAGAGTAAGAAAAAAGAGTCTCAAACTATAAAAGATTTGGGGCACCTGGGTGGCTCAGTCGGTTAAGCGTCTGCTTTCGGCTCAGGTCATGATCCCGGGATCCTGGGATCGAGCCCCACATCGGGCTCCCTGCTCATCGCGGAGCTTGCTTCTCCCTCTCCCTCCGCCTGCTGCTCCCCTTGCTTGTGCTCTTTCAAATGAATAAATAAAATCTTTAAGAAAAAACTGTAAAAGTTTTAAACGTTGGTACTGTTATGGAACATGGATTGGATCGCCTGACGGAAGAACCAAGCAGCACCGGGAGATCTTGGAGGATAAGAGGTTTATTTAACTCCAGCGAGGTCAGAGGAGAGTGATCTCCAAAGGTCTGAACCCCGAGCACAAACAAAGGGGCAATTTATACACTTCTTCTTCCGCATACTTGGCACTTTTGGCACGTGCGCCAAGCAGGGCAGGGAGAGGAATCCGGAAGAGCCCCGGGGCAAGGACTGGGACTCTCTCACTGGCTCGGTGGGCCATCTTAGGACACAGATTTTCCTTATCAGTACTAATAAACATGATCTGATTGACATATATAAAATTCTGCATCCAGACAATTGTAGAAATGCACATTTCTATATTAAATGGGGCGTGGGGGAGTTCCAAACAAAATTACACATGAGACTCTTCTCATAAAATATAAGATGACTAAAATAAAGACATATAATTTTAGGTGTACATAGAGATGTAATAAAGGTATATGAAAAAGAAAGAAACACATAGGATTCAGGATGATGGTTACCTAAAGTGCAGGGAGAAAGGGAGATAGGATAGAAAGGCCACAAGGTTAGATGAAGAGAGTCCAGGTCCTAGCTCTTATTTGGGATAGTATTTTTATAAGAGCTTTTTTATATTAAATAAAAAATCAAACAAATGTGAGCTGATGGTAAGTCATGAGCCAAAACTATGCTTAATCTACTTTTATGCATTTGAGATCTAGACAAAACCCACAGAAAAGAAATAAACTTCCAATCCATGAAAGCTAATAAAAGAATAATATCCAAAGAAAGGAGAAGAGAGATTAATTAAGATAAAAACAGACATTAATGAAATAAAATAATAACAATGAAAACAGTAGAAATGATCAATGGGAGAGAAAAGTTTGTTCTTCCAAGAGATCAATAACTGAGACAATACTCTGGAGAATCTGATCCCAAAAAAATGAGAAAGAGAGTCAGTAATGTGTCAGGACATATACTAAATACGCAATAAATCAGAATTTGTCTTACAAAAAGTCTATTCAAATATTCTGGTCTACTGAACACAATGGCAGAGAAAAGAGAAAGCAAAAAAAAATGATTTTTTTGGAGTCAATAATCATAATTCTAGCTCCATTGCTCAATAGCTATTTTTTAAGTGATTTCCAAACATTTTGCATATCTTGACATGCATCCTGTTCTTTATGCCTTGATCTTTAAATCAGCCTTGATGCCATTGTGGTAACTTGAGAGACCATGGGCCAACTCTGAGTCTCCAAGCACACAGATGGAATGAGGGGAAGAAGTTTGGAGATTTATCAGAGGAATTCCAAGTACTCCTTGTTACTACATTTCCTTTTACTTATTTATAATGCAAACAAGAAGTTAAAATCATAATTGTTTTACCTCTGCCCATTAAAATATGCCATTAAAAATCATCTTAATGAATAGATATTACTGTCTGGTGATGACTGCTCTGACCTCCTGTCTAACAGGCTCCATTTATGTCTTGTTTGATGAAAGTTCTCTGCATCTGCAAAGCAAAAGGGCAAACTGATTTATGAACAAGACTTATTGTCACAGAGGCAGATTTGTATAATGAGAAATATATTAAATCTAATGAAGGGAGAACGTGCCTACCAAGGCAGCAAGTCTGCGCTGTGATTAAGTGATTCAATATCCCTCAATGGATTAATTTAGACAATGCACCAGGGTACGTAGCCACTGCCAGACCCCTTTGCTCTAATGACAAATGTTAAACAATCCTGAATACTTGTGCATATGTATTGGCTTTTTAAGGTGTGATGACAAAGTAAGGTGTCACCCTCAGACCTCTACATTAACGAGATGAATCCCAAAGATGCCTATGTCCTACAGATAGAGAACCAGGAAGATCTATCAACAATGTCATCGTTTAATATCTGCTTACAGTAAAGCATTTACTATAAAATAGACACACTCTTACCTTTTCAACCAAGGCCAGCTTACTGTATCTGACAAACACTAAATGCAATCCACGTTAATGCTGTCTCCCCATCTCCGGGCCCCAGCAGCGCCCAAGTCGGACACAGGACGATCAATCACGGGCTGTGGTTTCCGAATAGGAGGATGACAGCTACTACTTAATTGTCCACATGTACACAACCTATTCAATGTCATTTGAGATGTCATTTGCAAGATTTGAAAGCCACAGCGCCCCTGTCAGGGCCCAGCAGTCACCTTCTGGAACTGGAACAAGTCCAGTTTCCAGTTGTGACTACATGAAGCAAACCCCTGTAACCTTCAGTGACAGAGAGCACAAAGGAAGCTGACTTCTGCATTCCTCGTAGCAATGATTCCAACACAACGCTCTTGGGATCCACGAGTACGCTCAACCTACCTCACGTAGAGGAAAATGAGCCATCTTAGGCCCTCGGTGCCACGTGGCAAAAGCAGTCAGCCCTCTCAGAGTCTGCAGGTAATGGATTCAAAAGTTCTAACATTTCTCCCCACCCTTTCTTTTCCTCAAAGAGAAAAGTACCTCAGGAGTACTGGCACCAGAATTAAGAAACTGGAAAAAAATAGCCACTTACAGGGTGTCCAGCACGCCTTAATAAGGAGAAATAGAATTTCCATCACCTTGGGCTTCCATTCTGATGATTCAAGGGCAGAGGGGAATCTAACAAGTCTAGGATCCTCTCTTCATAATAACTGGGAGGAAGAAAGAAAATGTGACGTCTGCATGAGGCAAGTGATGAAAAGAAAAAGCTGTCCCACACACCAAAAATAAAGGCGAAGAGGTTTCCAGCTTCTGTTTTTGGATTCCCCTATACTACTGGATTCCTCCAGGCCTAATGAAACCATCTGAGGTGTTTGCTGTGAAGACTATAAACAAATTAGATCTGAGGTCGGAGTCCTATCCTGCAACCTACCCTCTATGCAACCCCGGTGGTGTTCTCTGTTCCTTAAGGAATTATTAGTCCTAATAATTGCATCAGATCTGAATTACTTAGACTAATGTAATTTTTAAAAACACATTTATCTATTAATAAGTCCTCAGTGAGCTTTAAAGAGGGTGGCTTCTTGTACTAAAGAAGCCTTTTTGATGAGGTATGGGGTAGGGAGGACATGCAAATGAGGAAGTAAGTAGAAGCAGGAAAAGAGATAAATTGCCCTGCATCCGCAAGTTGTAATGGATTGAGAAGCCTTGGGGAAGACAGTGTGAAGCACACACTGAAACTACAGTGACTCTGAGGTGAGTCTGCTGTGGAAAGACAAAAAGAATTTACAAGGCGGCAACCGGTGGCCAGGTTACACCACGAATACCACCACATAGGGTTGTAAATAAAGGAGTTTCAGAAACACGAAGTCCAATAGAATAACTATCCAGTATTAGACGATGCCCAATGGCACGATTCTTCTTAGGCGCCAGACTACTTACCCAGAAAGACTGCTGTTCCTGAGAAGATATGTGTTGATATGAATAGAAATTTTCATGTTTTTCCAAGTCACATTCATTTCCATTCACCCTGGGAAATAGCAAGTTCACTTCCAGATGCTTCTGAAAGCAAATCCAGGTGCTAGAGGTTCAAGCACAACAATGCTGGGAGCTTGGTCCCAGGCACTCAGTAATCACATATAGCTACTAGAACAATTTATTTTATTTTTTTAAAGATTTATTTATTTATTTGAGAGAGAGAGAGCGTGCAAGAGGAGGGAGAGGGAGGGGGAGAGAGAGAATCTCAAGCAGACTCTCGGCTGAGTGTGGAGCCCAATGCGGGGCTCCATCCCAGGACCCTGAGATCATGACGTGAGCCAAAATCAAGAGTCAGACACTTAACCAACTGAGCCAGCCAGGCGCCCCCCAATACTGACAATTTCTTTTTTTTAAGATTTTATTTATTTATTTATTTGAGAGAGAGAGAATGAGTAGGGGGAGGGGCAGAGGGAGAGAGAGAAACAGGCTCCCCACGGAGCAGGGAGCCCGATGTGGGGCTTGATCCCAGGACTCTGGGATCATGACCTGAGTCAAAGGCAGATGCTTAACTGACTGAGCCACCCAGGCACCCCCTAACACTGACAATTTAAATAGTACTTACTATGGGCGCCTGGGTGGCTCAGTTGGTTAAGCGACTGCCTTCTCCTCAGGTCATGATCCTGGAGTCCCTGGATCGAGTCCCGCATCGGGCTCCCTGCTCGGCAGGGAGCCTGCTTCTCCCTATGACCCTCACCCCTCTCATGTGCTCTCTCTCTCTCATTCTCTCTGTCTCAAATAAATAAATAAAATCTTTTAAAAAAATAATAAAATAAATAAATAGTACTTACTATGTACCAGACACAATTCTACACACTTTACATATATTAACTCATTTATTCTTCACCACAACCTTATGAGGTAGACTATGATGTTATCCCACTTTCCAGGTGAAGAGACTCGAATATGTAAAGATCAGATAATCTGCCCAAAGACTTAAAATATTTGGTGAAATGGGATTCAGTCTGGGCTGTTTGGATCCCAAGTCTGTGCTCTTAAATACTAGACTAGACTGCCTTTCCATATCTATATTAATATAGGCAGAAAGGGAGATAGGTAAAAATATAGGTTCAGATAGATACATACATAGATAGAAATAAGACTTAGATAAAGAAATACAGATACAGGACCAAATATAGATATGGATGTGGATACAGAAATATAGACATAGATCTTAATGGATTACTAGAGAAAAAAAAAACATATATATATACAAATCAGCAAATAAAAAGAATTGGATTAAAGGGATACTGAGACATACCAGAAGTTACCACCTGTTCATTCGTTCAAGAAGCTTGGTATTACATTTGAAACTTTGTATTTGTTTTCATTTTTGTACATATGAACACAAAAAAAGAGTTTTTTTCAGGATAGGATGTCTAATACGATATGATTAGATCTGGAAATGGTAGAATTTGGAGATAAGAGGATTAAGGAAGTTTCTGCTTCTGGCCACAATGGAGTGGCCAGACTTTCTGTGTTGCTGTTAACAACTAGAAAATTGGACAAAATCTATAAAACGAGTTTTTTAGATGTTGAACAACAGGAGGCACAGAACAGTGATCCCTTAGAGAATAAAAGCACACAGGTGAGTTTTATAATCACCCCAGCTTTGTTCCAAGAGGCACTTTCCAGTGTAACTCAGGGAAGGGAAGCTCAGACAGAGCATGGCAGTCTCATGGAACTGAGAAAACAGATGGGAGTCCAGGGACACTGATGCAGCTGAAAAATTATGGGGTACAGTACTGAAAAGAAGGAAGCTCTGAAGAAAGAGATCCAGCAAACTGTGTGGGGTTCCCCATAAGTCTGTCGCTGACAACTGAGCTGTGCACATGAAAGGTAAAACTCCATGAAGCAAGACAAAGAATTGCATTCAACTTCTCACCTGCCAGAATAAAGAGACTTCACCGAACACCAGGGCGTTCAGGAGATCTGGTCAGGTCTCAGTAGGAGTAAACACTACACTTCCACCCTTAACAAATTACCAACAAGTGTAAAAAATTATTAAGTCGATCTGTAAATAACTTACCTCTCTACCAACACAAACTTAAGTTATTTAAAGGAACAACAACAACAAAATCCAGATACTCAACAACATAAAAATAGCCAACACATATTTTGCAAAAGTAACCATTCATGCAAAAAAAAGCAAGAAAATTTGACCCATAACTGGAAGAAAAACTGACCAATAACAGAAACAGACCCAGAAATGACAAAGATAATGGAATTAGGAGACAAAAACTTTAAAATCATTATTAGAAATATGGTCATGGACAGAGAGAAAAACATGAACATAAGGGGGAAAAAATTACATTTTTAAAATGGAATTTCTACAGCTGAAAAATATGATGAAATGAAAAATTCATTTGAATGAGATTTAAAGAAGACTTGACACTCCAGAAGAAACAATCAATAAACCTAAAGACTAGCAATAAAAACTATCAAATTGGCAAAAGAAACAAAAGAACAAAATGAAACATACACACAAGAGTGAACTATATGGCTATATTAAGTGCATCACATGTATGTGATTGTAATTTCTATGTAATAGAACAATAGGAGAGAGAGAGAGATGGGGCAGAAATAAATAAAGAAATAGAAAGAAATAAAGAAAATGTCCATACATTTTCCAAATTTGAGGTAATAAGCTTTGATGAAAACTTTCCAGGAAGTTCAACAAACCCTAAGCAAGATAAATACAAAGAAACCCATACATACCAAGACACATCAAAATCAAGTGACTAAAAAGCAATAAAAAAGAAAAATCTTACAATCAGAAGGAAAAATAAATAAATAAATAGAGGGAAACCAAAGTAAGAAACACTACTGAGTTGCTGTTAGAAAAAATGCAAGTCAGGGGCACCTGGGTGGCTCAGTCAGTTAAGCATCTGCCTTCGGCTCAGATCATGATCTCAGCACCCTGGGATAGAGCCCTGTGTCAGGCTCTCTCCTCAGCGAAGAGTCTGCTTCTCCCTCTCACTCTCCCTCTGTTCTCTCTCTCTCTCTCAAATAAATGAATAAAATCTTAAAAAAAAAAAATCAAGTCAAAGAAAACAGGGCTACATAATATATGTAAAAAAAAAGTCTGACAACGATAATACCAAAGCCCTATCAGTGGAAATTCCATATAAACTCCATGTAATACTCAAAATACTGTGATTTATATATTTATATTATGTACACTATATTATTTATATTCTACTTTTATTATCTATATGCTAATGGAACACTAAAAATAGAAAGGAATAGTTATTGTTATACACAACAACGTGCAAAATTTCAAAAACATTATACTAAACAAAAGAAGCCAACACAAAAAAGAGTATATACTGTATGAAATTCTAAAATAGGCTAATTTATAGTAACAGAAAACAAATCAGGGTTTGCCCCAGGGTTGAGACTAGCATGGGGATTAACTACAAAGCAACCCTAGGGAACATTTTAGAGTAATGGAAATGTTCTGTATTGATTTGTGTGGTGGTTACATGGATGTACGCATTTATCAAAATTCACTGCGCTTGATGCTTAAAATCAGGTCCTTTTGTTGTATGCAAATTATACTCAATCAAGTTGATTTTTTTTTTTTAAGTTCCTAGAAGATCTTTAACAGCCATCCTTCCCCACCCTCCATTTTTCAGCAGGGAAGCTGAAGACTAGAGAGATTAAATGATTTATCCAATGTCACATTGCCACGTTAAGCACAGCTTAGAGTGGTGCTTAAAATCTGAATATAGAGCCCATTCCTTTTGACAGGCAGGCTTAGAACAAGAGAAAAAAGAATTTAAAAAATGGATTAATTATCCTGGAAAATAAATTTATCACAAAAGGAACAAAAAAGCCCTACATTCTGTTTGTTGGGGTGGCAGAAACAACTTTTGGGAGGTTGGTGGTTATAGGGATGAAGAGTTTTGTGAGACCAAGTTGGTTCACATTGTCTTCACCAATTAATTCCTCGTGTTGGCTTTTCTTCCCTGAGTCCCAAAAAGACCCCATTGAAAGTATCCTTTCTACAGAGAGATGGTCTTTCCACTCAGAATCATTTATTTTATTACATGTTAAAATATTTGAGTACAGTAAATTGATGTTTTCAACTTTCTTTAAAATGATTCGGCAAAATCAAATAATACATGTATATTTACATACATATCTCTACATGTGAAGAGAGAGAAAGAGGGGGGATAAAAATGGCAAAACAGATGTGAAAGAGTTTTATTTTTTTAATTTTTTTTTTTTAATTTATTTACTTGACAGAGAGAGAGAGCACAAGTAGGCAGAGTGACAGGCAGAGGGAGAGGGAGAAGCAGGCTCTCTGCTGAGCAAGGAGCCCTATGCTGGATTCAGTCCCAGGATCCTGAGATCATGACCTGAGCTGAAGGCAGAAGCTTAACCAACTGAGCCACCCAGGCGTCCCATGAAGAGTTTTAAATAGAATACTGGAAGTGGCCAGGGTCAGAGCAGGAAGAGAAGAACCAGCAGAAGGGAATTCATTTGTTAAAGACCCACACTCATTGCATAAGAAGGGGGTAGAACGAGTTTGAGGTGAAGGATGGAGGGAGGAAAAGCGAGTGGGGAGGTTGGAGAGGAGACAAGAAGAAAACCAGGGAGGAGGGAGCACGCGCCTTGCAGAACAGCAAAGCTCTCGCTCGTCCTGCTCCTACACATTGGCATGGCACATACCATTCTTCCTATAAATAGTGGCCACAGACCATGTGATTAGATAAAACGCTCTATTTTCCTGGAGGAGATGCACCTGTAACCCTAAACTGCAGAATCACGGGGGGCCACCTCTGTGCTCTCCTTGGAGGTAATTAAAGAAAGGTTTTGGTGCTTTCCCAAGTAGGCTCAGAAAATGCTCAGCTCCCCGACTTGGATAAGTGTACCCTTTCTTGATGTCTTCAGCTATGGGAAGCCCCAGTGCTACCTGCGAGAGCCACGACCCCATCCCTCGCCACTGACAGCTGTCGGTCTGTCTCGGAGCCCTACCAGCCAGGCTCACCGCCAGGGGCCGGCCCCGCCCATCAGCACGCTCCCCGCTCTCCACCCCAGTTCGCCCCGCCCCAGCCCAGCCCCCTTCTTGGGAAACAGAAGAAATCCAAAGAAAGGTCCTCCTAGACAATAGGGCTGTCCAGGGAGAGTCTGGAGGAACGAAGGCTAGAGAGGCCAAACATTGATAAACTTAATTAAATTTCTAATGAAACCAGAGACAGCCTGTAGTGATTACTCTCTGTAACTGAGACTAATATTCCAATTAGGCTAATTCATCCCCTGATGCTCTAAACATAGTTATGGGCTCAACCCATATTTCTTCCCTCTTGTCAACAACAGATATCCATCATCTTAGCTCTGGTTTCAGTATAAAAGCGAGGGTCGCTGGTCTCCTCTGAGGCATTTGCGCATGGCGGAGGTCGGCCCGTGCCTTCATGACAGCAGGATTGGTTTTGTCTTCCCTCCCTTTTCTGAAATACCAGAATTTTTCTGCTGCTCTCAAAAGCCCCATTTCAGATACCCTTAATCTTGTTTTCCTTCTCACTGCCGAGCTTGTTTCCACTGCCTTAAAGTGGAGGCAAACAGCTATGAGCCACGACTGGTTACGAACGCAGTGGAGGCCAGCGTACTCATGGGAAAGCACCCGTGTCCTCACGGGGCCCCTGAAGCGCAGGCTAGCCCAGAGCACAGTGAGCCGCTGCGAGGGGTAGCTGTGGGACCAGGCGGCCTGAGCTTGCATCCCAGCTACTCCACCTACAACCAGGAGAAGTTATTCAGTATTTCAGAGCCCTCGTGTGTCAAATGAGAATAATAAGAATTTTCTCAGGTTCTGTTGGGTGGGCTAAATGAGACAAAATAACGACTTTCTGTTGCTTATTTTCATAGATCTAAGATAGTGAAAAGCACTTTGCATATTTTAATTCATTTAATCCTCTTAAAACCTCTTTGAAGAAAGGAAATCACAGCTTATAGAAAGGGAACACCTTGCCCAAGTTTACCGGCAGAGCCAAGATGAGAACTTGAGTCTGTCTGATCCCCGAGCCTCGACCACCACCTTACAGATCCATTCCATTACTAGAAAGGCCAAAACCAAAGGCCATCTTTAAAAGCACTTTCATTGCCTTCAATTAGATACATTTACTTGAACTGATCATTTTTAATTTGTCAAACAGGAATCTTCCTCCATATGCTTTAATGAGTACATAAAAGTCATTTGTAATGAGCACATTGTTTATATGTAAAAGGTATTACGAAGTGCTTGAAAATAGTTTGTTTTCTTAATTAAACAGGCTTCCTGCAATCTTCCTTACTTTATTGATTTACTTAATGAACCTTTTTTTCACAGATAGGACAAATGTAAATTTCAGCTTGGCCTGTGAACAAATTATCTTAAATTCTGAATCAGTGGGGCCTTAATTAATGAGGCTTTACTCTATATCACTAGTGAGGCACAAAGATTTATTACATTAAAATAGTCATAATGAGAACAATTCTCCACATGTGGCTGTGGAAGATGGCCTTGCTCAGGTCACTGGAGAAGGAATGGCTTCCCCCCCACCCCCCTCGCCTCCACCCAGGCTACATGAGGTGGCTGCCGCATTGTCACTTAAGGGCTCGGTCAGAAGCAAAATGCGGGAGATAGGACTTGAAGGAAACAAGCAATAAGGGAGGCCCTTTGAGAAGGAGGGGTTAAAGGCAGAGGGGGCACCAGGAGCAAAATCTGGCAAGTGCTGTGTCCCCATCAGGACAACAGGAAGCGGAGCTCAGCCTGGAGATCAGTGAGCGGTTCTGGCCACAGAGCTAAGCCCTAACGTGAGAGCAAAAGTGCGGCAGGTCAGATCAGCAGGTGGTTGGAAGCCAAGTAACAAGGCAAGCAATCAAGTCCTTGTGATTTTAGCTGGGGGTGACTGAAGCGGTCTCGGTGAGGCTGTAGGGAAGGGGTGGAAACGTGAAGATGGAGTTGCGGGCCTGCCCCAGCTGCAGATGCGCTCAAGAACAGCCAGCTAGGGCTCCTGTGGTTCCAACTATCAACGCACTTGGGCACTGTCACCTTCTGGGGAACCTTGGAGGCACCCGGAGCAGATCCAAATGAGGTGGACACCCAAGACGTCAGCCACTCACTTCTTCTCACTCTAGGACATTGTCTAAGAGCTAAATTAGACCATGCCACGGGATACTGGTAGTAAAGACCACCAGTCCAGTTACTCAGAGGAAGAAGCTACCTAAAAAGATAGACATCAGTCAATACCAACCATTCGTGGACTGTTTCCTTTGTGCCCGGTAACGTGCTAAGTTTTTTATAAGCATTATTTAAGCCCTACAACCACCCAAATGTGTAAATCCTACTTAACCATTTTCGATAGAGGAAACTGAAGTTCAGAAGTTTCAAATAACTGCCCCGAAGCGACACTAGCAGCAGGCAGCAGAGCTAGAATGGGTCTAACCGGAGGCTGACAGCAGAGCCCAAGGGAAACAACACAGGGATGTGCATTGAGGAGAGAGAAGGGACTGGAAGTCAAAGACCCTGAAGGACAGTTAAGGAGCCAGTGAGGAACTGTGAGTAGGCACGGCCGACTTCGGGAATGCAGAGCCTCAGGGCAGACTCCTGTGGGCCTCGACAACTAGGTCAGGAGGTCATAAATGGCCAGCCATTGGTATGACCCAAAGTTAAAGGTTTGACCTAACGTGACAAAGCGTTGTTTGTCTCAAGGCAGGACCCGGTGTCCAAATGAAGACAGACCTAGACTCCGGGGCTGAAGCAGAGAAGTGATACCTGGGTCCCATTCATGGTGCAGATGCCAACGGGACAAATGGGATCTTGGGAAATCCCAATAGGTGGCACCAGAGGGCCTCTTTCCACCTGTGGAAACCGAGCTGCCGCAACCATTACCGATGTAAAACATCACCATCCTACAGAGGAATAAATATGGGAGGTCATTGAAACTAGGGGTAGAAAACTTGAGACCAGTGGCACTCTGGCCTTGGCTCAGATCCTTGTTCTGCCAGCACTCATTAGCTGGGCGATTCTGGACAAGCACCTTCACCTCTTAAAGCTCTGTATCCCACTTTAAAATTGGGATACCAAAAATAGCAGTTGACTTTATAAAGTTGTCCTAAGGATTAAAATAAATCATGTATACAAAATGCTTAGCCAAGTGCCTGGTACACAGTGCTCATAAATGCCGTCTCTAACAATTATTTATGCTTTTAAAAACTCTTTCATATTCACGGTTTCATCGGAATTGGGGAAATCCGGGTAGCAGGCTCAGCATACAAATATGAAAGCATGTATAAGACATGAGAATTTCCTTGGCTCTGTCTGTTCGGTTTTTTCAGTAAGTGATATTTCCAAATGGAGCTGACCAGCCAGGAAATAACATGTCAGTGGCCATTTACTGTTTCCTCTGCCCAGGAGGAAAAGGACAACAGTGAGGACATTATTCGTTGAACTTTAAAGTTTTTTAACAACTAAGCACAATAACCTTATGTTCCAAGTTGTCTCTTGGCATAGATGCCGAGTAAACACAAGGGAGCAAACCCAAGCCGGCCTTCAGGAATTCTGAGCCCTTACCTTCTCAGTACTTAAAACTTAGCAGAATTTAGAACAGGTCCCTTAGGCTTGTCAGTTGACACAAATAACTGATTTATGTTGTTGCTATTTTAAGGTAAAAATGTACTGTCTCCCCAACATACTGTAAACTCCTTGAGGACTACAACTTTGACTTTATACTCTCTTCGCTATCCCCAGAGCATCTAGAATGGTGTTGTACGCATTAAAAAGTGCACAATAAATATGTATTGATTCATTAATAGAGAGACTGGATATTCAGAAAACAAATGCAATCTCCATGAGGAGGAAGGCATCTGAATTCTGTTTACTCATCCCTAATAGCTCCAGGTAATCGGTGTGTATAATTAAGAACTTTAGGGGAATACGCAGGAATAATTGGGGTGCTTTCCCAATGCCTAGCCCAGTTGTCCTAGAGAATAATGCACTGCCAAAAATGCCTTGCCAACGTGGTGCTAGAACCCTCCAGGCCTGGAGCACTTAGGTGCTGACTCAAGCCCAGTGACTTCTCTGCGACTCAGAGCACCCACCATCCTGGCTCAGAAGAGGGAAAATGGTATCCGTACGTGCTGACCAAAAAACCAGTTCCAGGAATCTCTGAGGATGAGATGTGACTGTCACAACCAGTCACTCAAAAAGCAATCCAATCTCTTTGCCAGGACATGGGTTTAGAACTGCCGGCTGCAGGAAAAAATAGGTGGGCATTGGGGACCCCTTCCAAGTCCAACGCAACAATTGTACTCTCTCCCCCACTTGCTATAGATGACAGAAGAGACTCTGGCACTAAAAACAAAGTATCACATGAAATTAAGCACCTGAGAGTTGAAATTTTTAAAAGAGCCATCTGGCAACTTCTATTACTTGCTTGTTGACAGTGTAAACTTTGCTTGGCAAGTTGAAAAGCTATACCAAACAAACCCTATCTCTGGCAATTAGAAGCACTTAAATAAGCTAATATAATCAATTATGTCTTTTAATTTGCCAGACAGCATTTACAGGGTTTAATTTTCTGCTGCTACACCTTCCAAATTATCTTCAGGTGGTGTTCAGAATCTAATGGGAAGATGTATTGCGGTTGCGTTGATATTACCTGTGCCGAATTCCTCATACACATTTGCCCCCCGCCTGACGCCATCTGTATCCCAGACCTAGAGATAAAATGATTGTAAAGAAGAGAAGTCATAAGAGGTTTACTTAATTTCTCATTTCACAACATTTCTATCATCCTCTTGTCACTTTTCCTATATAAAAATCAATTGCGGTAATGATAGAATCCAAATACAGAAAGATACTGTCTAAAGGAAACATGTGATGCAAAAATAAAAGAAAAAAAGAAGACAGGGAGAGAGAGGAAGGAGGGAAGGAAGGAAAGAAGGAAGGAAGGAAGGAAAGAAGGAAGGAAGGGGAGGGGAGAGAGAAAGGGAGGGAGGGAGGAAGGAAGGAAGAAAAGTAAAACTAGAAGACTGGATCTCTTATCGTGAGCTGGTATCATTTGAAAAGAGAGTTCCCTGGTAGAAAAAAATAAGATGTAGGACTTCGCTCAGCATAAAGCAGACGTACTGACCTATGTGATGTCTTTAAGAAAACCCTCAAAGTACTAATACGGATTAGATGATGGTATTTAAAGAATCATAACAGTTTAGGAGTTTAGCATAGGATGTGGATAAAGGACAATGGTCTCCCACAAAAGAAGAACTACTTCCTAACTGAAGGACAAGGGCCACAAATAATTCTCCCCCTATATCTGGAAAGCACTAGAACCCACATATAATGAACAATGGTGCTTTCTTATGTATCATCGCGGATAAGTAGCCATATAAAGGTAAAGAGCAGCTATCCTCTTAGAAAACTGCAACCAGATGGGGTCAGAATGACAGAAGTCTCTGGAACATTAAAAATCTTAAATAAAAGAAAGAGTAAGAATTCATCAGTGTTTTTCCCGTTCTCTCCATGGACAGCAAAGGACCCATGTATTTGACAAAAGTAAGTATTTCAGTCCACCCAACAGATACTTTATCAAATAAGAGGTATAACTCTCAAGGGCCCACCAAAGCCGCTCTGTATCATCCCCAGAAGATTTTTCAACTGGCTTTGTCAGACCAAATTAGCTATCAGAAGGTAGTTTGTTCAGCTTTATTTATAATTGACAAAACTTGGAAGCAACCAAGAGGTCCTTCAGTAGGTGAATAAATTTAAAACTGCTGGTGCATCCAGACAATGGAATATTATTCATCGCTAAAAAGAAATGAGCTTTAAAAAAAAAAGCCATGAAAATGGAGGAACTTTAAATGCATACCACTAAGTGAAAGAAGCCAATCTGGAAAAACTACATACTGTATGATTCCAACTCTATGACATTCTGGAAATGGCGAAACTATAGACAGTAAGAAGATCAGTGGATGCCAGAGTTGAGGATGAGGGAAGGGATGAATAGGCAGAGCACAGAGGATATTTAGGGCATTACAATTCTTTGTATGATACTATAATGATGGATACATGTCATTATTCATTTGTCCAAACTCATGAAATGTACAACACCAAGAATAAGCCCTAAGGTAAACTATGGACTTTGGGTGGTTAAAATGTGTCAGTGCAGGTTCATCAACTGTAACAAATGTACCAGTCTGGTCTGCCATGTGATCATGGGGGAGGCTGTGCTCGTGTGAGAGCAAGAAGTTATACGGAAAATCTCTGCACCTTCTTCTCAATTTTGCTGTAAACCTAAAACTGCTCTTAAAAAAAAAAAAAAAAAGTCCTAAAAAGTTTTTAAAAAGCGTGTTAACTTAAATTGCCCAGTATCTTGATAGCAAGAAGTGAATGTCCTAAAGAGCAAGCCTCAGAGCTCAATTAAAAATAGCTGAAAAGAGAGGAGCCTGGGTGTCTCATCAGGTTAAGCCCCTGACTCTTGATTTTGGCTCAGGTCATGATCTCAGGGTCGTGAGATGGTCTTGAGATCGAGCCCTGCATCGGCTCCATGCTGAGCATGGAGACTGCTTGAGCCTGCTTAAGATTCTCTTTCCCTCTCCCTCTGCTACACCCCCGCACAGGCACGCACTCTCTTTTTCTCTATCTCTAATAAAAATTTAAAAAAAAAAAAAAATAGCTAAAAAGAAAAGGGAGTCAAAAAACCTGAGTCTGGTGTCATTTTGCCACTCCTAGCCAAGGGACCTTGGAAAGTTACTCCAACCATTCTGGAGTTTGTTGTCATTAAGGACTCTTCCAGCTCATGGGTAATGAGTCAAAGGGATCCTGATCACTGAATATCTATCATCCATTTTCCAATTGTTGTCTCTATTTTTTTTTTTGTTTGATGAGTGACAGCCCATCTCCCAGGGTCCTGTCACCTTCTCAATACACTGATGAAATCAAGTTTCTGAATTAATGGTGGAACACTACACAACTACCCCAAAGTTCCCAAAGGAGTTCACAAGAAATCCCAGCATGAAACAAATAGAGAGCAGCTAAAATCCTCGGGGAACCTGCTGGATTAGGCAGGGAAGTGTGGGAGATGTTTAAAGTAAATTATATATTATATGACATGTATATAATGCTCTGGTCTGAATGTGTTCCCTCAAAGTTCCTACGTTGAAATCCTAACACCCCAAAATGACAGCGTTAGGAGCTGGGCTTTGGGAGATGATTAGGTCATGCTGATGGAGCTCTTATGAATGGATTAGTGCCCTTATAGAAGAGACCCCAGAGAGGTCCTTCTCCCCTTTCACCATGTGAGAACACAGCCAGAGGGCATCAGCTATGACCCAGGAAGAAAGCTCTCACCAGAATGCAGCCAGGCTGGCACCTTGATGTTGGACTTCCCAGCCTCCAGAACTGTGGGAAATAAATTTCTTTTGTTTGTTAGCTACCCAGACTGTGGTATTTGGTGATAGCTGCCCAAACAGGCTACGACTTTTTTTTGGAAGATAATAGGAAGAAAACAGGCTATATAATTTTTTTGGAAGATAATAGTCATATATATGAACTCTAAAAATAGAGAAAAAAACAATCATTTGTTCCACCCATAATCACCAGTCCTTTTTGCTATAGATCCATAATTTTTTGCTATGCAGAGATATATATGCTTTTTTAAAAAACACACTGGAACCTGCTCTATTGACTCTTTTCTTCTTCTCTTAATAACATCGTAAGCATTTTCCCATAGCTTTAAAAAAATTCTTTGAGATCATTATTTTTAATGATCATACAGCACTCTGGATATAGATGTACCATAACTTATTTAACCAACCCCCTATTGTTTGACATTTAGGTTGTTTCTACTGTTTGCTATTATTAAAAAAAAAACAAACGTCGTGATAAATATCATCATACATAAATCCTTGGGCACATCTCTGACTATTGCCTTAAGATAAATTCCCAGGCATGGAATTTCTGGGTCAAGGCCTTTGATACATATTGCCAAATTACTCTCTGAGAAGCTTGTTCATGAGTACAGGCCCACCAGCTATGTAGAAAACTGCCAAGGAATTTTGATAAATGTTTGGTATGGCTAAAGAACCCCAGACACATATTATTTTAACTGGCATGCAACACATACAGCTTATGTTATTCTCACTTGGGATTAATTCCAGGGGAACTTGGTTTCAGGTACATTATTTTATGTGGGTGGTTTATGTAACACTGGTACTGGTGGATAATCAAAAGAGATGGTCTGAGTTACGGGAGACTCTGAATGTGCATTAGCGATCACTTATGATTTTGTGCCTTAAGTTTTTCCTTCCATGAACATATTTTGCTTTTATAATGAAAATTGCTAGAAAAATACCTTTTAATTTGCTGACCATACCCCATAGCTAAATTTATAGAACTAAATTCTAGTCCAGAGAATGAGATACATCTGTTTTCACGTAAAAAGCCAGGATCAAAGCAATACCTCGCAACTCATTTATTCTCTCAACTGCTATGGACAGCAGAAACAAACCAATGTTAATATTCCCATTTTCCAAGGAGAGAAACTGAGACCCGGAGATGCAAACTGACTTTGCTAAAATCACAGCACATAGTGGAACCACCACAAAAGTCCAATTTCTTTATTGTGGGATGGTATCATCAGATATTCTACCACACTTTTTTATTAAAAAAAAAAATTCAGAACCCAAAACTTAGCAATACCTCCGTTATACACATTCAACAGAGAAAGGTCTTTTCCAAGGTGACAGAGAGCTGGCAGTAGCAGATGGCTGGGGGGGAGAATGTTCCAGCCAGGGGCTCTGGAGGACAGATGGGTCACAATGCCCTGAGTCACTCTACCACATGCTCAGGGGTCCACAGGCTCTAGGAGCTTTGAAGAGGTTATTGCTGTCATCTGACCTGGGGTTTGCTATTGTAGAACAACACAGACCCCAAACGCAGAGATCAGAGTTATTATTGGCTGGAAATGCGGTGTCTAACTGGCAATGGGCATGGTTCTCTAGCAAGATCCTAAGAAACATAATTCAATTAGGGGCTGATACAACTTTGATCACGATGCTGAAGGTTATTTCTGCATTTCAAAATCCTAGCTATTTCTCCATGTTCACCTCAAAGACTGTCTCTTCCCAGATTCTCCAGCCAGAAGTAATCCTGTTGCCCCTGGCCTCTCAAAGACCTTCACCTCTATCTCTCATTAAACTTAATATTTCCTGGGGCTCCTGGGTGGCTCAGTCAGTTGGGAGTCTGCCTTCAGGCTCAGGTCATGATCCCGGGGTCCTGGGATCGAGTCCCACGTTGGGCTCCTGCTCGGCGGGGAGCCTGCTTCTCCCTCTCCCTCTGCTTGCTGCTCTGCCTACTTGTGCTCTCTCTTTCTCTGTCTCTCTGTCTAATAAATAAATAAAATCTTAAAAAAATTTATCTTTAAACTTAATATTTCCTATCTTGTATTAAAATGTCTTACACATGGGGCGCTTAGGTAGCTCAGTCACTCAGGCATCAGACTCTTGGTTTTGGCTCAGGTCACAGTCTCAGGGTCATGAGATCCAGCCAAGCCTCCACGCTCAGTGTGGAGCCTGCTTAAGATTCTCTCTCTCCCTCTGCCCCTGTCCCCCACTTTCTCGAACTCTCTCTAAGAAAAAATAAATAAAAATAAAATGACTTACACATGCATCCTATCTTGGCCTCAGTGAGCTAGCAGTCTAGCTGAGGGGAATGCTGCAAGTTTTTTCACCCAGGCCCTATTGCATTTTGCACAATACCTTGGAACAGAAACTGTTCAATCATTGTTTATGAAATAACTGAATGAATGAAACTGTATTATGTAGTCATTTCCTGCCAATTCTATTAAGTAGCTCAGATGCTAATCACCAATTCTCTTGGACTTTTAAAAGTTGCCTCATAGGCCAGAGGGGAATTATTATCACAACATAGATTTCCTCTAAAATACAAAGCTTAATTAGTCTAGCTTTACTTGTTTTGTTTTTATTTAAAAAGGGACACGAAAGGGAAAGATGAGAAATGATTGATCGCATATTGCACTAATAAATTCACCATTCTGGGAAGTTTTCCTCATCTGGTTTTAAAACAGCCAGACTTTTAGCATTTTAAATATTAATTAAGTTTCCCATACTTTTCCAGGCAGGCCCAAGTGTGACATCTCAGCTTAGAGACCATCTTGATGGTAAAAATAAAGATACTGCCCATGTCAAAATGGTATGCTTCTTCTAGAAACAGCTATTACTATCCACCCCTTCTCTTTAGTCGGACAAGCTTCTCAGTGGCTTAGCAAGGCTCTATGCCTTCAGCAGAAGCCAAAAAAGCTGGGTAGATATCTAGAAAGACAGTATACAAAACAATATTTCATTTTCAAATCACAGGACCTCTTTGAATATTCTTTAAGTAAGAATGTTTCAGTTTATTATTACAAATGACATGTGATCCAAAAGGGAAACATCCAGAGCATATTAAACACCTGGTCAAGCATTCAACTGATTGGAGTATGCAGCAAAGGACTGGCAGAAACAGCAGTCCTCAAAATGCGTGCAACCACTTTCACGACGGGTATGACAGGTTAGAAGAGACGCCGCTGTGTGGTACTGTACCTCGGGGTTGTGGGACCACGGCTATTAGATTAGTACCCAGGAGATGTCAGCACACGGCTGGTACAGATGGGTCTAGTGTGGGCAAAAAGCTGAGCTGAGGCTTTTTGTAAGGGAAAAGGTTTTTTGGGGTAGCTCTCCTTTGCAGCAATAATCTTGTGTGGGCAAGATAGTTATGCAATACAGAATAGACCAATCGATGAAACACATTTTACACAGTGAACACTCAGAAGGCTGAGTATGAAGATTTCAGAAAATTGCTAAAGCCACTGGAGCCTGGGTCAGAAAACCGGTTAAATGCAACATCTCTTATAACATTAAGTCAAAAGAAGAGCTACTCTATCGCCACGGTCCTTGTGTCTGCTGAGGAAAAGCCTTGTGGCTTAAAGAAACGGAAGGGCTGGGATTCAGGAGATAGGGGTTCAATTCCTAGTTCTGTTACCAACCAGCAGGAATACATCCTCATCCTCTAAAGCCAATCTTTGTGAGTTATGAGCGTGTTGCAGAAGATCCAAGAAGCTGGGTGAGTGCGCCAGCTAGTCCCTTACGAGCCCAAGTGCATTACAACTGAAAGTATTATTACTGAAATCATCTCTGAGAGCTGATTTATGATTCCAGGTTTTCCTTAGTTCCTTTGCTAGAAAATGGTAAAATTGGTTATAACTACAGCTGCCCAGACAACTGTAATCAGAACAATGTTTTCTCTGAAGTAACAATGGGAAAGGTAGTTTGATATTGAAAGGAAACTTGTTCGTGCTGCCGATATAATAATACAGCTCTCATTTCTTGACCCAAAGGTTTTCAGACTCTAGTTGATGAAACTCTATGGTTTCAGGGAAACTTGCCAAAATTATGGGGTAGAAGCTTCTAGAAATTGCTGATTTTTTCCACACAGTAAATTTGAGTGAAAGCGTATGACCAATCTTTAAAAATACTTCATGGATTTGAATGGATATGTGCTTGTGTAAGTGTACGTATGAACACCCTCATTATTTATATTGTAAAAACCCAATGTAATTTTAGTTATTTTTTATTTACCTCACCTGTCATGGGATAAGAGCAGTGCATTAGAGATTCCTACTACTAGAACATCTGTCAAGTTCTCATTTATTTACTGTAAATTTAGCCTTAAATATTTCGATGCCGTGTTAGTTGGTGTAGAAAGATTCATAAGTTTTACTCTCAAGGTAGTGTAGGCCTTTTACTAAGATAAACTATTTATTTTGGTTTTATGTAATTTTTTTTTGTTTTAAATTCACTCTTCTCTAATATGAATAGTTACCACTCCTGGTTTTTGAAACTGTTGCTTGTTTTTGGTTTGGGGGTTGGTTTTTGGTGTCTGTTTTCTGTATGTGTATATTCCTCTGCCTGGAATGCCTTTGTCTGTTGATTTATATTTGATCTTTTGGAGTTATTTTATTTTAATCTGCCCCTCATGTAATCTGAGACACTTTGTTTTATCAAGTGGATTTATTTCATTTAGGCTGTCTTACAAGACACATGATGAGTCTCCACGTTTCATCTTATTTTATGTTGCTGTTTCTCAAGTTCTATCATCTGCTATCTTTTCCTTCTGGCTCGTATTTTCTTCAGGGTAATTTCTTGCTCCTTTCTGATAATTTAAAAGGTTTGGGGTCAGTATCTTTTCCAAGTTATTTATAACTTTAAATTATATGCTGCAACCTCTGTTTATTGACTTACCAACTTTGGGCAGGGTCTTTGACTTCCAGCTATGAAAGATAAGGAAATCTGCACACCCTCTTGTACCTCCACTTTCCCTCTTCCCTGTCTCCCTGACGATTTTCTGGTTATGTTATTACCACTTTACATGGTCAAGGTTTATATCAGTTACATCCCCTTCTGTTACTAAAACCCCCATGCTTTTTTTTTTTAACTTCCTTATGTATTTAAATGAATTCATTATTTACCTCCAGATTTCTCCTACTGCTGCTTCCCTATCCCTGAATCCTTTATCTAAAATAATTTCATTTAGTTGGCTGCTGGTTTCTACTATGAAGTAATTATCTCAAAAGGCTTTATGGGCATGATATTTTTCAGTTACTTACATGTTTAAGAATGCCTTTCTTTTTTACTCGAAAGACAAGTTGGTATGGAATACAATGCTTAGGTCTCCTTTTTACCCCTATAGAAATCTGTACACCTTTATCCATTCCATTTTAAACTTACATGATTACAGTAAACTGGATTCAACCTCACATCTTCTCCCTTGCTTCTTCTCCCTGGATTTGTCTAAGATTTCTTCTTCCCTTGAAGTTTACTAAGTTCTTTGGCTATGCCTCAATGTCCACTGTTCTACATTATTTTTCTTCTCTTGAAACAATATGCCTTTTAGGACAATGGATTCTTGAACATTTTATTAAATTTATATTTTTTTCTCTCATTAAAAAGGATAATTACCATGTTGAATTCTACTCTGTCCCACATATCTGTTTTCCTCTTTGGAATCATCTTTAGCTTTTGGTTCTTCATTTGTGATCTTGCCAAGCACATTCTCCATATCCCTGACTCCATCCTACTCCAATTCCTGCTTCCAGCATGGATGGTTCTCCGTTCTGGTAAAATGTTGATGGTTATTTTCAGTTCCTTTCCTGAATTCTGCCACCCACTTTTTTTTTTTTACTTTACCTTTGAATTCTTACATCTTTTTATGTCAGTTGTGGTTTTTTTCCAAAATTCAGAGCATTTACTTTTTCTTTCCTCTCTAGAATAAAAACGTAGTAGCTATATAATCCTAAGGAAGCTGGTTGCGTAAGAAAACAGTTTTTTTGTCTCTGTAACAAAAGACAGTGGTATCTCCCTACCCAGCTATAGACTTGTTATGAATATTAAAAAAAAAAATGATGTCCAAAACACTTGTTAACCTATTTAAAAAACCTACTTTACATACATAATCTATTATCCGTAAATGGCACATCATAATACAGCTCTCATTTCTTGACCCAAAGGTTTTCAGACTCTAGTTGATGAAACTCTATGGTTTCAGGGAAACTTGCCAAAATTATGGGGTAGAAGCTTCTAGAAATTGTAGACACAGAAATCTAGAAGCTTCTAGACACAGTAGTACATTTGTTCATAACCACTGCAAAGGTTATTGTTACAACTGCAGTCACTACTAGCCACCATTTACTGAGAACTGATCATGTACCATGCACCATATTTATCACAGAGGTCATTTAATCTTACTGATAGCACAATGAAACTAGTATTGGGGATATATACAGTGCATGTTTTATAAATGGGATTACTGAGACAGAGACTTGAAGTATTTCACCCAAGGTCATAGAGTTTGTAAATAACAGAACAGGGATTCAAATGAATGTGTCTGATACCAAGTTCATGCTCTTTCCATCATTCTAAGCACAGATAAAGAGAAGCAAACAAAAAAAAGTAATTTCAAATTCCATATCCATCATAACACCCTCTAGTAACCTCAAATTTATTTATTAATTGATATTTACCTTGTATATTAGGTCTTGTTTTAATAGATTTTTTTTAAGATGTTAATTTGTCAGAGAGAGAGAGAGCACAAGCAGGGGGAGTGGCAGAGGGAGAAGCAATCTCCCCGCTGAGCAGGGAGCCCGATGCAGGGCTCGATCCCAGAACCCTGGGATCATGACCTGAGCCGAAGGCAGACACTTAACTGACTGAGTCACCCAGGTGTCCCTAGACTTTATTTTTTAAAGCAGTTTTAGACTTTCAGAAAAATTGAAAGGAAAGTATAGAGACCTACCACAGTATCCTGCACCAGGTATGTTTGTTACAACTGATGAACCTACATTGACATCTCATGACCTGAAGTCCATAATTTACATTAGGGTTCACTCTTGGTGTTGTGCAATCGATTTGTACAAATATATAATGGTATGTACCCATCATTAACGTATTGTACAGGACAGTTTACCCCCAGAATCATCTGTGCTCTGCCCATTCTCCTCCCTCTTTTCTAAACTCAGGCAACCACTGCTTTTTACTGCCTCCACAGTTTTACCTTTTCCCGAATGTCATAGAGAGGGGAACATACCTTCTATACCCTTTTTAGACTTCCACTTAATAATATGCATTTAAGTTTCCTCCATTTCTTTTCATGGCTTGGTACTTCATTCCTTTATAGCACTGAATAATATTCCAGTGTCTGGATGTACCACTTTGTTTATCCATTCACCTTCTGAAGAGCATCTTTGTTGTTTCTGAATTTTGGCAATTTTATAATTTATAATCTGCATACAGTTTTTTGTGTGGACATAAGTTTTCAACTTATTCTGGGTAGATATCAGGAAGCTTGGTTGCTGGATTGTATGGTAAGATTAGTTTTGTAAGAAACCGCCAAACTCTCTTCCAAAGTGGTTACGCCATTTCACATTCTCACCAGCGATGAATGAGAGTTTCTGTTGCTTCATATCATCTCCAGCATATGGTTTATCAGCTTTGGATTTGGGCTATTCTAATAGGTGTGTAGTGTGTCTTATTGTTGTAATCTGCAATCCCTAATGACATGTGATGTTCATATCTTACCAAATGTTTACTTGCCATCTGTGTATCTTCTTTGGTCACGTGTCCAGATTTTTTTGCCCATTTTTTTAGTCAGGTTGTTCATTTTCTTATTGTTGAGTTTTAAGAGTCCTTTGGATATCTTGGTTAATAATGCTTTATCGGATATGTCTTTTGCAAATATTTTCTCCCAGTCTGTGGCTTGTCTTCTCATTCTCTTGACAGTGTAGTTCAGAGAGTAGAAGTTTTAGATGTTAATGAGTCCAGCTTATCAATTATTTCCTTCATGGATTATGCCTTTGGTTTTGTATCATTACCAAACCCAAGATCATCTAGATTTTTCCTGTGTTATCTTCTAGGAGTTCAAATTTATACTTTATTGTTCTTTTAAGATCTCCAACTCCGTAATGCATATTATTGATCTCCACCTGGTGCCAACTTTATTTTTCACTAAAATTTTATTTTTAGGCCAAAAGCATCCATATACATGAACATGTATATATTCATATGTTTGTGTGTGTTTCCATGATTTCAAAATATCTTAAACTTTTTCCATAAAGAATTCCATAAAATGAAAGCACTTGTAAGACTAATGATGTGCTTAGACGTCAAGGCAATATCAAATTGCCATGAAAGTTTCTAAACACTCACTCTCAATTTCTAACTCTTAGCACATCTCAAACTGGTAAGAAACACTTCACAGACCACCACCAATCTACAGATAACACTTTGAATAGTCTTGTGAAATGAATCAGCAAAGCCAAAAAAAAAAGTCGCTTTCTTGAAAAGAGTAACAAAATTATTATATTTCTGCAATGATGGATCAAGGAAAAAAGAGAGAGGGCAATATAGAATTGAGAAGAGATCTCTACACAGAAAACAAAAGACTAGAAAACGAAAGGAAGATGAATGGAGACATGTATCGTGTCCATAGATTAAAAGGCTAAATATTGTGAAAACGCCATTTTCAAACATTTTTTCTAGATATTCAATGCAATTTCAATCAAAATCTTAGCAAGGATTTTTCTTTTGTTTGTGGAAGTTGGCATGCTGATTCTAAAATGAATATAGAAATACAAAGGGCAGGGCACCGGGGTGGCTGAGTCGGTTAAGCTTCCAACTCTTGATCTCAGCTTGGGTCTTGATCTCAGGGTCATGAGTTCAAGCCCACGCTGGGCTCCATGCTGGTCATGGAGCCCACTTAAAAAAGGGGGGGGAAGAAAAGAAAATAAATACAAAGGGCAAAAATAGTTGAAGCAATTTTAAAGAGAAAAAAATCAGAGAGCTTTCAGATAATGTACAATAGGAGACAATTACGTAAATGGAATAGAAAAGAGTTTCCAAAACATATAAGGACTCATAGTTCAGTTTTTACTTTTTTAAAAGGCACTGCAGAGTAGTGGGGACAGTATATCTTTTAAACCAATGATACTAAGCCAGTGGAATATCCTATTGAGAAACGTTTATGTTCTGTGAAGTTTGGATATTAAGAACCAGATGGCATGAACCAGGAAGGCATTCAGTGGGGTGTGCCTATAGTCACTTCATGCAATGAGAGAACAGAATCACCAGAAAATGTTACCTGTTAATTTGAGGTTTAGCAATCATTTATTGAAAGTGAAGTCAGTGTTCCGTTGCATGATATTTCTCCAGAAACATTATGCTGCTCTAGGACAGACAGACAGAAGGTGGATAGTTGGGTTTGGGGAGAGAGACATGCTGTGGGTATTTGTAATGAAGGGATTATAATGCTGGATCATGGACTCCAGACTGGGGGACAACAGTAGGCGCGGATGCCTAGGGAGAAAATGCCCCAGGACTTTCCTTTCATGAGTAGTTTGAAGGTTTTAAAAAGGTTTCTAATGCTTCCAAGACTGAAAATGACGGATGAGGCTTAGCTTGACCACAGGGTGGTAAGGATGGACAGACAGGGTGATTAAGAAAATTCAAGGTTGTCCCCACTACCTTTTTTCACTCCCCTGCATTTTTCTGATTCTGGCTTTCCTTTTTTCCTTTCCCTCTCTCCTATCTTTCTCCACTACTTTCTGTGTTCTCAACTTCCTACTTCTCCAGCCTGATTTACTCCTTTTCTGATTCTCTTTCCTTCCCTCTTCTTCTATCTCCTGATTCAATCTTCTGCCTTCTGTCCAACTTCCCAGGGACTACCAGGATCAGCAGACAGTGGTGGTAAAAGGGACTAGTGAATAAAGGACCGCTCTCTGAGCTCCTTGTCCTTCTGCTACTTACATACCTTCTATTCAACGGTTATTTTTGTAGTTTGTCATTTCTTTTTAAATAGTATCTTGCTGGGGCGCCTGGGTGGCTCAGTGGGTTAAGCATCTGCCTTTCGACTCAGGTCCTGATCCCAGGTCCTGGGATGGAGCCCCTCCCAACTCCGCCCCCCTCAAGCTCCCTGCTCAGAGGGGAATCTCCTTCTCCCTTTCCCTCTGCTTCCGCCCCCCCCCGCTCGTGCTCTCTCCCGCTCGCTCGCTCTCTCTCAAATAAATAAAATCTTGAAAAATAAATGAATAAATAAATAAATAGTATCTTGCTTATACCTGTGTTACCATTTTCAAAGGTTCTCATACCCATCATGTCATGCAGGTCCCACAGTATCTCATCAGCAAGTTCAGGCACCCTGTGCCTTCCTGTCTTGTGCTCAGCAGGGAAGGAGAGCAGCTGTGGACACTATGCTCTGTAAACCAGCCGTTGCCGTTCTCTCAGAGAGAGTTAATAATTTGCCCCTCAGCCTTAATTTAAAAGTTTCTAATTCATTAACAGTGCAATTTTCAAACTGAGCTTTGGTATGAGATGCTGAATAACTAAAATGCACTACCAATCTTTTGCCCCTTAGAACCTAGATTCTAGGCTGGGAGTTCACGGCCGGGCAGGAATTCGAACTCAGCCATCAGCATAATTCTGACCCTCCAGTCTCGAGCAGCACTTTACAGTTTAGGAAACACATCCATAAGCATCATCTCACTTCATCTGGCAACACCTTGGCCGTAATTAAGAAGCGTGGCTGTGGTTCTCCCATCTGGCCTCGGAGGCGGCTGCGTTAGCCTAACCCACACCGGGGACTGGACATTATGCTGCACTAATGATGCAATTAATCCCTACATTAGCTGACACATCATTCCTTAAAGTAAAATTTCCAAGTAGAAACCTTACCAAAAAAAAAAAAAAATGTTGAAAAGGCAAAGCTGAGGGCCAGCTTAAACAGACTATACAAGGAATCTTAATTCATTCCCAGCTTCTGCCTATTATATTGACAAATACACTACTTTAATCTCTCCCTACCAGACCCCGTACACAGTAGTCAAGAGGCCACTTTATTAGAGGTTCTTTTTTTTCATCCATTGGTTGTGAGAAAAGTTATGGGTACAAATACCTCAGAGCCAGTATTAAAAGGACATACTGGCAGGAAAAAAAATTATATAGTCAGTCTTGCTAAATTAGTTTACCTAAAATTGTATGTGTGAGTGATTTTATTTTATTTTTTTTTGTAGTTTTTAATTTTATTATATTATGTTAGTCACCATACAATACATCATTAGCTTTTGATGTAGTGATCCACGATCCATTGTTTTCATATAACACCCAGTGCTCCATGCAGTACGTGCCCTCCTTAATACCCATCACCGGGCTAACCAATCCCCCCACCCCCCTCCCCTCTAGAACCCTGTTTGTTTCTCAGGTCCATAGTCTCTCATGGTTCATCTCTCCCTCCAATTCCACCCCCGCCATTTTTCCCTTCCTTCTCCTAATGTCCTCCATGTTATTCCTTATGTTCCACAAATAAGTGAAACCATATGATAATTGACTTTCTCTGCTTGACTTATTTCACTTAGCATAATCTCCTCCAGTCCCATCCATGTTGATGTAAAAGTTGGGTATTCATCTTTTCTGATGGCTGAGTAATATTCCATTGTATATATGGACCACACCTTCTTTATCCATTCATCTGTTGAAGGGCATCTCGGCTCTTTCCACAGTTTGGCTATTGCGGACATTGCTGCTATGAACATTGGGGTGCATATGGCCCTTCTTTTCACTACATCTGTGTCTTTGGGGTAAATACCCAGGAGTGCAATTGCTGGGTCATAGGGTAGCTCTATTTTTAAATTTTTGAGGAACCTCCACACTGTTTTCCAAAGTGGCTGTACCAACTTGCATTCCCACCAACAGTGTAAGAGGGTTCCCCTTTCTCCACAACCTCTCCAACATTTGTTGTTTCTTTCCCTGTCCATTTTGGCCATTCTAACTGGTGTAAGGTGGTATCTCAGTGTGGTTTTGATTTGGATTTCCCTGATGGCTAATGATGATGAACATTTTTTCATGTGTCTGTTAGCCATTTGTATGTCTTCTTCAGAGAAGTGTCTGTTCATCTCTTCTGCCCACTTTTTGACTTGATTATTTGTTTTTTGGGTGTTGAGTTTGAGAAGTTCTTTATAGATTTTGGATACCAGCCCTTTATCTGTAGTGTCATTTGCAAATATCTTCTCCCATTCTGTGGGTTGCCTCTTTGTTTTGTTGACTGTTTCCTTTGCTGTGCAGAAGCTTTTTATCTTGATCAAGTCCCAAAAGTTCATTTTTGCTTTTGTTTCACTAGCTTTTGGAGATGTATCTTGAAAGAAGTTGCTGTGGCCGATGTCAAAGAGGTTACTGCCTATGTTCTCCTCTAGGATTTTGATGGATTCCTGTCTCACATTGAGGTCTTTCATCCACTTTGAGTTTATCTTTGTGAGTGGTGTTAGAGAATGGTCGAGTTTCATTCTTCTGCATGTGGCTGTCCAATTTTCCCAGCACCATTTATTGAAGAGACTGTCTTTTTTCCATTGCATGTTTTTTCCTGCTTTGTCAAAGATTATTTGACCATAGAGTTGAGGGTCCATATCTGGGTTCTCTATTCTGCTCCATTGGTCTGTATGTCTGTTTTTGTGCCAGTACCATGCTGTCTTGGTGATCACTGCTTTGTAATATAGCTTGAAATCGGGCAACGTGATGCCCCCAGCTTTGTTTTTCTTTTTCAACATCTCCTTGGCGATTCGGGGTCTTTTCTGATTCCATACAAATTTTAGGATTGTTTGTTCCAGCACTTTGAAAAATGTCATTGGAATTTTGATCGGGATGGCATTGAAGGTATAGATTGCTCTGGGTAGCATAGACATTTTAACAATGTTTATTCTTCCGATCCATGAGCATGGAATATTTTTCCATCTTTTTGTGTCTTCTTCAATTTCTTTCATGAGTGTTTTGTAGTTCCTAGAGTATAGATCCTCTACCTCTGGTTAGGTTTATTCTGAGGTATCTTATGGTTTTTGCTGCTATTGTAAATGGAATCGTTTCTCTAATTTCTCTTTCAACAGTTGCGTTGCTAGTGTATAAGAAAGCAACTGATTTCTGTGCATTGATTTTGTATCCTGCCACATTACTGAATTGCTGGATGACTTCTAGTAATTTGGGGGTGGAGTCTTTTGGGTTTTCCACATAAAGTATCATGTCGTCTGCGAAAAGAGAGAGTTTGACTTCTTCTTTGCCAATTTGAATACCTTTTATTTCTTTTTGTTGTCTGATTGCTGTTGCTAGGACTTCTAGTACTATGTTGAACAACAGTGGTGAGAGTGGGCACCCTTGACGTGTTCCTGATCTTTAAGGGAAAGGCTCTCAGCTTTTCCCCATTGAGGATGATATTCGCTGTGGGTTTTTCATAGATGGATTTTATGAGCTTGAGGAATGTTCCCTCTATCCCTATACTCTGGAAAGTTTTAATCAGGAAAGGATGTTGTATTTTGTCAAATGCTTTTTCTGCATCAATTGAGAGGACCATATGGTTCTTCTCCCTCCTCTTATTAATGTGTTCTATCACATTGATTGATTTGCGAATGTTGAACCACCCTTGCATCCCAGGGATAAATCCCACTTGGTCGTGGTGGATGATCCTTTTAATGTATTGTTGGATCCTATTAGCTAGGATTTTGTTGAGGATTTTGGAATCCATATTCATCAGGGATATCGGTCTGAAATTCTCCTTTTTGATGGGGTCTTTGCCTGGTTTGGGGATTAAGGTAATGCTGGCCTCATAGAATGAGTTTGGAAGTTTTCCTTCTGTTTCTATTTTTTGAAACAGCTTCAGTAGAATAGGTATTATTTCTTTGAATGTTTGGTAGAATTCCCCAGGGAATCCATCAGGCCCTGGACTCTTGTTTTTGGGGAGGTTTTTGATCACTGCTTCAATCTCGTTACTGGTTATTGGCCTATTCAGGTTGTCAATTTCTTCCTGTTTCAGTCTTGGCAGCTTATAGGTTTCCAGGAAGGCCTCCATTTCATCCAGATTGCTCAGTTTATTGGCATATAGTTGTTGATAATAATTTCTAATAATTGTTTCTATTTCCTTGGTGTTAGTCGTGATCTCTCCCCTTTCATTCATAATTTTATTAATTTGGGTCCTTTCTCTCTTCTTTTGGATAAGTCTGGCCAGTGGTTTATCAATCTTATTAATTCTTTCAAAGAACCAACTTCTAGTTTCGTTGATCTGATCTACTGTGTTTCTGGTTTCTAATTCATTGATTTCTGCTCTAATTTTAATTATTTCTCTTCTAATGCGTGGCTTAGGCGTCGTTTGTTGCTTTTTCTCTAGTTCTTTAAGGTGT
Organism: Phoca vitulina; assembly: GCF_004348235.1. Taxonomy (NCBI): domain Eukaryota; kingdom Metazoa; phylum Chordata; class Mammalia; order Carnivora; family Phocidae; genus Phoca; species Phoca vitulina. The sequence goes on from NW_022589718.1 coordinate 10,219,370, forward strand.
AGAGTTAGTCGGTGAATTCGGGATTTTTCTATTTTTTTGAGTGAGGCTTCGATGGCTATGTATTTCCCCCTTAGGACCGCCTTTGCAGTATCCCATAGGTTTTGGACCGATGTGTTTTCATTCTCATTGATTTCCATGAATTGTTTAAGTTCTTCTTTGATTTCTTGGTTGACCCAAACATTCTTGAGCAGAGTGGTCTTTAGCTTCCAAGTGTTTGAATTTCTGCCAAATTTTTTCTTGTGATTGAGTTGCAGTTTTAGAGCATTGTGGTCTGAGAATATGCAGGGAATAATCTCAATCTTTTGGTATCAGTTGAGACCTGATTTGTGACCCAGTATATGGTCTATTCTGGAGGAAGTTCCATGTGCGCTCGAGAAGAATGAGTATTCTGTTGTTTTAGGGTGGAATGTTCTGTAAATATCTATGAGGTCCATCTGGTCCAATGTATCATTCAAAGCTCTTGTTTCCTTGTTGATTTTCTGCTTAGATGATCTGTCCATTGCTGAGAGTGGAGTATTGAGGTCTCCTACAATTAACATATTGTTATCAATATGACTCTTTATTTTGGTTAACAGTTGGCTTATGTAGATGGCTGTTCCCATGTTGGGGGCATAGATATTTACAATTGTTAGATCTTGTTGGATAGACCCTTTAAGAATGATATAGTATCCTTCTGTGTCTCTTATTACAGACTTTAGTTTAAAATCTAATTTGTCTGATATAAGAATGGCTACCCCAGCTTTCTTTTGAGGTCTGTTGGCATGGAAGATAGATCTCCATCCCTTCATTTTCAGTCTGGATGTATCTTTAGGTTCAAAATGAGTCTCTTGTAGACAGCATATGGATGGGTCCTGTCTTTTTATCCAATCTGCAACCCTGTGCTGTTTTATGGGAGCGTTTAGGCCATTCATGTTGAGAATGATTATTGAAAGATATGAATTAATTGTCATCATGTTGCCTGTGAAGACATTGTTTTTATAGATTGTCCCTGTAAATTTCTGTTGTAGATCACTCTTAGGGTCTTTCTCCTTTTATAGAACTCCCCCTTATATTTCTTGCAGGGCCGGCTTAGTGGTCACATATTCTTTCAACTTCTGCCGGTCGTGGAAGCTCTGCATCTCTCCATCCATTCTAAATGAAAGCCTTGCCGGATAAAGTATTCTTGGCTGCATGTTCTTCTCATTTAGTACCCTGAATATGTCTTGCCAGGCCTTTCTGGCTTGCCAGGTCTCTGTGGATAGGTCTGACGTTATTCTGATGTTCCTCCCTCTGTACGTAAGGAATCTCTTCCCCCTAACTGCCCTTAAGATGGTTTCCTTGGTTCTAAGATTTGCAAGTTTTACTATTACATGCCGGGGTGTTGGCCTGTTTTCCTTGATCTTAGGAGGGGTCCTCTCTGCCTCTAGGACTTGAATGTTTGTTTCATTCCCCAGATTAGGGAAGTTCTCAGCTACGATTTGCTCAAATACATCTTCTAGCCCTCTCTCTCTCTCCACTCCCTCCGGGATTCCAATGATTCTGACATTGGAACGCCTCATGGTGTCACTTATTTCTCTGATTCTATTTTCATGGATTCTGAGTTGTTTTTCTCTGGCCTCCTCTTTTCCCTTTTTATCTATTATACTGTCTTCCAGATCACTTATTCTCTCTTCTGTCTCAGTTACCCTAGCTGTTAGATTATCTAGGTTGGATTGGATCTCATTGATAGCATTTTTAAGTTCTGCCAATTCACCTTTTATTTCTGCCCTTAGAGACTCTATGTTGCCATTAATTGATTTCTCCATTCTAGCCATTGTCTTCACAATTGCTAGCCTGAATTCCATCTCTGACATCTTGGTTATATCTGCATCCATTTGTAAATCTGCAGCATAAGTCATAATCTCTGAGTCTTTTCTATTTTGGGGGCTCCTCCTCCTAGTCATTCTGTTGATGGGTGTTTGAGGGAATGTATAGAGTCCAAATTATTGACCAGAACCCAAGCAAGATGCACCTGTTTTCTTGGGACCTTAGGGTTGCTGGCCTCTTGTTTTCCCAGCCTGTCTTCTGCGGGAGGGGCCTGCCGCGCTGTTACTCAGGCAACCCTGTTTGGGCGGAGGTGCCCTGCGCCCCTGTGGCGGGGGATGGGTTCAGCGGGAATCAGTTTTTGGGGCTTTTGTTCTCTGGCGCCTTTCCCTGGCGGCTTTCCGTGTCTCTTCCACGAGTCAGAGCAGAAGAGACCGTTTCCAACCCTCTGCCTCAGAGCAGAGAGACCGCAGTCTGTTCTTCAGTGAGCCCTCCAGGCCACACCGTCTCCGTTTCTGTCCGTGCTGCTATAAACTGCAGAGTCCTGGGTTGTGCGCCCCTCCGCAGCGCTCCCAGTCCTGCCTCCAGGTAGGGGCTCCTCTCTGCCCTTTGTGCTTCTAAAACTGCCAGCCGCTCCCAATTCGTGCACGTGCGACTCCGCCGCTTGGGGTTTCCACCCCAGGGGGTTGCAGTTCACTGGCACGACCCCGGCGCACCGGGTTTCCGTCTCGGAGGCTGAAGTTCACGTGCGCGCGACCGTTGCTCCAGTTTCTGTCGGGGGGCTGCAGTTCGCGTGCACGCAACCCCGCTGGTCTGGTTTTCCACCCCGGGGGCTGCCCTAAAGTTCTTTCCCGAAGCTACCGGTCTGCGAGTCTGTGCCCCGTCCGCAACGCACGAGGCTGTCACTCACCTGCAGTGTAGGATCCCCACGGCCAGGCACCCTCCCGCTGCCGTTTATCCTCCAATATCTGCCCGCAGAATCACGGCTCTCCGCTTCATACCTCAAAACCAACCGCCTGAGATATACTGTTTGTAGAGATCCAGATCTTCTTACATCTCAGGCTGGTTTCGTGGGTGCTCAGAGTGGTCTGGTAGGTATCCAGCTGAATTCCAGGGACCAGTTGAAATAGGGTCCTCTACTCCTCCGCCATCTTTCCCCTCTCGTAAAGCATGTCTTTAATAGTTTTTATGTTGATTACATGTTTAAATGAGTATATTTTGGATATTTTGGGTTAAATAAGATATACTATTGAATGTCATCCTTTCTTAAAACTCTTGTCATGTGGCCACAAGAAAGTTTTAAATTACGCGTGTGGCTTGTATTATCTTTCTATTGGACAGCACTGCTCAAAAGTGTCTGTGTGAGTGATTTTAATCAAAATCTAATTTCCCCTCTTTTTAGAGTAACTGAAATGAGATTTTTCTAATTTACTTTTTGCGGTTCAAGTTTCTCATAATTCTTCTATGGTCGTGACAGCACCGTGAATGCGTCTGCTTCTACAAAGCATTAAAAAAAATTAGATTTTCAAATTGATGTGCTAAATTAAAAATGTTTAATGTTTCTCATCAAAAGGCACAGGAGTATGCAAGCGGCCTCCAGTACAGTTAAAGGCACAATATTTTTTTCATCTGTTTCTTTAATTCACAACCCAGGGCAACTGTACTGTGAAAATTAACAAACTCTAAGTAAAGCAATCCTTGTAAGCAGTGTTTTCTACAAAGCTTCTTTTTAATTTCCTTCCATCCCTTGACATGGTGACCTTAAGGATGTCATAATAAAAATGGATGATGGTGCCTTGGGTTTGTTTTTTGTTTCTTTGCTCGTTGTTGTGTATGGTGTGGGGGTTTTTTGTGTTTTTTGTGTTTTTGTTGTTTTTTTTGTGGTTTTTTTGGTTTTTGGGTGTTTTTTTTGTTTTTGTTTTTTTTGCCTTCTGCCCCAGTTGGAGTTTGCCAGGTGTTATTAGGGCTTGTGAGTCTCTGAGTAATTGTTAACTCTCAGGCTTGACTAGCTAATTCCAATGGTTTAGAAAATCATATTACTTCTATAAATTGGCTCCAGTTGTTATATTAAAATCCAAGCTCCTGCCCATCGTGGATGTGTGCTGCTTCACTCGGGGCAAGGCTGGGCATATCCCAGGAGCCACAAACCCAGACTTTGGAAGGTGACTCAGCAGGTAAAAAGGCTTGGGAAAGATTTTGGATATGCAGCCTTTTACTCAACTTCTACACAATTCTCCCCCCAAGTAGAATTCAGAACCACATCTTGGTATGAAATTCAAATTCATTTATTTCTGAGATAATGAAGTGTAAGACCCAGTTCTCAAATACTATAGCCTCCTCTGCTTTTATAAACCACAGGGACAAGTTTCAACAAGGGACTAGCCAGGTCCTCCTACGCTGTTCCTCCCTCCACCAGCCTTGGCATGGATAGAGAAAGAAACCAGGGCTCTACAAAGAGGAACGGGTTTGCCTCAGACCACACAGTAATTGCTGGCAGAGCCACACCAAGGACCTATGGAACGTGGCTACCAGTCCAATGCTAATGCTCACTGGCCCTTGAGAGAAGAGTCGCTTGGTGCATTTTGGTTCACAGCAAAACAAGCAAACATGCATGATGCACATTACCCAGCCATACTTCTTGATGAGGAAAGGGCAAGAAGAGAGAAGGCAGAAACCCTGGCTCCCCCAGGCCCTGGATGACCAAAGACTTCAACACATTTTTCTAAAGCCACCAAGACTTAAGAGCAGCCCTACAGTTTCTCTCCTCCATCTCCCATCCATACTGCATTAAACCTTATCAGTTCCCCCACTCTTTTTCCCCCAGCTCACTTCTCTCCCTTAGATGAAACTGAACCCTAACGGGCTCTCTAGATAAGCAGCCCTGCTATATAGAAGCTATTCAAGACATTAACCTCCAAGGTAATAAGGTCTTAATCCATTTACAGAGTAAATGTCTCCAGAAAGCACCTACGTGCAAACTTGAATAATAGAGATTTGGGTTGTTGCTGGCCAGGATAAGAACTATTGCACGTCATCTTGACCTTGAGGTCTCTTGGGCCACACCATATAGACAGCAGGTCTGGTGTTGCTTCTCTGTCAACAGGCAAAGCAGTGGGTTATAAACTTGTGTGCTGCCTCTTTCTAACAACATTGGAAGGGGTGAAGTTATGGAGAGAGGTCAGCCCAGATTCTCTCTTCATAGAAGACAGTGGAGACATCCGACTCCATGTTTTGTTCTGTTTTTCCTCTCTCATGCGGTCTATCAGCTGATGCTGCCCTGAGCCGAGATCCTCCCCTCCCCAACCTTCTCCCAACAACTCAGTTTAATTTATGTTTCAAAAAAAAAAAAAAATCCCATTATTCTTTCTCCCTGTTTACTTGTAGGATTTTCAATATATCATTAGGCTATTTTGTGGTTTCTAATAATTCCGTAAATTATTTGTTTTATGGATGCTGCAATTTTGTCTTGAGGTCATTTCTCCCTTACTATAGTTTGAGCCTAATAAAAAGCATGCCTTTTGCTGTCACCAATGTGGAGAAGGTGATAGTCTCTGCAGAGTGCTGTGGATATTGAAGACAGAGGACAAAGGAAAAATCAGCTCCCCTAGAAACTAGAAACATAATTATGAAGGGATTAGGCTTCTCTATTTGGTCATAAGCAAGCTCCTAAGAGCAGGACTGTGTCTTTTTCACCTCTGTTCAGGTCTCCATAGTTTATTCACAGTAGGTATTCAGTGAATAGCTACTGACTTCATGAGGACTTCACTTCCTAAGCTGCAATGCTTTGCCCTGCAGAGATTGGTGTTTCCTGGATAATACTGAGGAGCTCTGCAGTTGAGAGGTCCTATGGGATGATAACATAGGAAGGAGCCTAAGGTTCCAGTAGGTACTCAGAAACATGGGACCTGAGGGCTTAAGGTGCGGGAGCATCTCAAGGATAGCAGGAGGGATGGCCAGTGACTCACTGAGTTAAATAGATGCAGCTGCAAAGAATCTCTTGGAGTTTTCAACATAAGCCTGCATGTCAAGTCAAACCAGACAGGGAAGCGAATCTTCTAAATCAATGGCCTAAACACAAAGATGAATCTTGCAGGGAATTCAGGATTCCGGGGCTTAGTATGATGCTTACAAAGAAGAAATATGCATCCAAAAAAATCTTGTAAAAACCCCCTTGTCGTCATTCATAACAGCATAAATATCATTTGTCTTTAAGTTTTGATAGTAGAGTACCTTTGCCCCAACCAATTTTACATCGGATCCCATGTAAGCACAAGTCCAGTGACAAAGGCACTTCCTAAATCACTTAGGGGAACAAACTGTTTTAAGCACTTTAGTAGCTCACACTGATGTATAAACAATAAAAGTTAATTACATATCATTCTGATACATTCACACAAAGATCTGTATTTGGCAAAATATCCTAGCAACATTTTGTTAGCCTAGCATATTTATTGTGCCCATTTGAAAGTAATAAAAATGGCATTTCTGAAAAAGTATCTCATAATTCAAACTATTCACTGCCCCCTGTGTGAGCACAAACCAGGGAGATTTCACTGTAAATCTTGAGAAAATTCTCTGCCTAATAAAGTGCTAGTGCTTTAGGTTACGGAAGTACAGGAGTTGGGGAGTATTAACTAGTCACAGACTCTTAGACTCTTAAAACTACACTGGGAAACTGACCACTCAATCTAACCCCCGAGTCATACTGATGAAGAAGTTGCAGAGAAAGTTAAACAGTTTGCTCAAACAAACACTAAGCTGAGGAGTCGGGACTTGAACCCTTGGGCCTCCAACCTCCCAGATGATCCAAGCTCAGAAGATGGCAGATGCTGTTATCTGTTCGTCTGTAACAAATAATCTCGGACTCACAGAGCGGGCCGCCGTGGAACGGAGACTCCCGCTGACGTTTGCATTCTAACTGCACAGTGATACCGTCTGCCCTTGTTGCATTTGGCCAGAGAACGGCTAGACCTATTGTGTTCCTCCTCTTCTCAAGGGTAGCATGCGCTTCTCTCCCCTCCGTGAGCCTGTTTTGTGGATGGGTCCAATCAGACAGACGAAAACTTCCTTCCTTCCCTGATAGTTACATGGGGAGATAATGTATTTTTTCCAACTTAGCCCCAAAGCAATCAGTTGACAAGTCCAGAGTAGACCCCTGCAGTAAAGTGAAATATAAAGACTCTCTGGGTAGCGGATGTTTCCCTTTCAATGACAGCTGAACTAGCGGAGTGTTGAGCCCGGCCCTGCCGCTTCTCCCTGCTGTTTGCATGGGGCTAGGAGCCAGCACAAACCTGCCTCGGTGACATTTCAGGTCAGACCATTATGTCAGGAATTTCCCACACAGCCCGTGGAAGGAGGGAGGGCTGCACCCTGCACACTTGTAACCGGAGTGGGAAAAGGAGATATCCGAGGAACGGAGGACATCCTCAGGGCTGTGATTCATGGTGAAGGCTTGAAGGTGACAGAATAGGACAAAGTGTGGGCTCTGCCGGAAAATGGCGGCCCATTTACAAATATGGGGTTAAAGAAAAAGGACATTTTTCAGTAGGGTGATGGGATGAATGGAGAACAAATGGAATTATGTGTAAGCCTGCAGTGGCTCTTCCTCCCGTCATTCCTTCATGCGGTAGATTTATGTCATTCGGCTCCTGCAAGTGGCAAAGTGCCTGCTGGAAAGTGGGTGGGAAATGAAAAGCTAATATGTTTTAACTTCTACCTTCAGTAAATTTATAATCTGGCAGAGTAGCAAAGATATATATGAATAACTTTAGTTATTTCAGTAAAATACGACCTAAAAACAGAGTACTTCTCTAGTTTAAAGGCAGCAGGGAATACTGTCCCGATTTGGGCGGGGGGGGGGGGGGGGGGGGAGAGGGGGGGACCACAGGGAGTAATAGGAAACTCTTAAAGGAAAACATGCATTTGCTTAAGGAGCAGAATCTCTCTAAGGGAAATAAAAGAACTTTCTAAGTTTAGCAAACAGTATAAACCAAAGATTGGCTCATGGCATGGAATACTAGGAGGGAAAGATGACCCTATTTTAACCAGAACAGGGCTCTTTGTGGGGAAAGCATAAAAGTTAAGCCTGAAAATATAGGCTTGGCCAAAAGTGCTAATATATCTGCATGGGAAGTGTTTGCTTTCACTGGGAGACGCTGAAGTTTTGATCAAAGGGGTGATGGTAATGTCTGCATTTCCACCCAAGGCAAGCAGAGGAGAAAGGAAAGAACAAAACAAGATGGAAGGGGATGGTAAAGGAAAAGGAGAGAAGGGGAAAAGGAGGTCAAGTCAGGTTGAATTCATGATGGAAAAGAAGAAAAAGGGGACACCTGGGTGCCTCAGTCAGTTAAGTGTGTGCCTTCGGCTCGGGTCATGATCCCAGGGTCCTGGGATCGAGTACCGCATCAGGCTCCCTGCTCAGCGGGGAGCCTGCTTCTCCCTCTGCCTGCCACTCCCCCTGCTTGTGCTCGCTCTCTGACAAATAAACAAATAAAATCTTTAAGAAAAGAAAAAGAAGAAAAAGATAGAAGAGGAGAAGCAGGTGCTGGAAAGGATGAGAATATGTAGGACTATCTCAGGGTAACAGGAAGATGCATAAGGCAGAGAGGAATGGCATCTCAGAACAAGGCAGGCTCAGGGACTGAGGATGCTTCAAAGCATTTAAGTCCAAAGGAAACAGACAACCAAAGACAGAAGGGTCAAGAGGAGTTCTTAAGCCAACAGAAAGGGAAGAGAGGGTCAGCTGCTTAAGAGCCTGTTGCAACAACCATGGTATAACAGACCCTGGGTAAGGTGTCTGATGACATGTCAATAACTGGTTGATCATGGAAAGGAGAGGGGGAAAAGGAGAGTAAATTTAGCGAGTTCAGTTCATCAACTCCCTTCCTATCCAGGAGAGAAGAGATGAAAGCTTAAACCAGCCAACATCAGTGGTCTTCAAAACTAAGCAGCCAAGAGCAAGAAAGAGCTGGGTTTATAAGGTATTCTTCTTGCAATGTGTCAACTCATTGGGTGTGGAAGAAAATGAGAACAGAGGCTACATTCTGGAATGGCTGAGATGCTGCCAGTTACACTGTTTCAAATATAACCAGATCAAAAATAAGAGCCAGTTTGTAAGCGGAAAATGACAAATCTGGCCTGAGTCATATTGGGTTTGAGAGGCTAGCAAAACGTTCAGATGGTGATGTCTAGCCAATTAAAATTCATGAATTTAATTTAGCTCAGGAGAGAAAATGTGTTGTATAAAAAACTTAGACTTAAAAAGTGTTCACATTTTGGTTATAGTTGACAGGGGTTGCGGAGAGACAAATGAAAATGCGTAATCACACAAATTCAAAGAATACACATTCTAAGTACAGGGGAACCACAGTGAGGTGACCCAAAGATCTGATGCACAAGGCTGCCCTCAGAAGATTATACCATATACTGACACAAAATAAATCCAAGAGATATTTTGAAATCTGAAAAGGATAGAGTGATTCCTAAAATGAAAGATATCCCCTACCTCTAGAATAATCTTGGCATATAATAGATGATAAACAAATGTTAGGCTGTTAAAGAGGACTACGAATTGATTTAATTAGATTGAAGATCCATATTTAAAGAAAGAAGATATCAGTAAGAAGTTGGATTGATCAGAGGGGGAGTAATGAAAAGGCAGATGTTGAACGTGCTCATCCAGAGCACCTGATCCTTCTCTGTGGCCCCTGGGCAGGCTGATGCATACTGCAGAAATGAACACAAAACGCCAGGACTTCGATTCATGGTTGAGTGTTTAAAGGCTTCAGGCTACTAAAAGCAGAGAACTCTCCTGCTTACTTATGTTTCTAGGCACACCTGGAAACCTGATTAGAATTTGGTTCCCATGCAGTTTTTCTACAGGGAGAAAATACCTGTCAAACGGATATTTGTTCCCTTTGGTCATTCTGTTGCTCACTGTAAATTAATAAATTGCCATTGTGTTTAACATATCGTGTCTTACGAACTTGGTATCCTGAGTCTTCCAGCATGGCTAAGTCCAGTCACTTCTGGGACATCAAATAGATCAAGTTTCAGGGTTTGCAGAGCTGAGGGCAGGACACTGGACCACTGGGAATCCAACAAGTTCACAGCATTCTGAACGACCTCTCAGGAGCCAGCTTACTGACATTCTTTCATTAGCTGATGGAATGTCCTATGCCGAACCGCACTACATTTTTGGAAAGTTAAATTGAGATTCAATTAATTTTAGCCAACTTTCCAAGACCAGAAATAGATGAACTTTCAAACTGGCAGTAGAAGTATTTCAAGCCTTTCTTTCCTGTATTGATTGAAGGAGAATCAGAGCATAGTATATTACGAGCATCTGACCTGGGTTAGACGCCTGAGCTCCAATCCAGCTCTACCACTTACGGGCTGCTCAACCTTGAGCCAGTAACTTGATGTCCCTTGCAGTTTCTTCATCAGTAAAACTGATGAGATATTTATTTATTATTAAATAATTATCAAATTTTTATGACTGTTATTTATCATGAGGTATAGATAAATAATAGCATTTATCTCAGGGTTAAATGAGTTAGTATTTGTAAACATTTCAAATAGCAGCTGCTAAAATGTAAACATAACTGACAATAGCAAGAGCTGACAAGGAGGTGGAGTGACTGGAATTCTCATACATTACTGATGGGAATGCAAAATGGTACAGCCGTTTTGGAAAACACTTTGGCAGCTTCTGTTAAGTTAATTTAACCGGGGCACCTGGATGACTCAGTTGGTTGAGCATCGGATTCTTGATCGCAGCTCAGGTCATGATCCTGGGGTCCTGGGATTGAGCTCCGCACTGGGCGCTCTGCTCAGCAGGGAGTCAGCCTGAGGTTCTCCCTGTCCCTCTGCTCCTCCCCCAACTCAGGCTCTCTCTCTCTCTCGAATGAATAAATAAATCTTTTTTTAAAGGTTAATATAAACCATATGACTTAGCAATGTCATTGCTAGGTATTTACACAAGAGAAATGAAAAATGTTCACATAAAATCCTATATGCAAATGTTTATTATAGCTGCTTTATTCATAATTGCCAAAAACCAAAAGCAACTCAAGAATTCTTCAGGTGACGATGGATAAACACAGAATAGTACATCCATACAGCTGAATACTCCTCAGCAATAAAAAAGAACAATGTACTGATCCCAAATACATTATGCTAAGTAAAAGAAGCCAGACTCTAAATGATTGCAGCACTTATATGACATTCTGGAAAAGACAAACCTATAGGACAGAAAACAGATCAGTGGCTTCCAGGAGCTAGAGGTTGGGGGTGTAAGGATTTACTACAAAGAAGCACAAGGAAATCTGCAGGGGTCAGAGGGTAATGAAACTCTTCTGTATCTTGGGGACAGTGATGGTTATACTACTGTATGTATTTAACAAAACTCATAGGCCTGTACTCCAAAAATAGTAAATTTTATTTCAATTAAAATATATATAAAAGACAGGGAAACAGATAGGGAGATAGGGAGACAGAGAGAAAATTGTGTCTGGCATGTAGTAATACAGTAAGCGCTATAGAAACGCTTGTTGAATAAGAAATTAAATTTCTTTTTTTGATGTGTTTCATATAATAATATGACTCTACTCTCTAAAAAAAATAGTGGTAGAATAGTTATTTCCTAAGTTCTTACAAGGATAATATCTGGGGTAGATCATTATATAAGGCATCTGTGATCCTGATGAGAAAAAAAATAGAATATACAGATAAGTAAAAGGAAAAACAATCACCTATAATTCCACCATCTAAACATAACCATAGTTGAAAACTAATTTATAGCCCGCCAGACTTTTTGCTATAGATGAAAACAATCAATTTTTTAAATTAGAAAATGGTTTCATACCATACATTTTGTTTGAAAACTACTTTTTCACTCAGCAATATATTCTGAAAAAATATGGATCTGCATCATCAGTTTAATGATTGCTAATTTATACTACCAAGTCTCTCTTGCTGAACATTTAACTTGACTCCAATTTTTGGTAATGTAAACCAAACCATGTGGAATATTCTTGGTATATTCAATGCGTCTTTATGGACACAACATTATTTCTTCATGGTAAATTCTTAGAATGGGAATTGCGATGTTGAAAAAAAATGTACATTATACAAATTTTCATTCATATTACCAAATTGCTCTACAGAAGATAATAGAATTTACTTACAGCAAATGTGGAATGGGACTAGGGGCTGTGTTTCAGTGGTCCCTTTCTGACAGACCTTTTTTCTTAATTACTTTGTAGATTATAAATGTTCATTTTTTTAAATGAAAATATTTTTAAGTCAACTTTAAACAGAATTTTTATTGGGTATCAAGCGATGTAAAACATAATTAGGAAGGTAAACCAACTGAGAATCTAAAATTACTTTGGGATTATTTGGGAGTATCACCTACTCCATACTGCTGGATACCTTTACTGGGTAGTTTGGGGAGAAGTTTACCTATATTTTGTAGGTAAGGACACTCCCTAGAAAAATGGTAGTGTTGTACTATGATTGTCTCTAGGACAATCAATCATGAAACTTTCCAATCTTATTTTACTGTTTAGCATATTTATAAATGGTCTTGAGTTATTCTCATCACAGTGACCTTTGGGGCAGCGCCCTAAATCAATGAACAACTACTTTCCTCTAAGGTAGACAAATGGGTATTATCTACATTTCCTTGGTCTATTTAAAGCAAATGTTTTGAAAACCAGTGAAGAAGCACCACCCACTGCAATCTCCCCGAAGCTAGAAACAAATAAACAGGAATCTGAATTTCATTCTGCACAAAAGATCTATTCCTAAACTTGTAAAACGTAGGTTTCAACCCCATACTCAGTCCCTCATTAAATCCTAATGTATTCAATACATGCCCTCTTTAATACTCAATGTTGCACTGGGTGTTATGCACAAACAATGAATCATGGAACACTACATCAAAAACTAATGATGTAATGTATGGTGATTAACATAACATAATAAAACAAAATTAAAAAAAAAATCCTAATCTAGTTTTGCAAGTCACCTCTAGGCTTGGTTCAAGAAAGTTTTGGTCAAAGGAAGAGAAAGTCAGTTGAATTTCAACAACCCTGAAGATCACTTTAGTTAAGTAAAAGTGACTATATACTGACCTCAGACAGAAAACTAGGTCGTTTCAGGGAATCAACCTGTACAACTGCTAACCTGTATGTAACTTTCTAAAAATATATTGCTTTTAAGACCTTGAATTACTTTCCTTAAAGCCTGAAATTTCCAAATAGCCAGATTCTAATTCGTGCCGCATTAAGATAATTCAGAAGATGTATTTATTAATTACCCCACTGAGATGCACATAGTAACCTGATAAGAACATTTGTGCAATTTATTTATTAATTACATGACACAATTAGGATTGCTTTTCAGTTAGTGTATAGTAACGTCCAACTGTGTGCCAGGCATTGTGTTAGGGGCTGTGGAAACAACCTGCTCCTGCAGTAATTCTCCACAGCTCTGGAAGGGAAAGATGCAGTTCCTTTGTGCACCAGGGAACCTCGTGCTTGCCTGTGATATAATGGGGACCGGACTGAAAGCTGATTCGGTGGTCTCTTCCCAGGCTCGTCACTCTGCCCTGTAGTGCCTTGATTATTTTTTTTTTTTTTTAAAGATTTATTCATTTATTTGAGAGAGAGAGAATGAGAGAGAGTACACGAGAGGGGGGAGGGTCAGAGGGAGAAGCAGGCTCCCCACCGAGCAGGGAGCCCGACACGGGACTCGATCCCGGGACTCTGGGATCATGACCTGAGCCGAAGGCAGTTGCTTAACCAACTGAGCCACCCAGGCGCCCCTGTAGTGCCTTGATTATTGAAACATTTTAACTCCACACGCTCTGGGAAACTGACTTGAGCTAAAATGCTAAAATACTCTGGTGTTTCTTTTTTTTTTTTTTTTTTAAGATTTTATTTATTTATTTATTTATTTGAGAGAGAGAGAGAGCATGAGCGGGGTGAGGGGCAGAGGGAGAAATAGGCTCCCCCTGAGCAAGGAGCCTGACACGAGGCTTAATTCCAGGACTCCGGGATCATGACCTGAGCTGAAGGCAGACGCTTAACCAACTGAGCCACCCAGGCGCCCCGCTTTGGTTGTTTCAAAACTGATAGTACCAGTGTGATAGAAACTGTAATGGTAAACATCTCTCAAATAATTAGAACCAATGCTTTATACTAACTGCACAAGGCTCTCCTAAGAGGAAGGTAGGCCGGATGGTACTTGAGGGGCCAGTCACCTGTGAGGGTCCCTCAAAATCTCGCACTGGAACCTCCTTCCTTGGACCTTGGGAAGGTTGGGCCTCACATTTCTCTCCATCCAGTTCTACAGCAGGAACAGCACCTTAAACCGCCTCCCACTCTACCTTCACTGGGGTGAGAGCAATGCCCTTGGGACTGACCCAAGAAGTGCCTGGGGGAGTAGGGAAAGGAAGAGAGGGGACTAAGTATGAGGAAAAACATAACCATTGCTTCGCAATTACTTTTTTCAATAGTTCTAGATTTTATCACAGCCTTCCCGTTTGCTTTTCATTAAAGTATTTCTCCAAGATTTTATTTATGGCCTTCTCTTCTTTTTTTTTTAGTAAAGATTTTATTTATTTATTTATTTGAGAGAGAGACAGAAACAACACGAGAGGGGAGAGGGTCATAGGGAGAAGCAGGCTCCCCGCTAAGCCGGGAGCCCTATGTGGGACTCGATCCCATGACTCCGGGACCACGACCTGAGCTGAAGGCAGTCGCTTAACCAACTGAGCCACCCAGGCACCCTATGGCCTGCTCTTCTTAAGACTCCTGATGTCTTGGGGCACCTGGGTGGCTCAGTCAGTTAAGCGTCCAGCTCTTGATTTCGGCTCAGAACATGATCTCAGGGCTGTGAGATCGAGCCTCGCATGGGCTCCATGCTGGGCGTGGAGCCTGCTTGAGATTCTCTCACTGTCCCTCTGCCCCTGCCCATGTCACGTGTGGATGCACACACTCTCTTTCTCTCTTTCTCTCAAAAATAAATAATAAATAAAAGACTTGTGATGTCTAAGAGCTAAATGGTGTCTTAATGTCTTAAGGGGTGTCTAAACCCCTCATTTTACAGAGGTGTTCCCTGGCCTGCCCCAACTCACATGGCTAGTTATTTAGGGAAATGGGCAGTTCTTGCTCTCCTGTACCCCCATCTGGAATCTTCCAACAGTACCCAGACCTTCTCTCCACTGTTCCCACTTTTTTTTTTTAAGATTTTATTTATTTATTTGATAAAGAGAAAGATAGTGAGAGCAGGAGAACAAGCGGGGGGAGTGGGAGAGGGAGAAGCAGGCTTCTCGCCGAGCAGGGAGCCCGATGTGGGGCTCAATCCCAGGACGCTGGGATCATGACCTGAGCCGAAGGCAGACGCCTAACGACTGAGCCACCCAGGCACCCCTCCATTGTTCCCTCTTTTAAATCACTTGTAAAGTGATGTCACTTGTAAAGTCTTAAGGGAACCATACCTTAACTCCTTCAAAGAGAGCTACCTATGTCTAACTATATAATCTTAGATCTGTTAACATTACTGAGAGGTCAACTTCAAATTCCCACACTAAATCTGCAATGCTAATCAAAAAGCAAATTATTAATAGTCGTCAATATGATAACAAGAAAATACTTATAGGGTAAAATGGACCTTTTCTTGGTCAAAATCTTACACTAAAAATGTTTACTCCATAGATCAGCTTTCTTGGGGTCCAGTAATTTATATAGCCTAAAAATGCTTAAACTTAAAAAAAAGGAAATACTTAGAGGTACATTCATCTTAGTTTTAATTGTATTGTGGCATTTAATACATATCTTGGAATAATCCAAAGATGTGTAAATTCTAGCACCTGCTCACAGGGACTCATATGCCAATAGAGAAGATTTGTACAAAAAATATAGAGAATAGGTCTAAGATTTTCAAGAAGGAAGAGGGGTCTTTTTACCGGGGTGATAAGAAAATGCTTCCTGGCAAAGGTAGCATTTATGCCAGGTCTTAAAGAATAAGATTTGGGCAGGAGACACGCTGATGGATGGGTCTTTTCAGATAAAGGGAAGAACATGGTAACAGGAAATTGCAGGGTTTGCTTAGCAAAAGATGAGTATTCTAGATGACTGAGTTGCAGGATACACAAAGTGCACAGTGGGAGAAAAAGATTCCAGTTAAGATTAAAACACTTTGTGGAGGACATTAAAGGCCAAACTGGGGTTCTTTTGCTTTTTCTTAATTGGGTAGGCATTTCAGGCTTCAGAAAGATCAGGATACACTTATAGAACCATTTGACCCATTTATGAAGTCTTGCCCCGATGGAGTTTTCAACCTGTGTGGAGTTGCACTGCTTTATCAATTAGCTAGCAATTACCTCATTAGGTGTGGGTGGACAGGAATCAGAGAGTCTGCATTCTATTTTGGTGCAGTTCAAAGTTGATCTGAACACTTCTGAGACTTCCTATTATAAGTGTCCAGATGCTTAGCTCACAGGGAGGTTTGGCCATCCTTATCTGACAGGAAGACTTTGGGAGGTAATATATTAGGTTTCACCATTTAATTGAGCTTCATCTTTATAACCTTTCAAATATTGTTGTAGTTGTCACATTCAGCACTTTAAATAATTGACAATAAATTGTTCCAAATCCAGGATATCTAGAACCTCAGCCTAGAGCCTCAGAAGGAACTGGTCCCTCAACTCTATGCCTGAGGCCTCCTATGACCCTAATGGAGCGACAGGCTTTTCTGAACATTTTTCTGGATCCCGTCTTGTTTGAGATTTATCTGTTCTCCAGGGAGCTAAGAGTCAGGGAGTAATGCTTTGTGTGGGAGGTAGAGGTCTGGCAAATCCATCTGTGTCTTATCTCTGTTTTCTTTTGCCATGCTGATGAGAGCCCTGAGATGACTCAGTTATTGACACATGCATTATCTCCCTATGAACCATGGGAGACTCACCCACACGCCATTCTTCCAGATTCAGTCTTGCATTGGTCTCAGCTCTACTCGGACATAGGCATAAACTTCTTGGTCCTTCCTTAGATTTGGTCTAAGACTGTAAGCCCCTTTGCTGGGCAGGGGATGGTATCAGTTTTTCCCCTATTTCATGGCAATTTTATTCATTCCTCTTCTTCCTACATCATCTTTCTTAGTTGCCCAGCACAATGTACTGCCAATGGAGCTGGAACATCTGGGAGGGGAAAAAAAGCTCACTGCAGAGAGCTAAGCAGATCATAAGCTACCTATGTGCCAGAGAAGCCTTTGGCCAACTCAATTCAGCTAGAATAAAACTGTCCAGGCCATATCTTCAAAGGAAGAGCAGCACTTTCTACTATGTTCTAATTGATCTCAATCCAAGTTCATTCCTCTGCATAGATATCTACTTTCATCTGCTTAGTTATATATGATTTAATTTATGTTGGATGTTACAGAACAGGAGATAGAATGCTTAACTCCTGCTGTACCAATCGCATTACATAACAAATATCTCTAGTATCAATTAGGGCAATGCCAAATACTGAGCAGGTTATAAACGAAATCTGAGATGACTTCTGTATCCTATACTAGAGTGAAGATCATATATTGTTTCCTCCCTAAACCAATGCTAGAATAACCCAGCCAGTTATCTTCAACTCCAGGGTGCAAAGTAATAGCAGTTCTCTTTATGGGTGTGTAATGTAAACTATTTACAAAATTACCCTGTAATTACTCTGTGGAGTTAAGGTAATTACATAGAAATTGTCCTATAATTATTGGATTTTGTATCTGATTTATAAAATGCAGTATGAATTACATGGTAATTAATACTGGGTCTTCCTGGTGTAATTTAGTTATTATTCATTAGTTCATTAGTAAATTCTGTATCCGCAGAGATCCATGTGTTTCAACAATAGCAACAAGCCTCTAAGACTTGGGAATCTGACTCATGCATTAAATAACTCGAAAATCTCGTGTAAAGCTATATGTGGTTCAGCAAAATTAACCAAAGAACCAAAATTAACCAATCCTAATACAAATTACAATATTTAGGAAATACACACCCACACGCACCCCCACACACATATATTTATACTTTATGTTTATTTATTTCTGTGAATTACCACCAGTTCCACATCTGTTCCTACCAAGCTGATGAATGTGGGGTGAGTACAGAGACAGTAAAAAAACATCCTATCAAACACCACTCAAATGTCTTCATACAGTTGTCTTCAACCTTGATCAGACGTTGTAATCA
Source organism: Phoca vitulina (assembly GCF_004348235.1). NCBI lineage: Eukaryota > Metazoa > Chordata > Mammalia > Carnivora > Phocidae > Phoca > Phoca vitulina. The sequence goes on from NW_022589718.1 coordinate 10,237,401, forward strand.
CCTGGGGAGCTTTAAAGCGCTGATATTTGGATCCACCTCTAGAGATTCTGATTTAAATTGGTCTGGGGCAGAGCTGGGGTGTTAGGAGATTTAAGAGCTCCCCAGGTAACTACAATGTATACCCCAGATTATTTTTATTTGCAGCCCAGGTATAGCACCATTAGCTTTGAAATATCACTAGGGACAAGACCTAAAGATGGCTGAATATTTGCAACTTCCAAAACTCTGAAGTTAATTTTTGCTCTATAGCTCACATTTTTGGACAAGAGAGTCAAAGAATGTTAATTATATCACCATTGGTAATAAAGCATATGTGGCTTGCCTACCTGGCTAAATGTGTTCTATCACATGTTAATTTAACTATTCATTTAAAAATTTTCATCAAAGCATGCATGTGCATACTTTAAAAAGTCAAGGAGTACCATGGGGCTTATAATGGAAATCAACAGTTTCCCATCTTACTTTTGCCCCACGCCAGGACCATAATCCCCAGAGACAATCAATGTTACCTCTTTTAGCTGTACCTAATAATACGCTTGCTCTGCTATATCTTGATTTTACAATTTGATACCTTATCATTTGATGTCCTAGCCACACAACTCATTTACCCCACCACACACACACACACACACACACACACACACACCACCCTCTACCAACCTCCCAAAACACTTAAACCACAATGTTAGTTAAATCAATAGTTAATGGTTATATAATCATGATGGTAAATAGCCTTGACATCTGGAATTTGTACTACAAAACTGTAATTGTCTCCCGGAGAGGTCTATTTGTTCAATATTCCATGTGCCTATCAATAATTCCTCCCCCAAAATATCCAACAGAACTCCAAAACATTTTTAATAACAAAAAGGTAACGACGATTGAGCACTCATGTACCAGAAGCTATTTTTAAGCACGCCACATGTATTAATTTAATCCTTCCCTCAACGCTATGTGGTAGAACTATTATTTCCATTCTGCAAAAAAGAAAACTGAGTTAAGTAATTTGGCTACTGGTAAGTGATGAAACGAAGCTGAAACCCCGACCCTCTGGCTTCTTAAGGCTGAGGTTTCAGCCCTCACACAGTGCAGGCCAATGAAGGACCAACCATCAAACCTTGTTTTCCCCGCCTGGCTCTGCTTCAGTCTGGGGCAATTGCCCTTGCAAACCCTGCACGGTTTTAAACCTTGCACTTCCTCTCTCCTATTGGTCTCTGTTTCCTGGACCCCACTTCAGACCCTTTCTTCTGCTGGGCCCTCATGGAGTAGAACCCATGTTCTAGTAAATTCCTGATCAAAGGAAAAGGGAGGTAAAAATTTTGAGGTGTGAGTATCTAAATGTCCTTATTTTGCCTGCACACTGTTCGCTGCTGTAACAACCACAACCCTAAAGGCTCACGGCACAAAAGTAGTATCTTTCCGTTCTGAAGGTCAGAGGTCTGAAGTAGATCCTCAGAGCTGATTTCCTTGGAACAGTTCCAGGGGACAATCCATTTTCTCATCTATTCCAGCTTCCAGAAAACATCTACATCCTTTGGCTTGTGGTTCCCTCCCTGTATCTACAGATCCAGTCCTATCAAACCTTTTTCTCCCAGTGCTTCTGCTCCATCTTCACATTGTCTTACCTCTGGAGAAGCTCAGGGCCAATCGGATTCCTGATCTTGTTGTGTATGTGGCCTGGGAAATTTTCAGGATCTCTTTCTGACTTTTCAACCCACAGTGAATATCACGGTGCAAGAATTTTTTATTAATTTTAATGAGACTCAGTAGGCACCTCATCTATGAAAAAATCATGCTTTTCAGTTCCGAGAAATGTTGTAGAAATGTTATTTCCTTCCTATCCCCTCCACATTTTTCTTTCATTCTAAAACTCCTATATTTGAAATCAGGGCTCCTAAATGGACCCCCAATTTTCTATCATTCTGTCATTTCATACCTCTGGGCAATTTCTTCAACTTTATCTTCTAACTCATCAACTGATTTTTTTGTTTGTTTCTGCTGTTATATTTTTACATTCCGAGAGTTCTGCCTGGTTCTCTTATGTTGCCTTACTGGTTGGTTCATTGTGGTTGTTGCTTTTGTTAAAACTACCTTATTTTTGTTTTATGGATATAGTATCTGCTGTGTGTATCTAAGAATATGGATCACAGCTATGTTTGTTGTTTTGTGTGTTTCATTTTATTTTCAAATTCTCATTTGCTCCCTGTCTTGTTTCTTTATTCTCAAATTTACTTTTATTCACCTTGGTTGGTTTTTGTCACTGTCTTTCCTGTTTGGGGCTTTTCTCAATTGTGTGGTGATCCTTGGCTTAATGGGACATTTAGGACGGAGGCCCTGAGAAGCTCAATGGGACTTCTACGTGTGAAGGTAGCCTATCAATAAGTGAGCTGCACTCTCATATGTCAGGGCCTGGCCTTTTCACAGGGGGACATCCAAATGTCAGTGTCTATAGATCTTTTGTCTAGGGTAAGCCAAATTCTGTAGAGAAGAATATTCCAATCTTCTGCCCTGCCGAGATAGACACAGTCTGTACTTGGCTGCAAGCATTCTGGGAACCAGGAGGTCTGGGAGACGAACATGGCAGCCATAGGTTCTGACATTTTAGTGTATGGACTTTCACTTCATTCCTCCTGTTATCTTTAAGATAAATTGCTCCTGCTCGTTTCCATGCCAATTGTCCCCAAATCCATATTCTCACTGATTTGTTTCCTCTAGAAAAATCTATCTTAGGTAAGGGTTTAAAAAGCACTGTGGGGATCCTGCTGCCCCTTGCACAGACCTTCACTCATTGCTCCTGTTTTTACTTCGTCCTTCATCCCTGTCTTCAGGTTCCTGGTGCCTCAGTTTCCTCGGGCTCTGTGTGTGGGCCTGCAACAGGATTTCACTTGCTTCCATTTCGGCCAATTCTTAATTTCAGAATATTCTGCTCTATTCAGATTTCTATGCTTCCATCAATACAAATGGAAAGTGTCCCATCTTTCAAAAATATTGTTTGATTACTTTTATCATCTTTCACATTATTTTTGCCCATATGGACTTAAATCCTTTTATCCCCCTAAAAGTGGAATTTCCAAAGGTATAAACAGATGTTCAGTTTTCTGTGTGGAATAGAAAGACTCCAACATTTCAGGCCAGACCTTGGCAGAGAACAGAAGACAAACTGGAGCTGGATAACTCAGGACAGTTGAATAAAGTATCTGGACACTTCCAATGATGGCATGGAGCCATTAATACCCCCGAAGAATAATAAACAAGCAGAGAGAGAAGTTACCAGAACCCAAAAGAGAGCTGTGTGGACAGAGTTGTTGGACGGGAGATGTGACTTTGGCTAGATCATCAAAATGGCCATGGTTTTTTACTTCTTCCCATAACCGTGCCATTTGTAGTGTTGTAGTTCTTTTTACTAAAAGCCAGAGTCTACCTCCCCCACCCCTTGAATGCAGGCCAATCTCACGTGACATTAGCCAATGGAATGTAGCAGAAGTGAGGGCCAGGCAGCTCCAAGAGAAGATGAGGCCTTGACACCTGGTGGGTTTCAGCTTGCTCTCTTGAAGCCCTGTCCAGATGCCATGAGAATAACCTTGAGCTAGCTTGCTGGAGGATAAGACACAAATGTCCCTTCCTTTCCTGTGGTCCCAAGTGACAGCCAGCCAACTGCCAAATTTTGAAGTGAAAGCATCCCAGGCCAACCAGTACCCAGCCAACCTACAAAGTGGACACAGATTCAAAAATGACCTGGTCAAGCCAGGCGCTGGCCAGAACTAGCCAACTGAGCCCAACATAATTTTTGACCCCAAAGAATCATGAACTAAATAAATGGTTGTTTAAGTCACGAAGTTGGGAAAAACTTTTAAATACAGCAATAGCTGACTGATATAAGATTTTAATCAAGGGGAGCGTCCAAAATGTAGCAATAAGGTAGGAGGAAGTCATAAAAAGAAGTGCTCTGACCCTCCTCTTCCTGTCCTTCCAATCACCTGTGAGTGCCTCTGTTCATCTAACTAGAGAGTAAGAGAACACATCCAGGCATTGCATGTGGGTCAGGCTCCCGGTGCACAGAGCAGGATGAGCAACGTTACAGCATAGACATGGATGAACAAAATAGGAGAGATTCACCATACCTACTCATCTTTCAATTCACAGAATGTCTGGAGATTTTTGCCAAATGTCTGCAGTTACATTGGAGACTCCAAAAAGAATCCTAAAACAAGATATGGGAGCAAAGATTTTCTAGCCAATCATGGTAGGAAATGGATGAGAAAGGCTGAGTTTATTCCAAGTGTATTATTCCAGTACTACTTTCTGATATAGACCCGGCCAAGGATTCATATCTTGTACTGCCTTCTCAATACATAGTTATAGTAATAAATTATAAATTATACACCCAAGGTAGGATCTTTTTAAAATGTCATGTCAGGCCTCAATGAAACAAAAATCCAGCTAATCTCAACAGAATTCCAATAAACAGGATTGCAGCCATACTTAATGTTTAAAGAGAAAAAAGTATGAGAATATTAATCAGTGTGGATTGGGTGTGGCTGCAAGAGAAAACCTAAAATAACATGAAAGAAATAAAAGAGAAATGTATTTCTCTCTCACATAAATTTGGTCTAGAGACAAGCATTCTGGGCTGGGCTGGCCATTCCACCCTGGCTCATTCTGACTTGATGCTTCACCATTCCCAAGGTATGGCTTCTATATCATGGTCCCTGATGCCTGTAAGCCCAGTTCAGCGCGTCTGCCTTCCAGGCACTAAGAAAGGGAGGGTTGAAGATGAGAAGAGCATCTCTGCCCCCTATGGACATTTCCCTTTAGTGTATATCTCTTCTACTTAACCTTCCATTGTTCAGAACTTAGTACCCTGATGGCTCCTTGCTATAAATAAGGCTAGTTCTACTCCATAAGGCCATGTGCTCAGCTGAAAACTTGGGGCCTAGTATAAGAGAAAAAGAAAGAAAGAGAGAAAGAAAGAAAGAAAGAAAGAAAGAAAGAAAGAAAGAAAGAAAGAAAGAAAGAAAGAAAGAAAGAAAGAAAAACAGTTAATAGGGAACAACCAGTAAGTAGTCTCTGCTTCAACTTTTATTAACCAATGTTAATTATTCACCCAATACCCAATTCCCAAGGTCATGTTATAAAAGATTCATAGTCTACCTGATAGCCTATGTACACTGAGTCTACCGTGAAGTATTCGCTGATGATCAGATTGATGATTCAGAACCTGTGAGCATCTTCGATTATCAAAGATTTCAATCTATGACATTGAATTTACTAAGGCAGGAACGTGGACAAGAATGGTTTGGTGTGGCTTTGTTTTGGTAACAACGGCCCCACAGAGTCTTCTATTTAATCCACTGTAAACATTCAAGATAATTTTGGCTGGGTGTCATAAAATAGTGGCTTAAACTTTGTAGAAATGTATCTCTTCCACATAAAAGTCTAGCAGCATGTAGTCCAGGATTTGAGGATGACTTCATAAAGTCATCAGAAGCCCAGGGTCCTTCTTTCTTTTTTCTCTGCCAACCTCATCCTGTGGCTTCCACCTCTGGTGCAAGACATTGACTCAAGGTTCACCTGTCGTGTACATATTCCAGCTGGCAGGAAGTAACAGGGGACAAGGACAGGTGCATGGCCAGTGGAGGGTGGTGGAGAGGGTGGTGGAGTGTGGTGGGTGTGGAGAGTGGGTAGAGGAGAGTAAAGAGGTGAAATAAGATTCACCTTATATTTATATATAAGGCATTTGGTCTTCAAAATCATTAGGGAAAAGAAGTTAACATAATGTCAAATGTCTACTCCTGGCCCCTACTCTGGCCCTAGTCTGGCTATCATTACATCATTTTATATAGATGCTGGACAGCATCCCATCTTCATGCTACTGAGGGGATGGAGAGACACAGACGTTCATTATTCACTTCGTGTCCATAATCTTTCCCCCATTATTGATGCTGCCTTTCTTTCCATGTGATAAAATAAAGCTATTTGTAACTGGACACAGGGACCCAAGGACTAATGACCACGTTATCCGGACTTCCTTGTACCAGATGTGGGCATGTGAGAAAGTTTTGCTCTTGGTATGTAAAGAGAATCCAAAGCAGCACTTTGATAATACAAATGACTTCACAGGTATAAAAGAGTACTTATCCTCGGTGAATTAGGAACCTTTATCCAAGAGCACTCCTGTGTGTCAGGGTGTAAATCATCATGGTATCTGAGCTTTCACACCTTATCTTTAACAGGAGTGCTCAAACACTGGTGCATAAGAATCTGCTAGGTGCTTGTACAATGCGCAGATGCCTTGCTTTCATCCCAGGCCTACTGAACCAGAATTTTCCCAAGGGTTTTAGAAATCTGTATTTTCACAAGTAACTTTGACAAGTAACTCCAAGGCAGTTGGTTTCCAGAGAGGGGAGAAAAGAAAGGGTGGGCAGCGCATGTCTTGAGCTGCCACTAAGATGCTACTAAGAGAAACAGATTAGTTGATCTTCAGATTTGTCTTCCTAGGAGTGTAGAAACATTTTTTTTTTTTTTTTTTTTTTGCTGAGTGTTAATTTCCCAGGAACATTCTAGCACAGCCTTGGGAGAGCAAGCGCAAACACATTACATTGCCCCTGGAGTGCCATTTACCCTTTGCTGAAGCCCTGGTCTCCAGACCACACTTTAAGAAAAACCACTTTAAAATTAAAGTACAACAGTCTTGCACAATTCACAGCGCTTACCAGAGCACATACCCTCCCCAGTGTCTATCACCCAGTCACCCCATCCCTCCCACCCCACCCCCCACTCCAGCAACCCTCAGTTTGTTTCCTGAGATTAAGAATTCCTCATATCAGTGAGGTCATATGATACATGTCTTCCTCTGTTTGACTTATTTCGCTCAGCATAGTACCCTCCAGTTCCATCCACGTCGTTGCAAATGGCAAGATCTCATTCCTTTTGATGGCTGCATAATATTCCATTGTATATATATACCACATCTTCTTTATCCATTCATCTGTCGATGGACATCTTGGCTCTTTCCACAGTTTGGCTATTGTGGACATTGCTGCTATAAACATCGGGGTGCACGTACCCTTTCGAATCCCTACTTCTGAAACAAATAATGCAATATATGTTAAGAAAAAAAAGAAGAAGAAGAAGATAGCAGGAGGGGAAGAATGAAGGGGGGGAAATCGGAGGGGTAGACGAACCATGAGAGATGATGGACTCTGAAAAACAAACTGAGGGTTCTAGAGGGGAGGGGGGTGGGAGGATGGGTTAGCCTGGTGATGGGTATTAAAGAGGGCACGTTCTGCATGGAGCACTGGGTGTTATGCACAAACAATGAATCATGGAATACTATATCTAAAACTAATGAAGTAATGTATGGGGATTAACATAACAATAAAAAAATAAAAGTAATAAAAAAATAAAAAAATTAAATTAAAGTACAGTTGTTTAACTTTATCTCACTGAAAACTCGCTGTGAGCAGTCTCGCCATCGACACTGGCTTTCTGATTCCATAATTTTCGCTGGGAAGGTGGTGTGGATGGCGGAGCCCCACGATGGAACTGTGAGGGTGTACGCATCAAGAAGGGGAAGAGGTAAGACTGTAATTTTAAAATTATTTATGAGCACAAAGAAGAGTCCTTAAGCAAATGGTTTAGAAAGAAAGCCATTAAAGTTTTTCATAGCCCTTCCCTGCCATGCCAGGGGTCATTACACAGCAAGGAGCCCCTGCCGCAGCATGCCAACAGCCACACCCGCTTCCTTTCCACTTGTTTTCTCTTTCTGTGGGGGGAAGAAAGCCGTCTAACCCAGGGACTCTGGCTGGGGTATTCGGCAAATAGCATTTTGCTTCACATCAAGTGATTTCTTCCTATGAAATCATCACTGTTACAATAGCAAGACAATTAGGGAAGAAGTGAGAAAGATGTGATTAATACTGCTTCTAATTTTTCCCATCTAACAGGAATGTGAGTTTCTGCACCAGAACCATCAAGAAGTTTAGGTCCCAGGGGCGCCTGGGTGGCTCAGTTGGCTAAGCATCTGCCTTGGGCTCAGATCATGATCCCAGGGTCCTGAGCAGGGAGTCTGTTTCTCCCTCTGCTCCTCCCCATCCCCTTGCCCCTGCTCGTGCTCTCGCGCTCTCTCTCGCTCTCTCTCCCTCTTGCATGTGCATGTGCACGTTCTCTCTCTCTCTCTCTCAAATAAATAAATAAAATCTTAAAAAAAAAAAATTTAGGTCCCAAATGGGTACAGCAGTGGTGGTGTCTTCTAACTTGTGTTATGTAGCTCTGTGTAGGGGGGTGTGTGTGTGTGTGTGCATCTGTATGTACATTTTAATTGCTTTTCATAAATCAAACATAATTAGGTGTGTATTTATGCATAGTTTCCTCACCACTTTGCAGATCTGCGGGAAGTGTTTATTGCACGAAGATTCATTTTGTTTCACTGCAAATGGACATTACATGTGTACAGGGAAAGAAGCTATTCAGAGGAGGAGGTGGATAACCCATAGACAGCCCTGTTACTGAAGGCTCAATGTGTTCAGTAACAGCACAAGTTGCTGTGAAACCTCAGCTTACAGAACTTCTTAGCTATGGAAAGTGCATTTTGCAAACACATACATGTATGCACATACACACATTAGAGAAAATGTTTTAAATACGGCTAAGTGTTGCTTTACAAACATAATTCTCATTGTGAATATTTTTAATTTACAGTCTTTTCCTAATTTGGGGGAAAAGTCTATTTTTTCTGTGTTCTTGTAGCTTAAAAAAAAAACAGAATATCATAGGGTAGTCTATGGGCAATTTGACGTCAACACAAGATTCTGTGCTTTTTAATGTCCCTTTTTCCCTTGGGTCTCCAGCATTACACATTTAATTTGCAAAGAATTTCCAACAATATAAAGAAAAAATAAAAAGAACCCTAGGAACAAATCCCCTGGAATACCAATGTTTTTAGCAATCTGACTTTTAATTATGAGCCAATGCTTAGATACCACATGTAGATTGCTTTAATCATTAGGTCTTGAACTCAGAAGTTAGCTTGTTTCTCCCACCTGTGCTGTTTAGTACACCACCACCCACTGAGAACCATTTCTATTTAACTGGCTTCCTCTAATCATTTCCCTGATATCTACCCCCTCTCTCTCTCTCATTCTTTCTAGATGTGCACACATGCAGCACACACATACACACACACCCATACGTCTTCTCTAGGAGAAGACTGGGAACAGTTACACGTATTCTTTCACCTACTCTTTGTAATCTCTTACCTTTAATTATACATTATGTGCCCACAGAGTCCTGAATGATGGCATAGGTTTTGGGTGTGCCTTATAGAAAGCAGTCTCATTTCCATATAGTCCCATTTTTTTCTTTATTTCCAGCTTTATTCACATATAACTGACATCTAACATTGTGTAAGCTTAAGGTATACAATGTGATGATTTGATAGACATATATATTACAAAGTAATTACCATGATAAGGTTAGTCAGCATCTCCATTACCTGACATAATTACGTGTGTATGTGTGTGTGTGTGTGTGGTGAGAACATTTAAGATCTACTCTCTTAGCAACTTTCAAGTATATAATATAGCATTGCTAACTATAGTCACTATGCTGTCCATTACATCCCCAGAACTTATTCATCTTATAACTGGAAGTTTGTGCCCTTTGACCAGTATCTCCTCATTCCTGGCACCCACAGGCCTTGGCAACCATCATTCTACTCTCTCCTTTATAGTTATGTTTTAATGTTTATGGGCAGAGATAATTATAGGTCTACACATTACCCTCAAACATGTGCAGAAAATGATTCTAATATGGAAGATATAAGAAGATTCTGGATTGTTTTAGTTATCATTGTCGTGCAACAAACATCCCAAAACTTACTACTTTTAAAAGAAACGTGATATTATTTTTCACAGTCCAAAAGTTGACTAGGTGGTTCTTTCGATGTTCTCTGGTGAGTGCTCTCGTGGCTACACTCAGCCGGCAGGACAGCTAGCCGCTGGGCTCCACTGAGACAGCTGGCAAGGTTCAGCCTCTCTCTCTGTGTAACCTTTCACTGTGGGCATGCTTATCCCAACAACTCAGGGCAACATTCCAAGAGGAAAGCCCCTGAATGCAAGTGCTTGACAAGGCCCTACGTGGGTCCCATTTGTGACTTCCTGTTGGCCAAAGCAAGCCAGTGGCCAAGTTCAGGGTCCGTGTGGAAGAGGACTATGTAGGGGCTTGGATCCTGGAAGGTGTGACTCATTGGAAGTCATTCCTATAACAATCTACCACGTATCCCAATATCATATAGCTGCCTAAAGATATTGGATATTGTCCCTTCATATATAGGATGAGGTATCTGAACACAGGCAATCTAAACACCTCTTTATTGTGTGTTCTCTGAGGCATGCTTTACCTTGAAGACAGGCTTCCCAAATGAAATTCACTCCCGGGTTATTAAAAACAATTGATAGCTTCTCTCACACCAGATACACAAACTTCCTGCTGTGAACAAAAATGAGAGAGACTGAACAAGAGAAATGTGAAGAGGACACTTTAGAATGGATTTCTTTTCTTTGCTAGCTAACATTTCCTTTTCTCCCTCTGTGACCCTGTGCCAGCCACTGTGACTATTTGGATTGGTATTAGATTTGCAGGGGTCTGGCTCCAACTTTTCCTCTATATCTAGCGTCCTTACGCTACAGTGTCACGAGTCATTATTGAGAGAAGGAAACTCTGATCAGGAAAACAGGCTAATGAAGCTCCCGTTTTCCAGGAAAGAGGAAACTAAGAAATCCTTAGAGAATCAAGCAATCAAGTGGTATCGGGGGTTGCTCATGAAGGAGCAGGTAGGCATCTTATTGGGTAGCTCTCTGCCTCAGTTATTCCTCGAGAGATGTGCATGAATTGCCTTATGCCTCTCTGCCCTTCTTGTTTGATCTCTAAGGACCAAGGGAAGGTCCATTGTCTCATGAGTTATTTGAATTTTATCCAAAGAAGCAAACTTCATGAACTGAACCAAACACCTTCATTTCTAAGCACATGTGGACATTATTTATAAAATTTTTAATACCAACCCCAGGAGGGAAGGTTTTCCTTGGCTAGATTTTTGAAGTTACCTCATTAACAGACCCCCTGCCATGACCTTCTTAGTGAGCTTATTTGAAACATTGCTATAGCTCTCTGTAAAACCAAGATCTTCCAACCCAACACTGGATGTGACATCGGGAAGGACTGTTCTGAATGTATTTCAGATAAAAGTCACTTTCTGGAAACACCCTGCGGGAGCAAAACTTTCCTTTCTGCCAAATTTCGGATCCCAGGCACAAGCAGCTAGAGCCAGGAGCTTGGGCTGAAAGCCTATTTTAATACATTGGGCCAACTAACCCTGTAACCAGATACTCTCCACTGTTAATTAAGTATTAAATACAGTTGGACTCCCTCAGAGGCATAAACATCTGCTGTGGCATAAGACTAAATCCCTTTATTAATAGAAAACCAGACTGAATGGAAAATAATCAGGTGGTCTGGATCACCAAGGATAATTTTGTTGGACTATGAGGTTTGACATTAAAGGAACTAGAGTGAGTTAATATTTTAGACCAGCAATACCAGTGTATGGTTTATGGAGCCAACTCTACATAAAACCTTGAATTAATATTTAATCTGCACCTAAGCCTCCTAATAGTTAGATCTTGGGGTCCATGCTGTCAGCCCATGCCTGTCCCAGCCCTGCCAAAATATAGTTGCTAAAGACCTGAAATCTAGTATTGTAGTCCCATCTGGGCCCAGTAACAGTGAGCATCCATGCCTCCGGTCTCCATTCTTTGTACTCACTTGTAAATCCATTCTAATCCAGCTTCTGCCCCATCATTCTTCCTCAGCAGCTCTCCCTAAATGCACCAACAGCTACATCCCAAATTCACAGATTATATTTGGTCTTCCTTTTATCTGATTTCTCTATTGACCACTATCTTTCTTCTTCAGTTTTATAATCTGTCTTTTAACTAATATATAATTTTTGATATTTCAGATTAAATAATATCTCTGCACCTCCTTTTTCCAGTCTTCCCCTTGAGCTTTCTCTCTGCCCTACATGAAGCCAGGCAATGAAAAAGATCTGTAAGTTACAAAATATCAGCCGCATCATCAGAAAGCAAAGCATACAAGAATGAACTTGAGGTTGAGACACAACAGCTTAATGATCAGGAAAAAGGATAATTTTGTGTTATGTTATTTTTTCTAGTAGTTATTTGGTAGAATGCTCCGATGAAACGATCTGGGTCTGGAGTTTTCTTTGTGGGAAAGAAAACAATGGATTTGAGATTTTTTATAACTATAAAATTGTTTATTTCTTCTTGTATCAGTTTTGGCAAATTGCATTTTTAAATATTATCTTCTTTTTTTAAATATTCATTCATATAAAATTTATAATATCTTTTCTTTTTAAAGATCTGTCAAAAATGTAGTAATGTCCTTTTTTAAATTCTTGATATTGGTTTTTTATTCTTTCTCCTTTTTTATCCTTAATTGACCTTCCCAGAAGTATATAAATCTATTAATGTTGTGAAGGAACCAATTTTTTAATTTGAATTTAAAGATGCATTCATGTATATGATTTTCCTAATTGTACTAATTTCTTCCCTTTTTAGTTTATCTTACTTCCTTTGGGCTTAATTTGAGAGATTTTTCTGGCTTCTTGACATAAAGACATACATCATTGGTTTTTAGCCTTTCCTTTGTATTTCAATATGTGTGTTAAGCCTATATATTTCCCTTTAATGTAATTTTAGCTCTACCTCACACATTTTTATATCTCATATTTTCATCCTCTTTAAGTTAAAAATATTTTCTAATTTTGATTGTGATTCTTGTTTGAGCCAAGAATTCTTAGAAGTTTCTTTTATACTGTGAAAATATTTGAGGACTTTTCCAGTTATATTTTATTATTGGTGTCTAGGCTAATTTTTGTAAATAGTCCAAGTGCAATTGAAAAATAGAATAATAGAAAAATGTTGCTGTGCAGTGTGCTACAAATGTAAATTACATCAGTTTATTAATAATCTATTGAGTTCTAGGGACTTACTGATATTTTGTCTTTCCATTGGTTTATCACTTGTTGGGGAAAGTGTGTTAAGATCACTCACAATAATTATGAGTTTGCTTATTTACCCTTTTAGTTCTGTCTTTGCTTGTCATCTTAAAATGTATCTTATGACTAATACAAATTTAGCATTATTGTGTATTTCTAAGGGACTGACCCTTTCATCTTTATAAAATGCCCCCCTTTATATCTAGTGATGTTTTTTAGTCTTATTGTTGTGTCTTAGAAGGTAATATATCTTTTTTCCCCTGGTTCTTTTATGACTTTATCTTTCTCTTGTTTTCAGCAGTTTGAGTATGATATGTGAGTAGGTGTGATTTTCTTTGCATGTATCCTGCTTGCATTTGTGGCTTGACACCTGTAATTTCTAGAAAATCTGTGGCTGTTATCTCCTTAAAGATTGCTTCTGTCCATTTTCTTTCTCTTTCTGGGACTTCAACTGCATGCACGTTAGAAGGTTTTACTTTGTCCCACATATTTTCTATGTCTTTCCCGTATTTTCTTTCTATCTCTCTCTCTTGCTTTTCAGTTCAACCTTTCAGCCATTGCTTTAGAGGTGGCAAATGTCTCAAGGAGGACAACGATAGCATGTGTGACTCACTTCTCTGGGCTTTCCTTCTATCTAAGATCCACGCTCACAAGTCCTCACTGTCTCGATAGCCCTCCACTACTTTCAAACAGATTAGTTTTCTCTTTTTTTCCAGACTTTTTTTAGTTGTTCTTGGTAAGAGGATTGATATGAAACAAGCTATTTTGTCATTGCTTGCAGCAGGATCTCCACAGTATTAATACATCAGGTTTTCATTATTTTTCACGTTTAAGTATTTTGATTTTTCCATCAGTGTTTATTTTATGATCTGTGAGTTATTTAGAAGACTTTTTTTCAATAATATAGGGATTAAACCCATACATATATGATCAATTGACTTTCAACAAGATTGCCAAGGAAAGGGAAAGAACAGTCTTTTTAACAAATGATGTTAGGACAGCTGAATAACCATAGGGAAAGAATGAAGTTGTGCCTTACCTCACACCACATGAAGAAATTAACCCCAAATGGATCAAAGACCTAAATGTAAAGAGCTGAAACTATAAAACACTTAAAAGAAAATGTAACAGCGAATTTCATGACTTTAGATTTGGCAATGGATTCTTGGATATGACACCAAAAGCACAAGCAACAAAAGAAAAAATTGCTAAATTAGACTTCCAAATTAAAAACTTTTATGTATTGGGGCACCTGGGTGGCTGTCAGTTAAGCCTCCAACTCTTGTTTTTGGCTAAGGTCACAATCTCAGGGTCATGGGATCGAGCCCTACATTGGGCTCTGTGCTCAGTATAGAGTCTGCTTGGGATCTCTCTCTCCCCTCTCCCTCTGCCCCTCCCACTGTCCACACTAAATAAATAAATAAATAAATAGTCTTTAAAAAAATAAATAAAAAATTTTATGTATCAAAGGACACTGTCAAGAGAGTAAAAAGACACCCCACAGAATGGGAGAAAAATATTTGCAAATTATATATCTGATAAGGGTCTGGTTTCCAGAATAGATAAAGCACTCTTACAACTCAACAACAAAAAGGACAAACAACCTAATTACAAAAATGGGCAAAGACCTTAAATAGACATGTCTCACAAGAAGATACACTAATGGCCAATAAGCACATAAAAAGATGTTTCATATCAGTCATTAAGAAAATGCAAATCAAGGGGCACCTGGGTGGCTCAGTTAGTTAAGCATCTGCCTTCAGCTTGGGTCATGATCCCAGGGACCCGGGATTGAGTCCTGCATCGGGCTCCCTGTGCAGTGGGGAGTTGCTTCTCCCTCTCCCTCTGCCTCTTCTCCCGTTCATGCTCTCTGTCTCACTCACCCTCTCTCAAATAAATAAATAAAATCTTAAAAAAAAGAAAGAAAATGCAAATCAAAATCACAATGAAGTATTAAACCAGTTCATACTCACTAAGATGGCTATAATTCTTTTCTTTAATAGAAAATAAGTGTTGGTAAGGATATAGAGAAATTGGAACCTTCATAGATTACCAATGGGAATATAAATTGATGCAGCCACTTTGGAAAACAATTTGGTAGTTTATCAAAAAATATAAACATAGCATTATTATATGACCCAGAAGTTGTATTCTTAGATATTTACCCTAAAGAAATGAAAACATGTGTTCATATTAAAATTTATATATCATTGTTCATAGCAGCATTATTCATAATAACTAAGAAGTGGAAACAATCCAAATGTCCATCAACTGACGAATGGATAAATAAAATATGATATACCCATACAACGGGATTATTCAGCAACAAGAGAATGAAGTATTGATATGTGCTACAATCTGGATAAATGTTAAAAACATTATGCTAACTGAAAGAAGCCAGACACAAAAGACAACATATTGTTTAATTCCATTTATGTGAATGTACAGAATAGACAAATCCATAGAGACAGAAAGCAGACTAATGGTTACCAGGGTTCAAGCCAAGGGGGGAAATGAAGAATAATTGTTAACAGATACAGGGTTTCTTTTGGTGTTGATGAAAATGTTCTGGGATTAAATGGTGGTGATTTGCCCAACACTATGAATGTAGCACAAGCCACTGAATTGCACACTTTAACATGGTTAAAACAGTGAATGTTATGTCATGCTAACTTTACCTCGACAACAAAAAAAGTTTTAATAAATAAAGTATAGGGATTACTTCTGGGTTTTGCTATGAATTTAATAAAACTATGATCAGAGAATGTGATCTCTGTAACGAGTCATTGAAATTTGCTGAAACTTGCTTTGTGACTTCACATATGGCCAATTCTTGTAAATATTTCATGTGTGCTTAGGAAAAATGTGTGCTTTCTAATGATTGAGAGCAGAGTTTTACATATGTCCAAAGCACTAAGCATGTTGATTACATTGTTGAAATACTTTATTTCTTCAATGCTTTTTATTGGCTTCATCCACCAATAAAGGAAAACACATGTCAAAATTTCCTATTCTGGTGGTAGATTTCTCAGTTTCTCCCTGAAGTTTCATCAAGTTTTACTTTCTATATTATTGATGATATTATTAGTTAGAAGCAAGTTCAGAAATGTTATATTTTCCTGATAAATAAAGTTTCTTATCATTATGTAATGACCTGCATTATTTCTTGCCGTGTTTTTTAATCCAAAAGTCAGTTTTACTGACTAAAGTAAGTTTTATTTGCTTTTGGTTTGGATTTATTTATCTTTTTCCTTTGCTTTATTTTCAACCTTTTTATATCTTTATGCTTTAGGTTGTCTTTAAAAGGTCAGATAGCTGCATTTGTTATTGTTCTTAATCCGATTTGACAAACTCTATATTTTTGTTTTATTTTGTATCATTTTTAACAGCTTTACTGATACATAATTCATATGCTACATAATTCACCCATTTAAAATGTGTAATTCAATATTTCTTCACATATGCACAGGGTTGTACAATCATCACTAGAATCTAATTTTAATACATTTTTGTCCACTATAAAACAAACAAAAAATCCATTTGCAATTATTCCTCATTTCCTCATGATAAGCCCTACTTCCTGACCCTATGCCCAATTTTCTGTCTCTATGTATTTGCCTATTCTAGACATTTCATATAGATGGGATCATACAATATATGGTATTTTGGGATTGGCTTCTTTCACTTAACATAATATTTTCAAGGTTCTTCCACATGGCAGCACGTATCATACTTCATTCTTTTCTATGGCGAAATAATATTCCATTGCATGTATGTACCACTTTTGTTTATCTGTTCATCAGTTAATAGACATTGTGTTGTTTCAACTTTTTGATTGTTATGAATAATGTTGCTATGATTATTCATGTACAAGTTTTTGTGTGCCCATATGTTTTTATTTCTCTTAAGTATATACCTAGGAGCAGAATTACTGGACCATATGGTAATTCTGTCTTCCAGACTGGTTTTCAATCAGTTACACCATTTTATGTTCCCACCAGCTATGAATGGGGGTTCCATCTTCTCCATACCCTTTACATTATTTGTCATTGTCTGCCTTTTCTATTATAGCTGTCCTAGTGCTTATAAAATAATATATCTCTGTGATATTGATTTGCATTTCCTAATAATGTGGACCATCTTTTTATGTGCTTATTGGCAATTTGTGTATCTTCTTTGAAGAAACAACCATTCAGATCCTTTGGCTATTTATTCATTGGGTTCTCTTTTTTATTTTATATAATTGACACATAAAATTATATTAGTTTCAGTTGTACAACATAATGATTCACTATGTGTATATATTGCAAAATAATCACAATAAGTCTAGTTAATATCCATCATCATATTTCTTTGTCATGACTAATTATTCTGGCTGAGATTTCCAATTCTGTGTTGAATAAGGTAGTGAGAGTGGGCATCCTTGTCTTGTTCCTGATCTTAGAAGAAAAGCTTTCAGCTTTTCACCATTGAATATGATAATAGCTGTGGGCTTGTCATATATGGCCTTCCTTATGTTGAAGTAAATTCCTTCTATACCCACTTTGTTGAGGGTCTTTATCATAAATGGATCTTGAATTTCATCAAATGCTTTTACTGTATCTATTGAAATAATATGATTTTATCCTTCATTTTGTTAATTTGGTGTATCACATTGGATGATCTGCAGATGTTGCTTCATCCTTGGATCCCTGGAATAAATCTCATTCGATCATGGCATATGATCCTTTTAATGTATTACTGAATTCAGTTTGCTAATATTTTGTTGAGGATTTCTGCATCTGTGTTCATCAGAGATATTGTTCTATAAATTCCTTTTTTTGTGGCATCCTTGTGTAGTTTCAATAACAGGGTAATGCTGGCCTCATTGACAAACTCTGTATTTTGATCAAGTTTAGTTCCTTTAATTTTATTGTGATCACAGATGTATTTGGACCTATTTTTATCTTAAATTTTGCTTTTGATTTATTGTCTTCTCTTCCATTTTTACAGAATTTTTGTTTGAGGGCACCTGGGTGGCTTAGTCAGTGAAGCATCTGCACTTCGGCTCAGGTCATGATCCCAGGGTCCTGGGATTGAGTCCCACATAGGGCTCCCTGCTCAGTGATGTATCTGCTTCTCCTTCTCCCTCTATCCCTACGCCCATTTGTGCTCTCTCTCTCTATTTCTCAAATAAATAAATAAAATCTTTAAAAAAATTTTTTTGTTTGAATAATTTTCTTATTCTAATTATTCACTACTTGTTTGAAAATTACACACACTAGTTCTATTGTTTTAGAGGTTGCCATTGAAATTTAGCATTTACACATAACAAATCTAAAGTTAAAGAGATTTCCCCTTATTGTGATCAGTTCAAGAACTCTTAGAACATTTTAGCTGTGTTCACCTCAATTCTGCCTTATAAGCTATTTATCTCCAATATTTTAATTGTGTCTTTTTTTAGTCATAACAAGCTAGTCACTGTCATTACAATAGACATTATTTATTTATCTACATGTTTAAATGTTCCTTTTTCTCCCAATTCCATTTTGCATCTCAGAACTTCTTCCTAGAATAATTGTTCTTCTTCCTGAAATATATCTTTCAGAAGTTTCCTTAGGTCTGTTTGCGATTAATACTCTCAGTATGTGGTCAACATTGACTTAAATGCAAATGTCTTTATATTACTCTTGCTCTTAAGATAGATGAAATTCTAGAAGAACAGTTTTTTCTCTCTGAATTCAAAATATATTATTATTATTATTATTATTATTATTATTATATGTAATTATTCTGCATCCCATTTTTTTGTTAAAAAAATCCTGTTCTCAGTCTTGGGTGGGGAGGGGTAATCTGCCTTTCTTGCCTGGGTGCATCTTGGAGCTCTTTATCTCTGATGATGCAGTTGCTCATTCTCTTAATTAGAGATGGGTTTCTTTTCATTTTATTCTGCTTGGTAAACATTGTTCCTGGATCTGTAGCTTTATAACCTTCATCAGTTTTGGGAAATCGTCATTGTTTTCAAATATTGCTTCTCCTCCAATGTTTTTATTTTCTCTTCCTAGGGCTTCTATTAGAAGCATAATAGACATTCTTGTTCTCATTCTCCATATCTATTAACCTCTCTTTCATACTTTCCATTTCAGCATCCTGGATGGCATCCTGAAATATTCTTCAGTTTTATCTTCTAGTTCACTAATTCTTTCTTCATCTGCATCTACTCTGTTGTTTGGCCCATGCTTTAAGTTTTCTCTTTTTTTTTAATTGACAAACACATTTTATTTTAAAATTTTTTATTTAATTATTTTCAAATCTATGGTTATTCTTACATATTGCCATGGTGCTTATCTTTTTTGTGACTCTATTCTTTAAACATTCATGCATAGTGTGGTAGACAGAATAATGCACACCACACACACAGACAATGATGTCCTCATTCTAATCCCCAAAACCTGTGAATATGTTATCTTGCATGGCAAAGGGGACTTTGCAGATGTGATTAAGGATCTTGAAAAGGGGGAGATTATCCTGGATTATATGGGTGGAGCCAAAGAAATCATAAGAGTTGTTATAATAAGAAAGCAAGAGAAAGAAAACAGATAAAGGAGATGGGACAATGGAACCAGAAGTTGGGATGCTGCACATTGAAGATGGAGGACGGGGCTGTGAGCCAATAATGCAGGCAGCCTCTGGAAGCTAGAAAAGGCAAAGAAATATATTCACTTCTGAAGCCTCTAAAAGGAACACACTTCAGCCAACACCTTGATTTTGGATTTCTGAAGTCCAGAACTGTAAGAAAATAAATTTGTGTCATTTTAACCTACTAAATTTGTGGTGATATGTTACAACAGCAATAAATAACTAATACACATCGTTATATCCACAGATAATAATTCCATTATCTGAACTCCTTGAAGAACTAAATCTACAGTTTCTCCCTTCAGGATGATTTATGAGCTCATATTGGTTGATTTTAACCTGTGGAAAACCTGGTAGTCTAAATTAAAAATTCATTTCTCCAGAGATTATTTGTTTTTGCTTCTGCTGGAAGTCAGAGGTTCTACTTATCTGGCATCACTCCAGTTCATTCTTAATCTTCCAGGTTAAATCTGGGAGTCTTGACTTCAACTCCTTCATTTTGTCACCTGCACAAAGCACTTTTTTTACTGTAGTAAAGGTATTTTCATATGTCCTCAGAGAAACAGAGCCACAAAGGAAAGTTATGCAGGTTGTATAAATGGCCCTACAAGAACCTATTTAAATGTGCTCATTGTCCACCTTTTTAGTTTCAATTTATATTATTTTCTTCTCTTTTTTCCCTTGCTCCTTGAAGACCTTACTTCATGAGAGCTCGACTATGCAATAAAATCTTTTTGAATGAACGTTTTCATTTTTTTTTGAATTTGAAGAGACTCCCTACCCAGAATATCTAAAAATCAAATTTACTAAATAAGTTTCTACTCCATCTTTCATAACATTTTTTTTTTCCTTCTAAGGCACAACACTTCTTATTCTGGCTTTCTAGCCATTCTTACTTTACCTAATTTTTAGACTTATTCTCCTCTGTCTGGTCAAAAAGTTTTGGGGTTTCTCAATGATTTGTCATAGATTTTCTCTTTTCTCCCAATATTCTCTTTTCCTAGATAATCTCATCCACTCAGCTATAGTGAAATTTCCCTTTTACATAGGGATTAGTATCTAATAGCAGACTGACAGGTAAAGAAGAAAGAAAGAAGAAAGAAGAAAGAAAGAAAGAAAGAAAGAAAGAAAGAAAGGAAGAAAGGAAGAAAGGAAGAAAGGAAGAAAGAAAGAAAGAAAGAAAGAAAGAAAGAAAGAAAGAAAAAGAAAGAAAGAAAGAAAGAAAGAAAGAAAGAAAGAAAGAAAGAAAGAAAGAAAGAAAGAAAGAAGAAAAAGAAAGGAAAAGAAAAGAAAAAAAGAAAAGAAAAGAAAAGACAACCAGTCAAAATTATCCCCCAAAAATCCCTCAGGAAATACGATATTTGAGTTTGATATCCCATCTCTTAACAAATTCAACACAAATGATTTCTTTTCACCCAAGACTTAAAAGATTGCTGATTCTTTAGGTATCTCCAGAAGAAGTTGGCTTGATTTAGGTATTATATTGCATGGAACCTATGTGCAGTATTTTTAAATATTAGAATCACATTCAACTCAGTGAAACATTCACACTGGAACTGGACTGAATGAAGAAATAGCTGATTCATATCTCCCAAATCCCACTTAATCCAGGGCATGTGCTCACTGAATGAAATGGCAGCAAGAAAATCCCACACTATTTAAAGCACTGCACTCCTTTTTTATTTTTGTTTTTGGTTTCTGGGAGATTGTGTACATTTAATGTCTTTCTCCTCCACTTGATATAAAGTTCATAAAAAAGGACTATTTATACATTACTTCAACAAATATTTATTGAGTACCTACCATGAGCCAAACACTTTTCTAGGCACTGAGTATACAACTTTGAAAAAAACAAATAAAATTTCCCACTCTCACTTTAAGTGGATAGAATTGGGCAATAAACAAAATAATAATATAGTACATACATCACATATACATATATACATATATATACATATGTACACATATTATATAATTTGTATATATTATACATATATAATATTTTTAGTGTGATAAAGAGCAAGAAGAATAAAACACGAATAGAAGATGGGGAATATTGGTGAAGAAGCTGAGAATTAGACCATACAAACTTATTGAATCAGCCCTAATACCTCTTAATTGTGCAATAGTCAAGCCTCGTTTTCTACCTATCCAGGAAATTTTACAAGATAACTAATATATTTATTAAATCACTTTGTGCTTAAACTATCTATATGAAGAAACTTGATTTATAAAGTAATTTATAACAGAAAAAATTGCAGGCAACAAGGCCTCAAAGAAATGATAATCTGTAATTACCTAAACTAGTAGAGTTTTGAAACTAGTGGATATCTGTTTAGTTTGGAAGATGAGACATTGGCTTTCTATGGCACACAATGACAAAAGCAATTACTTAAATTATTAATTGTGCTCACCTGAATGAATTGCCTAGTGAAGTCAAAACTTTGTTAAATTTTTATTTAAATTCAATTTAGTTAACACATAATGTATTATTAGTTTCAGGAGTAGAATTTAGTGGTTCATCAGTTGCATATTACACCCAGTGCTCATTACATCAGGTGCCCTCCTTAATGTCCTTCACCCAGTTACCCCATCCCCCAACTCTCCTCCCCTCCCGCAACCCTCAGTTTGTTTCCTATGATTAAGATTCTCTTATGGGTTGCCTCCCTCTCTGTTTTTATCTTCTTTTATTTTCCCTTCCCTTCCCCTATTTCATCTGTTTTGTTTCTTTATTTTCCACATATGAGTGAAATCATATGGTATTTGTCTTTCTCTGACTTATTTGGCTTAGCATAATACCTTCTAGTTCCATCCATGTCATTGCAAATGGCAAGATTTCATTCTTTTGATGGATGAGTAATATTCCATTGTGTATAGATACACCACACCTTCTTTATCCATTCATCTGTCAATGGACATCTGGGCTCTTTCCTTATGTTGGCTATTGTGGATGTTGCTGCTATAAACATTGGGAAGCAGATGCCCCTTCAAATCATTGTTCTTGTATCCTTTGGATAAATACCTTTTAGTGCAATTTCTGGGTCATAAGGTAGTTCCATTTTTAACTTTTTGAGGAACTTCCACAAGGTTCCTCCAGAGTGGAAGGTTTTCCAGAGTGGCTGCAGCAGTTTGCATTCCCACCAACTGTATAAGAGGGTTCCATTTCTCCACATCCTCACCAACATCTGTTGTTTCCTGAGTTGTTAATTTTAGCCATTCTGACTGGTATGAGGTTTTATCTTATTGTGGTTTTGATTTGTATTTCCTTGATGCTGAGTGATGCTGAGCATTTTTTTCACGTCTCTGTAGGTCATTTGTATGTCTTCTTTGCAGAAATGTCTGTTCATGTCTTCTGCCCATTTCTTGACTGGATTATTTGTTTTTTTGGGAATTGAGTTTGACAAGTTCTAATAATTGTATCATCTAAAATGATACAGAAATTCAGCAAAGTCACAGGATATAAAATCAATGCACAAAAGTCAGTTGCATTTCTATACTCTAACAATGAAGCAACAGAAAGAGAAATCAAGGAATCAATCCTATTTACAATTGCACCAAAAACCATAAGATACCTAGGAATAAACCTAACCAAAAGATCTGTACTCTGAAAACTATAGAACACTTATGAAAGAAACTGAGGAAGACACCAAGAAATGGGAAAACATTCCACGCTCATTGGAAGAACAAATCTTGTTAAAATGTCTATGCTTCCCTATCCACAAACAATGAATCATGGAACACTACATCAAAAACTAATGATGTAATGTATGATGATTAACATAACATAATAAAAAATAAAAATAAAAAAAATTTTAAAAATGTCTATGCTTCCCAAAGCAATCTACACATTCAATGTAATCCCTATCAAAATACCACCAGCATTTTTCACAGAGCTGGAACAAACAATCCTAAAATTTGTATGGAACCAGAAAATACCCCAAATAGCCAAAGTAATATTGAAAAAGAAAAACAAAGCTGGAGGCCTCACAATTTTGGACTTCAAGCTGTATTACAAAGCTGTAATCATTAAGACAGTAGGGTACTGGTGCAAAAACAGACACATAGATCAATGGAACAGAATAGAGAGCCCAGAAATAGACCCTCAACTTTATAGTCAACTAATCTTCAACAAAGCAGGAAAGAATATCCAATGGAGAAAAGACAATCTCTTCAACAAATGGTGTTGGGAAAATCAGACAGCCACATGCAAAGAATGAAACTGGACCATTTTCTTACACCACACACAAAAATAAAATCAAAATGGATGAAAGACCTAAATGTGAGACAGGAGTCCATCAAAATCCTAGAGGAGAACAAAGGCAGCAAGCTCTTCAACCTCAGCCTCAGCAATTTCTTCCTAGAAACATCACCAAAGACAAGGGAAGCAAGGGCAAAAATGAACTATTGGGAATTCATCAAGATAAAAAGCTTTTGCACAGGGGTGCCTGGGTGGCTCTGTCGGTTAAGCAGCCACCTTCAGCTTGGGTCATGATCCCGGGGTCCTGGGATCGAGCCCCACATCCAGCTCCCTGCTCAGAGGAGAGCCTGCTTCTCCCTCTCCCTCTGCCTGTCGCTCTGCCTACTTGTGTTTTCTCTCTCTCTGTCAAATAAATAAATAAAATCTTTTAAAAAAAGTTTTTGCACAGCAAAAGAAAACAATCAACAAAACTAAAGGCAGCCTACAGAATGGGAGAAGATATTTGCAAAAATGTCTTATCAAATAAAGGGCTAGTTCCAAAAATTTGTGAAGTCAAAACTTTAAAGAACTAAGGAGTAGCTCCTATAGACCATGATGAATAGCATGGGAAATACAGGGACTGAGCAGGGAAAAGGAAGGAAAGAAAAAAGGGAGGAAGAGAGGAGGAATGAAAAAAAATGATACAATCAAAATTTTAAATTCTCAGTTCAAGGCATAGTCAAAAATCTATAGCTTCTATGGCCTAAATGTATATCATGTCTTCTGGCCACAGGCCTGGCATCAACTAAAATCAACTCACATTCTGATTTCAGAGATGCTAGACACTCCATGGGTTAAATTCCAGTATCGACACATCTCTTATGTGAAAAACTGAGAAAGAATAGAACACTGAGAATTTGAATGAAGATATTTGACAGGATTTGATAAGTTCATTTTCCCTAAATTCCAAGGGTTGATGAGACTTGTTACCAGTAAAAGCACTGATTTCTCCCTGTCTGATGAGGTTGATCATGCCTTGTTCAAATCCCCTAACACACATTACATATAGAAGTCACCTGAAAAATAGGTGAAAATGTTGCTTATTGTCCACTCCTGTCATACATATGTTTCAGTTGATTGAAATATAGACTTACTGTAGGCTATGTGAAATAATGTTGACCTACTAGAAATTCCTGGATATGATAAGGGGGAAGGAGATAAAAGTATGGGAATGAATTTATTACAGGAAATGTGATGGTAAATTTTGTGTTTCAATTTAACTGGGCCATGGGATGCTCAGATTAGACATTATTTCTGGATGTGTCTGTAAGGGTGTTTCCAAATGAGATTACAATTTGAATCAGTGGACTCAGTAAAGTAGATCACCCTCTTCAATGTGGGCTGGCATCTTTCAACCCGTTGAGGTCCTGAATTGAACAAAAATCAGAGAAAGGAAGGATTCGTTCTTTTCTGCCTGCCTCGCTGAGCTGGGACACCAGTCTTTTCCTGCCCTTGGGCTGGGATTTACACCACCAGTTCCCTTGGTTCTCAGGCCTTTGGATTCAGCCTGGAATTATACCACCACTTTCCCTGGGTTTCTAGGTTTCAAGCAGCAGGTTGTGGGACCATTCAACCTCCATGAACCAATTGCTCATAATAAAACATCACATATTTGGAGCAAGTCTTGGTGAAATCAGAGTGATTTGACAAAAATATATTCTTGGCAGTGGATAACTGATCATAAGGTCTCTAGAGCCAAACTCAATAGCCTACACTCTAAGGTCCTCCTGATAGGAGGCATATAGAGACCAGATTTGCAGCCTCATCTAATTCCAGAGGTGATTATTTCAGAAGAGTCTATGAGTAAAGAGAAAACTCTGTACCATTGAGGAAGGTCCTCTCAATTTTGTGACATTTATGTCTTTTAAGTAATCTGTCTGATCTTCCTCAAAGGAATCTTTCATCACTTACTACAGTGACCATGTCCAAAAGAAAAAGAAACAATCAGACCTTTCAGGGATTATTGGACACTGGCTCTGAGCTCATTTTTATAATCAAAAAATATCTTAAGATCTACCAGAGATTATGTGAGCTTGATAATAAATTTTTGCCCCAGTCTATTTTATAATGGGTCCCCCTCATCCTATGGTTATTTTCCCCAGAATAAACATATAGTTGGAATAGATATGCTCAGCAACTAGCAAAACACCTACATTGGTTCCCTGGCCCACAGTATAAGGACTAGAGTATAGGAAGCACCTAAAAGGAGGCCCATAGAGCCCCATCTCCCTACCACCATAGCAAACAGGAACGGATACCATATCCCTTGGGAAAGATTAGTGTCACTATCAAAACCTTGAAAGATTCAGGAATGATGACTCTTAGCATCCCCATTTCACTCTCTGGTTTGGTTTGTGCAAAAGGCAGATGGGTCTTGAAGAAGGACAGTAAATTATCATAAACTGAATCACAAAATTATTCTGCTGCTCCAGATGTGGTCTCTTTACTGGAGCAAATCAACACATACTGAAACACCTGGTATACAACATTGATCTGGAAGTTCTTTACTTTGTAAAGCATGAAGTAAAAATCACTAGAAGTGGTTTACTTTCACTTTTTGGTCAGGAGAATAATTTCCCTCTCTTGTTCAACTATCCAAACTTTTGCCATTATTTAGTTCACAGAGACTTTGATTATCTCACCATTTCATATAACATCACGCTGGTCCACTTTATTGATGTCATTATATGGATAGAAATTAGTAAACAAGAAGTAACAGTTACCCTAAATGTCTTGGTAAAACGTAGTTGTGACACTGGGTGGGCAATAAGCTCCAAGATGATTCTATTCAGTGAACTTTCTGGAAGGCCAGTGCCTAGACTGGATACCCTCCGAAGTGAAAGACAGATTTCTCTACCTTACACCTCCCACCATTGCAAAAGAGAATGAGTACTTGAATGAGCTTTTGAAATCAACACGTGGCACATTGGTTGTGTTGCTCTGAGTCATTTACCAAGGATGGAACTTTTTACTGGAGTGCAGAACAAGAGAAAGTCTCTAGCTGGTCTATACTGTAGCAGCTCTGGCCCTGGGTCCTTTTAGCCCCAAGGATCCAATGATACTTACCCTTGGCAACTTGGAATTCTGTGAGTAATATTATTTTGTGAAAAGTTCTACAGTAATTTTTAAGCAGAAATGATGTTAATATCTCTTTGGGAGTTAAAGATATTTCATTATCATGATAGACAAAAGTCTACTTCCCTCACATCAGTAGGTTCCTTTTGTAAACTTGATCACAATATGACATTGTTTAATAGTTTTAAATTACTTCTGAACCATCTGTGATAAATCTTAATGATGCAGAGGTACCCAGCAGTTGAGAATTTAGTCTAGTTCAATTCTTAGAAATCTTGAGTAGAAAAGATGGCTTATTCGATAGCATTAAGACATACAAAACTGAGTAACACCAAAGCACATTTTTAAAAAGTGATTCAAGAGCTATCAAAAAACACATCAGAAGAGCTTTTCTTTCACTTAAACAATATTATCTAATTCTCATTCTATGATCCCAGAGTTTTTTCTCTCACATACTGGGGAATTTGGTAATACAGACAGCCCAAAGGAAAGCCAAAAAATCTTTTAAAATTTTTAGTTGGCCTTCTAAGCAAAAGACAATGAGAAGAAATGTACTGAGAGATGTAACACCCACAGTCTGCCTGCAGTCATTCTCTGACACAGGTGGAAATAAAATTACTTGCTTTGAGACTAAGACTTAGTAACCACAGCAAGATTTTTTCTGTATTTCAGAACACTGGTCATTGTTAAGTTCATTCCTTCCAGCTCCCTAATTCATATGTAGCTCAAATTCAAGTTTCGAATGCAGCTGATACCCATAAATACAATCTGGTGTTGTTTTTTAGAGGTGGGGAGGGGCAGTGGGAGAAGGAGAAAGAGAAACTTAAGCAGGCTCCATGCTCAGCGCAGAGCCCAACTCGGGGCTCAATCTCACAACCACGAGATCATGACCTGAGCAGAAATCAAGAGTCAGACACTTAACCGCCTGAGCCACCCAGGCGCCCCTACAATCTGTTTTATTAAAACAACCAGAAGAGAGAATTTTCTACAGTCTTAAAAAGACATGGTTTCCATGATAATCACAACAAATCATAAGAATAAAAGAAAAAATATGATCTTATACTGGTAGTGTCTTCAATGAGATTAATCTCTGCTTCTCCAAATGCGTACAGACCATAAAGAAGCAGAGTGGGAACACCAATGGAGAGTGCAAGGGCACATTGGCTGGGCCTGATGGAACTACTGGTAATGGGGAGGGTCTTGAAATCAAACAATAAGAGGTACATGCAGCACTTAAAACTGGGAAACTGAAATCTTACTGTAACCATTACTTTGCCCTTAATGAATTTATTTCAGGGTTTAAAGCCACATTATCAAAGGAAGGAAAAGAGAAACATCTTGTTTCTTTTAACTAGTGAGTGAGATTCATGTAAATACCAGAACTGTTCCCCTTTTTAAAGGCTATGCTTTATCTCAGGGTGGTACCATAGCAAAAGCCTGGCTGGGCTTGAGTCCTAGCTCTGCCCTTTCTCGCTATGTGACCTGGGCAGATACTTGATGTTTCTAATCCCCAGTTTTCATCTGAAATACAGTTATAAAAATAATATTAACTCACAAGGCTATTTTGCAGATTAAAAGTATGCTCTCTTTCCTTCTTGTTACATCAGTTAGATTCATAGAGTCTCATCTGGCAACTTTCAACTGCTCTTCTATTCAGGAAACTTTCAAAGGTATAAATGTAGGATGGGGAAAAAAATCTGTCTTTTTAGGTCTGTCAGTATGTTTGCCCATTCCAGAAGTATTCCTGGCAATATTGCAAAGATCATAATTTGCCCTTGGTAGTTTGGCCTCTACTTCCTTTGTCATTTCACCTTCAGTGGAACATCTATATGATGATGGAGAGCAGTGGAGGACACAGAGCCCTGAACTCAGCAGCCAAGAAACCTGGATTTGAGTCCTAGCTCTGCCACAGTCTTGAGGTGAGGCCTTGAACAAACCTCAACTTTAACCACTAACATGTTTTAAGTCGTGTTCACTCCTTGGCAGTTGTTTTCTCTGCTCTTGGCAAAGTCACACCGGGGTTTCTGAGCACTTGGTAGGCTGCAGGTAATTCCAGAACTCTGGATAAAGGTATTCCTCAGTCTCGCTCTTCTTACAAACCACTTCTATCTTCTTCATCTACCAGCTATGCCCAGTGCCCATCTGGGCGACTTTCCATCTTGGTTTTCCTATTTTTTTTTGTCATTTTCCAGTTTTTTTTAATATGGTAGTCTGATACTAGACTTCTTACCAAGCTTCTAACACCATATTTCATGGTAATAATAACAAACATTTATTGAGTCCTTATGATGTACTAAGTAGGCATTGTGTGAAATGCTTTACAAACCACTTCATTTCATTCCAACTAAAGCTCTATGAGGGAGGCATGTTTATTATCTCCTTTACATAGATGAACAAACTGAGGCAGAGAGAAAAGGTAAGTTTATGTTTGAGAAAATAATTCCAGTTAGCAACAGCAAAGCCAGTACTTTCATTCAGCTTTTATAATCTGCGTGTTTGAATCAGGATCCAAATGAGACTCACTCTTTCCAATCGGCTGTTATGTCACTTGGCTCTTCAGTCTCTTTTAATTTATAAATGCCCCTTCTTTTCCTTGTTAAGGAAACCAGATCATTTGTCTTCTACTATTTCTAATAATTTAGATTCCACCGATTACAGCTCCATGGTGTTGTTAACCATCTTCTTTTGTTCTCTGAGTTTCTTATACGACTGGGTAGATCTAGAGGATGGATCAGATTCAGGTTTGATTTCTTAGCAAGAAAACTTCATGTGCAGCAGCGTGCTCTTCCATTAGGAAGTACATAATGCCTGGTTCTTTCTTGTTTTATAATGTTTTAATTCTAATTTTATAATTTAACAGCCACTCATGTTCAATGCCTAGATCTAGTAGTTCATCACATGTTGCCAAATGGTGATATTCTAATTGCATCATTCCTTCTTCATTTATTAGCAGGAATACTTCTGTAAGTTCCCTATAGCAACTATTCAATTATCTAATTATATAGTTCATGGAAATGGCAGCCTTGATTCTCTCCCTTTATATACGAGCTTCCTAAATGATAAGTGGATTCACAAGGCTCCTTCCATGATGAACAGTTACATTTGTTTTCTCAGGGTCATTATACATTCATTGTAAACTCATGGGCTTAATTATATGTACCTTTAATTTCATTGTAGTTATCTTATTGATGTTCATTTATTCCATACTTGGCCAAACTTAAGTTGTTTCCCGAAACTTCTCAACAAAACCCTAGGGGTTTTTAATAGTTGCCTTGCTATCTGCTCAAACAAGGCTTTCCAAGTTAATCTTGTGCATTTCCTTCCCCAGATATCTTTCCAAGGGTCTCCGGCTCCTTCTGATGGGAAATGGTATTGCAGGACTTCAATCTGCACATTGCTACCAAATTGATCATTTCTTTTAGGCCTTTTCCATGGAAAGAACCCAGGAAAAAAATTTTAAGACAAAAGACATCATGAGTTTATACTCATTTCAATACCACTTCAAATTCAGACCTCAAACTTTTTACTTAGTAACTTCAAATTAACATCTGTATTTCCTCTCTCCTACATGAAGAATTACAGTTCTCAATGACACCCAGAATGATAGAAGTATACACATAATCACTTCTTTTACTTACTCGACAGTATACACAAGAATAACACAAGAGTAAAGAGTAGCCAAAATTATTACCAATAATATAAGAACTATGATCAATTCAAGTTTGTTTTTGTTTTTGAGGTGGTTTTTGGGTTTTTTTGTTTGTTTGTTTGTTTGTTTTGGTAGTTCTTTTTGTTCCTGGACTATATGCCACTAGAAATGTAGTTAGATCACTGTGTTTTAAAGTCCCTTGGAAGAACTAGAATTCTAACTCAGGTAGTGTGACTAAAAAGTTGGCTCCTAACCATTTGCCCCGGTCTGTAACCCATTGCTCAGGACCTGCAACTCCCCACCCATTTGGGACAGGTGATCAGAACTTTTAGGCATGACAGCTTCTGACATACCTCCCACTTCTAATGTTATACAACTTAACCCCACAAGTACAGCTCCCATAAACAGTGTGTGGATGGCAGATCTATGTTGCAATTACTTTACTTACAAAATCCATTCTTAGCACCAAAGATCTTTAAGATTGATGAAATTTCACCTATTTTCCTAAGAAACAAATTGATCCATGCAAAACTGCCAAGCTTCTAAAAATCCTTTGAGAGTTCTCCTAACAAAGAATGAAGTCCAGTCTTCCTCGTCAGTACAGTGCAACTTCTAAGAGCATCTAGAGATCATGCCAGGGACCCACCACCTTCTCCACCATCTCTTTATTTCTATTTATAAGGTAAAATAATATGGCATGTTTAAGTTTATTATGTAGTGTCATTCTGTCTGGAACCAGTTTATACTCCACCAGAATTGGATAAGAGATCCTGTCCTGTTTCTCCACATTTTCACAAATGTCTGGTAGAGAACTTTTATTAACTTTTGCCAATCTGGTAAATATGAAATGAAGTCTCATTGTGATTTCAATTTGCATTTCACTGAATACTAATGAAGTTGAGCATCTTCTCATATGTTTATAGTTTATAGGTTGCCTCTTCTCTGAAATTTATGTTCATAACTTTTGCCTATTTTAAAATTTAGTTGTTTTCCTTTTGCTTAATGATTCATAGGAGGTCTTTATGTGTTCAGGATACTAAATCTTTGTTGGTTACATTTGTTGCAAATATCTTTTCTCAGTTTATGGTTTGTCCCTTTATGGTGTCTTTGGACAAACCAAGTTCTTATTTTTAATGAACTGAATTTATCAACCTTTTCTTTTATGTTTGTGCTTTTTTATTAATCTTATAAAAGAAGTCATTCACAGCCAAAGCTGATAAAGATATTCTCTTACATTTTCTTCTCAAATGTTTATTGTTTTGACTTTCTTAACTTTCACATTCATCTTTAATTCAATAGGCATGTATTATTGCATATGATTTGAAGCAAAGATCCAATTTTATTTTTGTCCATATGGATAATGGTTTGCTAGATAGTTCATTTTTCTTCCTTGTAGCCCTCAGTGCAGCTTCTGTTATATATGAAGTTCCCATATAATCATGGGTCTATTTCTGGCCTAACTATCCTTTTCCATGGGTCTACTTGTCAATCTCTGCCCCAGTGCCACACTGTCTTAATTGCTCTGGCTTAACAATAAATTTTGATATCTTTTAGCGAAAGGCTCCCATCCCTCACACACATACCTTTTTCTACTTTCTCAGGAGTGTCTTGGCTATTTTCGACTCTTTGTTACTCTGTATGAATATTAGAATCATACTTTCAAGCTCCACGGAAATACTTCCTGAGATTTTTATTGAAATTTGCTGAATCTATGTCAAATTAGTTCAATCTGGGAATCAAATTTAATTCAACCTGGAAATAACTGACATCTTTATGATATTAAATCTTACATTATATACAATTTAGAAAACACTAAAAATACCGTGTTTACTATCTATCTGTAGATATGTACTAATTAAAAGTATAAAGAAAAGAAATTGAAAGTATAAAGAATAGCCAGGGAATGATTCATTCAACATTCAGTGGTCGCCTATGAAGGGGAAGGAGGAATATGGGGTATGTTCAAAGGGAAAGCACAAAGAAATCTCTCAGGTAGTAGTTTATTTCTTAACCTGGATGGTAGGTGCATGGGTGTTTTTTCTAGTATCATTCTTTAAGCTAGACATATACATTTTATGGACCTTTTATATATACAGCATGTTTCACAAGACAAAATTTAAGGCATGCAATAAAGGAGATATTTGCCAAGCCAATTGATTTAGGACAAAAGTGTTAAATTTTTGAATTTTTTCTTCACATTACGTAAATCTGCAGGTAATGAATTGTTAGTCCAACATTTTCTAGAAGAGCTATGCCCCTTTACGTACCACGGGGAAAAGTCTTTGTTTTAAAAAAAAAAAAATGATTTTTGATGTTCACAACCCCAGCATTTTAGAATTTCAGTGATTTATGAATTTCAGTGATTCTTGTTCTACATACAATCTAGTATAATTTAAATTGACCTGTGTATGCATTCATTCATGCATTTATTTGCAAAACATATGCATGATTCATTGTGCTAGTAGGCTGGAAAATACATGAAGATGAACATGAACATTCCTGAATACAAAAGGATATATGAGGTAAAATGAAATAAGTGCCCAAATAACTATCATGGCTGATTGAAGAAGTAAAAGTAATAATAATAATAACACAAAATTGCAAGGAAGTTCAAAGGAGGGTCAGTTGACATCAGATTAAAGGAGACAGGGTTGAGGGATAATCACCAATCATTACTTTTTGTTTTAAAAACATTCAAGAAAATGTGTATATGTTTCAGCCCTTTTACTCACATTTCAAGTTTCTGCCTAGTTGAAAGAGGGTAACAGCTGGGTTCATGATCACTGGGCCATTCTCTTTTGGCTCCAAATTGTGTTGGTTTGGGGTTTTCAAACTAGAAAGAATTTCATCTCCATTCCAACCTTACCATGCCAGAGAACTGCACAGCCTTAGGCATTGCAAATATAGCACATTTTGAGAGGGCAAAGAGACTGCTTTCTTGCAAAGGTTTTACCTGCCCAAAAGCCTGTAGCCAACCCTGCATAATTTATATGCACCTCTGAGAACAAGCCTGAAAAGAAGCCAGTGCTAATTGACTGAACTGACCATGTCAGCTGGCTTCATAGAAACCTGCTCACACATCCAATAAATTCACTGAGGGGAATAAATTAAAAACTGATTATCTGATATTGTATTGCCTATTCCCTGCTGTCCACTGTCTCTCCAACCAACCCCCCCCCCCGCCAGATTCTAAATGGTTGTTTGACTAAATTTTTCTGTTTTCAATTCGTTTCACTGGTTCTCTGTTTACATAACCTGTTAATATCCTGTAGTCAGTGGAAGGTGTGTTCAGTTGCCAAAACAGCTTAAAATATCCCTGAGATATGGATGTGAAGACAGAAACAGCATGCATGTTATACAGAGAGACCTACAAAGCTAATGGCATTTTTCCCACTTCATATCCCAGAGTCAAAGTGTTCCATGGGACACACTCAGCAATCATTGACATTTCCAAAATGGCAACACTAGTGATAGGAAGAGGCCTTCTCTTCTGAAGGTGCTGGTGATCTCTAAGCCTGGGCACAGACTGAAGGCTGTATTCTTGGCCCAGTACAGCTACATTCACACTTACCGATGCAAGAGTTTATAATAATTAAATTCAGGACCAGTAGCAACTGCTGCCATGGGAAACGTGTCTCCCAAATGTGTACAGAAGGAGAGTCCAATTGCCCACTGAAAGGATTAGTAAAGCCATGGACTATCTTGAATCCTGGGCACTGTTTCAACCTCGCTCAAATTTGTGAATCTATAATAAGAAACGGTCTGAGACATTGGCAGAGTAGGGATGAGTTGGGAAAGCAGAGCAGAAAAAAATTTACACTGCCTCTTTGAAACAGCTCTTTCTTTAGGTTGTTTACAAGATCACAATTTGTAGGATCACATCACCCCACTGTGCACTATGTACAGCTTTAAGAAATTATTTCCCAGAGATTTTAATAGAGACTGTAGAAGAGACCCATGGAGCTAAGGCTCTGCAATGCTCTCATGATGGTTAATGGCATGTGTCAACTTGACTGGGTCGTGGAATGCCCAGATATTCGGCTAAACAGTATTCGGAATGTGTCTGTGAGTATGTTTCTGAATGAGAGTAACATTTGAATCAGTAGACAGTAAAGCATATTGCCCTTCCTAATGTGGGTGGGCCTCATAATGTTAAAGGCCTGAACAGAACAAAAGGGCAAAGGAAGAGGAGAGAATGCTCTCTCTTTGTCTGGTGGTCTTAAGCTGGGACAGGGGTCTTCTCTTATCCTTGGCCTTGGACTCAGCATGGAATTTCCACCTCAGCTCTGCTGGTTCTCAGGCCCTTGGACTTGGATACAACTACTCTATCAGCTCTCCTGGGTCTCCAGCTTGCCCCTACAGATCTTGGGACTTCTCAGCTTACATAATTTCATGAGCTAATTCCTCATAATAAAACACTCTACATCCTTCCTATTGGTTTTATTTCTCTCAAGAGCCCAGACTCACACAGCCCCTGTTCACACAATTTCTGAATGAGGACTCCATTTTTGATTGTGTAGGCTTCCACATGTCCGTTCAGCAACTGGAGATCACAACCACAGCACTCTAAAAAGCTCTTGATTTCTTTTTTGTTTAAAAGAAACAGTAATTTTCTTTGAAAACTGTTACCAAATAGCATATATGTCACTCAAGTACAAAGGACCTAAAATCACCTCATTCGACTGCCCTGCCTCACAGCATCATTGATGCAAACAAAATATGTAACTCTCAAACTTATTAAATCAAATCCCTCAAGTGTTTGTTTGATTCTTTTTATTTTTCATTTTAATTTTCCTATTTAATGTGCACAAGTCTTGACCTAGTCTGGTTTGACCCATGAAGCAATTGAGACTTATTGTCACCAAGAAACAGGGGCTAAGCCTCATCACTGAGCTTTCCAGAAAGGATAGTCTGAACAGTAGTAGATCAACATCCTCATGGACAAGAATATCATGAAACTAAAAAGGGGGGGAGCTTTAAATTCTATACAGGGAATTGCTGTTTAAATCAAAGTGATTTAATAGAATATGACTTTAAATATATAAAATTGTATTGGTAATACTTTCCTCTCTCCTCAAATGAAGATATAATATGTGGAAATAAAATACTTATGTGAATTTAAAATATGTTTGGCCACAGCAGCCTTCTAGAAATAAAATCTTTCTAAACAGGTAAAAACTGACCTACTTGATGAAGTAGGTAAGCTTTGTTCTCCAAGTTAGTTGCCTTGTCCTTCTTGCCACAAATACATCCCAATGCGCTCCTGCTATACCTGAGGGGTGGGGGGGATCGGGGATCTTTATTTGTTATACTCAAATGTCATCTCTGGAGTACATCACTGAAAACACAAGCAACAAAGAAAAATACAGATAGATTAAACTTCACCAACATTAAAAACTCTTGTGCTACAAATGATGAAAAATCAAACTTCATAATGGGAGAAAATACTTGCAGATGTCATATAGAAAGGATTTGAGTCCCAATTATATAAAGCACTCTTAAAACTCAATAATAAAAAGATAAATGACCTAATTTTAAAAGGGACAAAGAATCTAAATAGACGTATCTCAAAAGAAGATGAACACATAGCAAATGAGCACAGGAAAAGATGCTCAATATCATTAGTTATTAGAAAAATGTAAATCAAAACCACATTGAAATATTACCTCCTCCCCCTATAATGACTACAACAAAAAAGACAGACGATAACAAGCATTAGTGAGGATATGCAGAAACTGGAACTCTCACACACTGCTAGTAAGAACATATATGGTGCAGCCACTTTGGAAAACGGACTTGGCACTTCCTCAGTCTGGTAATTGGAGAGTCACCATATGACCCAGCAATCCCACTTCTAGGTAGGTACCCTAGAGAAATGAAAAGATGTGCCCATATGAAAAGCCGTACACAACTGTTCATAGCAGCATTACTCAGAATAGTCAAAAAGTGGAAACAACTCAAATGTCCATCAACTGGTGAATGGATAAATAAAACGTGGTCTATCGGACAATGGAATATTATTTGGCAATAAAAAGAATGAAGTAGTGACACATGCTACAACATGGATAAACCTTGAAGACATTATGCTAAGTGAAAGAAGTCAGTCATGAAAGACCGTGTATTATAGGATTCCATTTGTATGAAAAATCCAGAGGCAAATTTAGAGACAGAAAGTAGATTAGCAATCGCCAGGGACTGGGGAGTAACGGCTAATGGATATGGGGTTTCTTTTTTGAAGAGACGGAAATATTCCAAAATTGATATGGTGATGGTTGCCCAACTCTGTGAATATATTAAAAACCATTGAATTTTATACTTCAGTTAGGTAAATTGTATAGTGTGTGAATTATGTCTTCATAAACCTGTGTTATTGTTGTTGTTGCTGTTGTTGTTGTTGTTTTTAAGTCATCTCAGGATCAAAAACTCCATTACTCTGTGGCTACTCCTTGGAATTGGGAGTTGGGGAAATGCTGCGGGAGAGATCAGAGGGTTAAAATCAACATTTGTGGAAGTTTGGAGGAGTACATTTGTGAAGTCTCCTGATATTCCTAACCTACCTTTCTTCCTTACCGTTCACACTGAAAAGTTTTGAATCACACAAAAGCAAATAGGGGAAGCTGTCCAAAATACCTGAAAGTCCCTTTATTTAAGACACAGCCAAACCTAGGAAGGAAGACCTCTGTACCATGTGGCTGTGATTCTCTGAATACCCCATGATTTTGACAGACGCTCTCTCTCAACAGGATGCCTCCCCCCACCCACCCACCCAGTCTGACATGCTACTATTAATACACTCTAGTCCTCACACCAGGAAGGTTCACTGGCTAAGTCTCAGAAAATATTATGAGAATACAGTTTCCATTGATTTACTACTCCCAATTCTCACCCAAAAGTCAGGATCAAAATTTGTCCCCATTACTTGAAGCCACCCTAAGTAACAAGGTGAATATGTAAGGAGGCACATTAACCCCAGGGCCTTTCATATGTCAATGCTCTTGCCCAGAGAGTCAAGAATCCTGAGATGTTTTGCCATTGTCCCCATAGACTCGATTTAATTTTCAATAGGCATTGCCCCACCTCTCTTGTACCTTACAAGGATTCCTACTGAGAGAATAAATTGAATTATCATTTTCATTTAGTATATTGAACACTTAACGCAGAGCAAATGAAACCATTGCAAGACTAGGTCCTTTTTTTTCTTTTCTTTTTTTTTTTTTTGGTAGTTTATTTACTTGAGAGAGAGCAAGGGGGGGTGGGGAGAGCAAGAAGGAGACTCCCTGTGGAGCAGAGAACCCCACACAGGGCTCAATCCCAGGACCCTGAGATCATGACCTGAGCCCAAGGCAGATGTTTAACTGACTGAGCCACCCAGGCACCCGAAGACTAAGTCCTTCTAAAAAATGTTTAAATAGGGGGAAAGGATTTAATGTTCCTGTCCGGGTAGTGACATTCGATTTTACTGAAATTCAGGAAATATTTCTGTAGTTCTTTACTTGCTGAAATATTCACAGATAAAATAGATGATGGCTAGACAAGAGGCCCTTCCTCTCTACCGCCCTTTCCCCAGATCTGGGTAATGGTTGAAGTAAACCATCCCACAAAGACTTTGCCATCTGAAGTGTGGGTGTCCCTGCCACCCTGAGAAAGAGGAAGGCACAGGGGCCTTGGCAGAAATAGACCTTGGATAAAAAAGCAGCTTTCAGAAACGAGATGGAGCAAGGGAAGAAAACCAAGCACTGCGTGTCTTGCTGATGAATCCTGGCAAACCAGAGCAGTCACGGGCAACAAGAGGCTCAAATGAGAGTTAATAAAACAGAATATACATTGCCCATTTACATTTATTGCACATTAAACTTCCTCACATACAAAAGATAATGACAGATGCAAAACAAGTGCTGAATACTGCAGGTCTGTCAGTGGGGAATTGGCAAGGCGCCAGCCCCCCAGATTAAACCTAACAGGCAACTTCGCAAGGGGGGGGTGGTCCTTGGGACTGGGGAGGGAGTGGGTCCAGGGCCTCTGGGGCTGCACTGAAATGGACATCTTCCTAAACCAGGAACTTAAACCTCCTACGCCCATCTCGGACTGTCGTGGTGAGTGGGCCAGCCCCCAGGAACGGAGTGCCGGTCACTTTGGTCTCAGGTAGACTCGAGATGGTCCGCATAGTGTGAGTTGGCATTTTTTTGGAACATCTTCTGCAAAATTTTCCATCTAGACCCAGTTGCCTATTGGATGCAAAGTTCCCTGAACCGCCAGAAAGGGCAGGAACAGAGCTGGTACTCAGGGTAAGGGCAGAGGAGAGTCCACCCCCAAGGTAGGGTTTATGCTGTGAGGCAGCCCGGCGCACTCCCCAGAGAACCCACTGGGAAGAGGGTTCTCACGCAGGTCCTCTGTGACACTTCAGTCCCCGTCTAGTGCTGTTGGCTGGAGTGACTGACTTCTTGACAGTTCAGAAGCCCTTTCTCAAGCCGGCTTCCTCCAGTTGTCTCACCAGCGTCCCAACACCACCTGTTCTAACGAAACATTGATTTTTCTCAAGAGAACAAATACGTTCCAGATACATTTGTGATGCTGGGCTGGCGGAAGGGTAGATGCTACTGAGCTACTCTGAGTTCTTGCCTTTTATCTGCAACTTTAAGCCTCCCCCGTGATGTGACACCACCCAAGGTGCGCATTCTGAATCAGCTGCCACAGTCCAAGCAAGGGGCAAAGCTACGAAAGCCCTCAGGCAAACCTCTCAGCGCGCTCTCTCTCTCTCTCTCTCTCTCTGCATCTGCACCGGAAAAGAGCAGCGATGCAGGTATTCACATGGGGGGCCCTGTTAACTCAGTCCTGCTCAGTCGGAACCAGGGGTGCCCACTTTCCTACCCAGCTGCCGTGTCCCTGGGGCAATGCCTGCCGGAGTCACGTCGCCATCTCCCCGACACTCTGAGATGCTTGCAAGTTTCTGCACAGCTGGGAGCAGAGCTGCAGCCTCCTTAGCACAGCTGAACAGAACAAAAGCTTCCAGGGGCTGGGAGATAATGAGCTCCCCATCCCTCCCCCCCACCCCGGACCGCACCCGTCCCACCCCCTTTCCTCTGACAAGTGCAAAATCGCCCAGAAGCTTCTCTCGCCACCCAGGGCCTTTATTTATTTATTTCCTCACGGGGGTGATGGCGTTGCTTCCCTTGCTTTTCAGAAGCTAAAATGCTTTGGCAGCCAAGAATGAAAGTGTTTGTCTTAATTCTGCCCTCTCGGCAGGAGCCGGTGCAGAAAATGGCTTGCCTGTTTCCTGCGCCCGCCCGCCGCCGATGTTGTGGTGGCAAAGATAAACAGCCCATCAGTGCGGAGCTGAAAAGAAATATAGAGAAGGGGATGGGAGTAGTTTAATTACTTTGAATGGCTTTTTGTGTTCTGTGTGATTGCTTCCTATGATACAGTAGTTTCTCATTCTCCATGCAAGCTCCGTGTTTCTATTCATAAGAATAAGATTGAAGCAGGAAATTGGCTTTCAAGAGGAGAAGAGAGAGAGAGGGCTGAGAGGTGGGCCGTTTCCATCAGGGGAAAGCCAGCCGGTGGTGGAGTGTTCCCACAGTGGCTGAACTCAACCAGGAGCTGGGCCAGCTCAGAAACACCTGCGTCTACTTCCTGGCCCTTGCTGGCCCTTGCTGGCCCTTCCTTGCCCTGCCCTGAGGAATGCAGATGACCTGGTCCCAGGGAGAGCTACACCCCCTGGGGCAAAGATGGGGTCTCACGGAGCTTAGGAGAGGTCAGAGCACGGTTGAAGAAGGTCTGTGAGCAAAGCCAGGATCATCCTAAGGCTGCAGGCCGGTGTGGTCTGGGGCTTCTTCCTATCTGAAAAAAAGTAGAGATAGTGTGCATGTGTGTGTGTGTGTGTGTGTACATGTGTACACGTGTGTGCATGTGCGTGTGTATCTCCAATTCCATTCAAGTTATCTACCCTGGGAGAGATTTTAGGCTCTGGGCTGGAACCGGGGAGGATGCTGCTCCTTCCCTCAGTGCTACCCTTGCATACTTTCCATTTCCATAAACTGAGAGCTTGTGGTTCATAATAATAACAAACAAAGTCACCTTTCTATATGACATAACTGTATGATCAAAAGAGATACCACCAGGCTATTAGTCACTGACTAGGAATCAAGTGCTCTTATTCCATGCAATCAAGATGACTCTTCGTCAAATTCACCTTTTTTTCTGTGTAAATTAAATTGCCTTGTAAGACAAAAATAACTTAAATACACCAAAGGAGTTTGCTATTAGAGGAAGTCCTGTGATAAATCCTTTTGTAATACAAATAATATATGTTGCTGTAAATTCTAGTTTTATGCATTGGATTTTCTTAAATTACAGTAAATCTGTACTGGGGACATTTGAGTTAAGGACTGAGATTTATAAGCCCATCCAGAAAATTGAGTGCCCATTGTGTGCAGGGCATTCTTCAACAAGAGGGTGAAGTTTGGAAAGCAGGAATTAATGGCATCTCTACTCCTGAGTTTAGGATCATGAGAGGGGTAAACCATCAGGTGCTTGGAACCTTTACCCAGGCAGGCAGTTTGGACAGTTGCACAAGGCGGGACCTGCAGATACACTTACAATCTCAAAGTAATATACAGATGATAACATCCACCATTGTTATTACAAGATTCTCATAAACATAGAGATAAGAAGTTTGGGGAATAAATTCTTTGAGGCTCACATGCTTCCAATGGAAAGAGCAGATACCAAGCCCTGAAATACTATGTTATGTACTCTTGAATGCAAAAGGAGTAAATGTTTGCTTCACATTCAGAATCCCTAACAGCCCAGGCAAATGTGAGGAACATCCAAAGCCAGTTACAACCGGTGGAGAATTAGAGAGAGTTCACCACGGGAGACCTCTCTGCAACAATGTAACACAGAAACACTGCTCACAGGTTCCAGAAGAAATGCGTCCAAGAGAGCATCGCAGGAAGCAGAACAGGAGAAACACCCAAAACAGGTTACAAACTATAAAACAAAACAAAATGAGGAAGAAGTGAACCAGAAACCGTGGGAGGAGAGACGTAACACAAAATGAACAACAGGCAGCAAGGAGGTACCAGGACAAGCCACCTTCCCTGGTGCTTTCCTCCTCGCTGGTCTCCCCACTCTCCTCCCTGAGTGCTCCTGCCTTTACTTCCCCTCTGCCTGCTACCCTCGTGCTAATCCCAGCAGAAGTTCTATGTCCAGTCGCATTGAGGGTCATTTTCAACCCCATGCTCTCCTTCGGGAGGAAAGGACTGAAGAGGGGGATCGATATGACAGAGTTGTAGCCTCTATGCAAAAAGTGGGTTCAGAATCATATATGGACCAGCTGCAGCCCAGGCCAACACCCAAAAGCTACAGATACTAGAAAAGGCCCCTCTGCCCAAAGTCATATTCCCCTTACGGCAGTCAGGATTTCCACAGTTCCACAATATTCGCTTTTTCTATAACTGTCATAAGAGGAAGAGAGAGGAAAAAACACAGACTGGGGGCCCTGGGTATCTCAGCTGGAAATCGGGTTTCCGATTAGTGTTACCCTCAGGGTCCCAAGACCACAATATGGTACCGGAATGGGAAGTGGTGATGCAGGAGCCATGTAGCGAGTTGATGAACTGAGGGAAGGAGCAAGCAGCAGAAATAGGGTACAAAAGGTATAGTCCAGGGGCGCCTGGGTGGCTCGGTCGGTTTAGCGTCTGCCTTCGGCTCAGGTCATGATCCCAGGGTCCTGGGATCGAGCCCCACGTCGGGCTCCCTGCTCAGCAAGGAATCTGCTTCTCCCTCTGCCTGCCGCTCCCCCTGCTTGTGCTCTCTCTCTCGCTTGCTCTCTCGCTCTCACTCTCTCTCAAATAAATAAATAAAATCTTAAAAAAAAAAAAGTAAAGCCCATCAGAGTCACACGGATGCATCTGGTGGCCTGAGGCAGACAGGAAGTAGCACCAAGCCCCTGCCTGGGTGTTTGGCAAGCACACCCAGGAACACCTTCATCAGAATGGGAAACGTGATGGGGAATGGAAAAGTACTGAAGGAAAGAATAGCCTACTTTACAATTTTACTCTTGATATTTTTTGACCCTGAACTTTTGACCACATGTGGATAACATGAAAAAACAAGAGTTGTCCATTTGACCTTAGGCAAGACTTTGGAAAGAATGTTGGTCTGAGCATCCAGTTCTCATACAGACCTGTTACACACGTTTAAATGGTCTTTGCTCTTATTATCTTAACTGATGGATTTTGCCAGGCATCTCTGTTACAGCTATATGACTTATAATGATTACATTTACCTTTGCTCCTTATAAGAACCTAATGAGACCAAATTGGCGGCATGTAATCCAGGTCTCTTTAACTAATAACGTGACCTGACTTCTTTAAGCCTGACTTTCTTCAGCCTACGGTAAGGGTGGCCTCTAACGTTCTCTGATTCCATAATTGCTTTTGCCCTTTACTATATGTTATTCTAGACTAGTTTAGTCTAATCTAGGTGAAGGAAACAAACATACAAAGACCTGAATGAATAAATAAACACCCCAAATATTGCTCTCCTAGTGGGATAGCTTGAAGAGAAAATTTCACAAGCCAACTGGAGGTCCCAGGTTTTGGGGTATCAGTCGCCTGGAAATGCAAAGACTAGAGAGGGCACACTGTCTCAAACTATAAAATCTTCCATAATACAAGTAAGGTGAAAACAGATTTATTTGCCAAATCTCAAAATACTAGTATGAAGGGACACCCTTTGAAATTCTGTAGGGGAAGTTGTTCACCCAAAGGGTAATAAACTTACCAAATGCATTATACCAGCAGGTGGTACAGGAAGGAAATAAATGTATAAACCGCTTCCCACATGGTTTGGGAAGGTCTTATGAATGGCCACGTCATTACAGAGTAGAGCATTACAGAGGACTGGGAACATGTAAGGTTGACATCTGGGAAAACAATAAAGCTGTCCCTCCTCCCTAAGGTCCTTCTGAGTCATATTAGAAAAAAATCAGAGGCGCCTGGGTGGCTCAGTTGTTAAGCATCTGCCTTCAGCTCAGGTCATGATTCCAAGGTCCTGGGATCGAGCCCCACATCGGGCTCCCTGCTCAGTGGGGAGACTGCTTCTCCCTCTCCCCCCCCCCGCTTGTGTTCCTTCTATTGCTGTCTCTCTCTCTGTTAAATAAATAAATAAAATCTTTAAAAAAAAATCAGTTCAATGTTCTACTTCTAGAAGGGCAGCAAATGTTTGTCTTAATAAAATGGAAGGAACATCCTAACAAGGAAGGGAAGAAAATGATCTGGATTAAGGGCAACCCAAGAGGGTATAGACTCTCAAGACAGCACTGATGTTAGGCACTCTGGCCAGGGATGTCGTCATGTGCTTATCTGTGTTGGGGGGGCGGGGGTATTGACACATACTAAACTCTAATTGGGTGATATTAATCCAGGTTGTATTTTG
Organism: Phoca vitulina; assembly: GCF_004348235.1. Taxonomy (NCBI): domain Eukaryota; kingdom Metazoa; phylum Chordata; class Mammalia; order Carnivora; family Phocidae; genus Phoca; species Phoca vitulina. The sequence goes on from NW_022589718.1 coordinate 10,281,495, forward strand.
TGCTGGCTCTAAGGGGAAAATAACGATGTGAGTCCCAATTATTTATTTCAGCTGTTGAAGTGAACGAACTCATAGTTTCTCTTCATGAATGGGGGGGAGTCATCTAATCTTCGGTGCCACAGCAGTCCCCTCAGGGCGGGGGGGGGGGGGCAACCTACACTGTTGGAAAACAAAGCAAAGAACTCAGCCCTCATTCTCTGAGATGTGGGTTTCATCCCAGCTCTCTGTACGAGCTGATGCTCTTAGGTTGAAAACATGTTAATGGGTGCTCTGCCTAGGTAAGGATCTTCGAAATGGGCCCTGAGTGCATTTACTTTTCTCCTTGCATTTGTAATCAGCCTGTCATTTCATTATCTGCATTCTGTGTTGGCTGTTTGGGATCATTAGGCAAAACCTAGCTATCGCTGCATATTACTCAGTACGTTTGCTCTAATAAGCCTTCGTAAATAAAACCCGAAGAGATGAAAAAGGCCAGCGTCTGATTACATGCAACCAATTTGGTCTCATTAGGTTCTTATAAGGAGAAAAAGTAAATACAATCGTTATAAATCATACAGCTATAACAGAGATGCCTGGCAAAATTCATTAGTTAAGATAATAAGAGTGAAGACCATTTAAACATGTGTAACAGTTTGGTTTATGAAGCTGTTAAGTACTATTTCATCCATTATAAACTTTTACAAAGCTCAAAGATGTAATCAGACAAAAGAAATCATATATTCTTACATGATTCCCTAAGGTTTGGGCTTAATAAATTGCTATTAAAACAATGATAAAAACTAATGCTTGTCTTGAATCTTTCAATTCAAAGACCCTTGTAGACTCATAAAACATTCATTTATTTTCCCTACATGTTCAAACAAAGCTTGTTCAACCTATTTTACAGAGGATACCATTGAGGCACAAACCAATTAAATGATAAACAAAAAAACAAACACAGCAAAACTGAAAGTGACCAGAGAATAGGTCATTGCTTCTCAAGTCAATGTAAAGTCAGAATTGTCATTTTAAAACAAACAAACAAAGACGAGGGCTGCCTTTACTGGTTTGCCCCCCACGGGTAGTATTTTGATTTGATTCTTGGGTAGCAAGTAAGGCAAGTGTTGATCAGTTAGACTTGAATATTATTGCTTCCCAACTGAGGAATTTGTTCAGGAAAATAATAAATAAAACAATCCATAGTTAGGAAAGACCTTGGAGTTAGACAACCGCCCTACTTTGTGACCTTGAGCAAAGTCACAGAGTGGACCCCGTATTGTCTTAGTTGAATTAGGGAAAACAACACTGTGAGGAAGAAATGAGATTATTAACATCAGGGAAGAAAAAGTCCTTACAAACTTTTTCATGCTGCACATGTTACCTATTTTCCCTGTCTCTCTTCCTCCTATTCATTACATGCTATGATGTTTTAAGAATTAGCTCTTTAAAAAAAAAAAAGAATTAGCTCCTATCTTCAGAAACTATTATTATTATTATTTTATTATTTTACAAATACTCTTAATACTGCCCTCAAGGCTTTGCCTATTGGGTCAGTAGGATGTCCCATCTCAGCACTGGGGAAACTGAGGCAATCCTAATGAGTGAGCTCTAACTAGATGTCAGAATATAATCCTCACACTTAGCCCAAACCCATCAGCCAGGGAGGAAACAGGTTTTCTAGACTGCCAGAAAGAATGGAATGGGAGAAGCAGGAACTGGCTTCCCTCCCACTCCCTTTCGAATTTCAGCCAGTTTGCCATCTTCCTGGTCCTTACAGGTCTGCCAAGCTGCTCCTTTCAGCCCCGACTGCACTCCTCACCGGTGCCTCCCAGGGTCCCAGGAACCACCGTGACCTGGCACAGTGTGAACGTCAGCAGCAGCATGGAAGGGAAAACGGGAGGATTGGGGCAGGGGTAGCAAAACGGGGAAAGGCAGGTACTATCCTGGGCAGCTAAGCCCTCAAATGAATGCTATCTGAACTTGATACGTGCCTATATAGCAAAGGAAGTAAGAGAAACACTGATTTTAAATAAATCATTTGAGGTTAAACAACGTATAGTGTCCTTGGGCAGGACGGAGGGGGTGTGCCTAGGTAGAGCAGGTTGTGATGTTAGGAGATGGGGGGGCTGGCGGAGGGGGGGTGTATTTTATTATTTTTTTCTTTTCTTTTTTCTCCTCCATCTTAAATAGCAGGGATGTGGCCAAGTGCAGCGCCTCTTACAGTAGATACAACAGTGCCACCTAGAGGCCAAGCAGCAATTGTCCTCCCAACCCGCGAGAGGCCAGGACTGAAACCCATGATCCCAGTCGCCCAGCACCGGCGAAATGAAGCTTTCACGTCACAACACGACCGGGCTTGATGGCTGCTTCGCCCACAGACGGCACGCAAAGACTTGGAGGAACTGCTTGCAAAGCCAAGTATCCAAGGACTGTCTCTGCTGACATCAGACAGCACACGGCCGCTCCTCTTGAGTGTAGTTCCAAAACCTAAAAGGAGAAAGGACCTTCTGGATTGTAGCCTCGGAGCCTCCCCTCCCCACCCCAACCAAAATGCAAATTTCCTTGAGTTTTTCTTTCCTGTGTCCTATTCTTTGCATGTTAAGATAATTCATGCAAATTTTATGCATTTCGCTCAGAGGCATCTAATTAGACAGATTAGCTCGTTGACTCAGTAACCTTCTATTTTATGCTTTTGAAAGGAAGGTTATGTCAGTTAGGAACCTCTCACTCTTAATAGGCATCAGGCACAGAGTGTGTTTGTGTATGAGCAAGAGCTCACAGGGCTCTGTGGGTGTGGAGAACATAAGCACCTGCATTTTGTGTGTGTATCACCTTGTGCTTGCATTTGGGGGCTTAGTATGGCTTCACATCCCAAGTCCAGCATAGGTACATGGGCACACAAGTGCAATCAAAGTGCACCTCTCCATGAGAAAAAGGGAAATGAAAAGTTAGCTCACAGAGGTCCAAGAAGTCTGACCATCTGATTGGCATAACAGCTGAACAAAGGAAATGAAAGAGAGAAAAAAAACATATATACATTTCCTCCTTTGTTCTGAAAATAGATTTCAATTCTTGTTGGCATACCACCAGTCTACATTCCAGAAGAAAAGAAAACTCACTTATCAGGGAAAGATAAACCAGAGAGGCTAACAAGCTCTCAAACTGACAAAAGCATTGTGGGTTGCCATGGAAAGCGATCTTTTAAACTGTGAGGGTCATTATCCCCTGCCTCGAAAAATCTACCAGGTGTACCAGCCTAGGATCTAATTAGATGAACCAGATTCCTCACAGCAGCTTCTGAGATGACTTCCTGACACTCTTCCTTCCGTGCAGAGTCAGCCAACTCCCAAGAGCCATCCAGATGTGTGTTTAAGTCAACCGCTGTATAAAGCTCCCTGAAACAGACAGCAGTTCTCCCAGCGCGCAGCCATCGGTAAAGCTTTTGGGTCAAAGTGGGGCCACTCAAATACCTGCCTGTACCATTTGATTAGGGCCAGGTAGCCGGGGACGGTGGCAAGGCGAAGAACTCTGTTTGCTTGTCTGAAAAGAACAGCCATTATTCAATTCTAGCCTTTCCTTGAGGAAAGGCAGGCACAGTCTTGCTAGGTTGTTTTCAAGAAAAGCCTGACATCTGAATGTGTATGTGAAATCTCCCAATTTTTAAATGTTGGCAGCAACTCAAAAAAATTTAAAAACCTTGTGCGAGGCCAAACAAAATGTGGCCAAAGGCCTGATTTTACCCGGAGAATAATAGTGCAACGCCTGCCACACCCAACTATTACGCCTCCGCTGCATATTTAGCCCAGAAACTTTCACACTTCTGTGTCTTTGTTTATCCTGTTTTCACTTGTCTGAGTTGGTCTTTTCCTCCAGTGTCTGCTTGTCAAAATCCAGTATCAGGGGCCAACCCAAATGTCAATTTGTTTGTGAAGTCGGCCAGAATCACTGCAGTCAAAATTAATCATTACAATAACACTTGGTTTTTATCTCTGTTCTCACACTTAGTAGAGTCAGCCTCCCAGTAGGAGTCAGCGGTGTTGGTACAAGTCCCAGGTGTGGGTCCCTGAAACCTAGTAATGTAGCCAATACATGCTCTCTCTCTGCCCAGTGCCCAGCACAGAGCCTGTGTTGACGGTTGCTTCGAATTTACATGGACTAAGTTACTAAGCGGGAAGTAATAAGGCATGAAATTCGTTGGCTAAAATACTCCCACACTTAACTTCAGTCCCAGCCTTGTAGTAAACACGTCAGGGGATCAGATGACAATGCACAACTACTGAAATTGGGTCTACATAATGATAATTTAAACACCTCTTTGAATAAGGTGCATCTCTCTGCCAGACCCCAGGGGTATGTTATAACTATCAGGCTACAGTTTGACTTCCTCGAGGGCAGGGTGCTTTTTTTTCACCCATGTTTTCATTCTATGTACCTACCACACTCTCTGGCACAGAGAAAGGATTCGATAAAATACTTGTGGAGTTTAATCATCATCAAAACAAGTCTATAATGAACACCTACCTCATGCAAAGAACAGCATGTTCCGTGGTAGCGATGTGGTAAAATGCCCTGGGGTAGCTACAATCTGGGTTGGAAAGCAAAACATATTTAAATGGAAAAAAAAATTAGTTGCATCATCAACACATGATAAACGCTGAGAAGTGTTTTTTGAGCTCCAGCTCTGTGGTATGTCTCCTGTTAAGTGCTGGGCATCCAAAGAGAACAAGAAGCTGCCCCCCACCCCACCTCATGGAGACCAGGTATCATATAGGGGAGTTTGAAATGGAAAGAGCACTGTGCTCTGAGCAAGTCAGAAAAAGTGCCACTCGAAATCCCAGGAAGCAGGAACCTACGGAAGTTCCAGATGGAAACTGATGTCCTATTGTTGTAACATTAGGATGTTAATGGGAGGGGAGGGTGTTGAATAAATTGAAATGTTGCAAAAGGAAAATATTCTAAAGTGATGCTATCCCTAGATCCTGGTGGGCTTTCTGGGACCTAGGTATGTAAAATTCCCTCACTGTCAACCTTGGGATCACACCCAGTGAAGAACTACATTGAAGTTCCAAGGAAGTAGTGGGTCCTGAGCTCTGAGGGGCAGGAGAACTCTGCCCAGGGGCCACGGTGACCCCCGACTCTGATTGCCTCTGGAAACACCCATGCTGATGGGAAGAGATACAGTGAGACAAATGGGTCACAATGATGGCCATCACAGGGCGAAAGGGACAAGCTAGCTCTCTGGGGCCTCTTCTTATCAGGCCATAAGGGGTCTGCCCTTGTGACCGAACACCTCTCAAAGGCCCCACCTCCTAACGCCATCACCTTGGGGGTGACAATTTCAACATAATAATGTGGAAGGGACTCAGGCGTGAGACCCCAGCAGTGTAGAAACTCCCCACGCTATCATGGATCACCTTCGTCTTTTCGCACCCTTCACAGTCCACAGCTTCCCTGCTGTGGGTGGTGAGAGGAGAATAACCATGGCATTGTTGACCCTTTCTTTTGGCCAACTTGAATCTGGTCAGTTGGTCTGAGAAAGCAGTGACAAAAGGAGAAAGGGCACTGGTTTCAGTGTAAGCTTTCTCTTTCAAGTGGGGAACTTAACGTCACGAACTCTAGCTGTGACCCTCTAGCCCACCATGCAGAACAATCCATCCATGACACGTGAGACTGTATACTTATAACCACCCTGTAAAATGGAGAAAACCTGGGGAAGGAAATAAGAAAAACATGGGGAGGAGGGAGGTAGGGGAGGAGAAGAAGAAGGGGTAGGGAGGAGATCAGTATGGCAGGTGAAAATTAAAATGAGGATTTATTGAGAGAATCTGAGGTGGATCTGGAGCTTAAGATCAAGAATTGCTGGAGATAAATGTAGAAAAATGGGGAAAAGAAAAAAAATAGAATCAAATCTCTGCTTTGCAAGCTCATGCTCTGCCAATAATTTATCCTTAAGAAAAAAAAAAAAGGCAGAAGGAGATCAGAAGATGGGAGAAAAATAATCAACACGGAAGTGGAGGTGTCAACCTGAACAGATTTCAAACTGAAACAAAGAATTTATATGATTAGCAACAATTACATGGAGATATATAAACATCTTGGGCCAAATGGTACCGAGCAACACCCTAGCGCTTCATGGTGCCTTATGTATAGTTTAGTCTTTTGATATTTATTTTGCATTCTGCCAGCAAAATTTTTGTCATATCTGATGTGTTTTGCCAAGTGTTTTATTTGGGATGCTTCCTGATTTAAATATTTTTAGCTGCAGTGGTTTTTTAATCACGAGGGTATTGTTTCAAAAAGCAATTATTTTATGTGCATCTAAAACCAAAATTGAAGCCCAATCCAAATTCATCTGAGATCATCTTATACGTGAGGGGGCACCGTGGAAAAGAGCAGAAAACTGCCCTTGAGAACTATTCTATGAAGGGATCTCAGATTTCTCTTATAAAATATGGTTAGTGGGGTGACCTTTGATGTCTCCCGATGCTGTTGATTGAAAACGGCAAATTGCAACTTCATCTGTGTTCGTCAGAAAATAAGGTCCATTCGCTCCTCCCACCCCCAAATCGAGCTTCTTTGCAATCAGTCAGCCTTCCCAGTGGCCTATAATTTGGATAAGAGGAGCATGAATGGGTGACTTTCTAGAAAGAAACATAATGTCTTCCCATGTAATTGCTTTTCTAAGGAAGGAAGTGGCGTCGCCCTGGTTTGGAGTTCAGAGGCTTACCATGAAGCACCTGGAAGGAAAAAGAACTAAACATCCAGGTTGATCTACTCGTGAGCCATCTCCTGGGTGGGAATCTTCCTCCAGAGCCCACTCTGCAGGGTTAGGAACAAATCCGTCTATTCCATGAGGTAGCTGCTGCTGGTTTCCCAGTGCCCCTCAGCCCCGCAGTCCTCTGCCACACAAAAATTACAGAAAAGACAGGGTCAAGCATGTCTGCTTTATGGCAAAGCAGACATATATACAACTGTCAGGGAACAGAGAAACACCCCTTAAAGCCTTGGCTACAGTGACATCTGATTTTTCAAGCCCACACATAGGCATTGGGTTGCTTCTTTCAGAAAGTGCTTTCTTCCTCGTCTATTTAAGTTGATCCAATAAAAGCACGGTTCAGAGGGGAGATGTGTAGTCCAGCCAACGCGGTCATTTTTACAGCAAATGAACTATGGGCCCGAGGAACAATGAGAAGTCTCTTTTCCAATTGTTCGTGGGAGTGTGTTCATTCCAAGCCATTACCACGTGTGTCTGTCAGGGGGAATCTCTGCATCGGGCTATAATGAGGCACATTAACTTTCTTTCCACAGCAGAGCGTTCTGTGCCCCGGCTCTATGACGGGTCCAAGATTGTGGTTCAGGGAGCCGCTTTAGACCCAGCTCTTCCTGAAAAGTCCACAGCCAGCCAGGCGACAGTTATGAGAACAGCTCTTAAAACCACAGGCAAGGAAGGAGAGAGAGAGTCAACCTAGAAAGTTCCCTCTGGGAAGGGCCCTGCTGCAAGGTGTAGACTGGGAGAGAATTTCCTGACAGCGGCAGCTGGTGCCTCGAGAAAGCACGGAACCGTGCAGAAACGGGATGGGGTGGGGAAGCCTGCGGTCTAACCCAGCCCTTCGCCTGCTAGCATCTACTCTTTCTGCCTTACAGTCTACCTCTGACTCCAGTGCTGGTTTGCTCTCTCATTATGTCACCCTCGAGCTCAGAAGCGCTCCTGGTTCCCACTGCCTTCGGAACCAAATGTAATTCCTACACGGAGTTCTCAAGAACTGCACTGGGTACGAGCAAGCCCTTTCCTGCATCCACACCATGGTGTTTCCACTCTGAGCCAGATATCCTCTGTCTGCCCCTCCAGATCCACACCGCACCTTTCTCCACCAGCTCTCATCTGGGAGCATGACCTGGGGATCCCAACCAGTTCCCAAGGACCCAAGGACCCAGCTGTGGGTTGGGGTTGGCCAATAGGGAGAGGGGGCGGGGCCAGGCAGGGGGTCCAAGGGATGGAGCGGAGAGAAGGCATTCGCAGTGCGGGCTCCTTCGTGCTGGGGTTCCTTCTAGCTGCGCCCCTCACCTGACGGGCACTGAGGCGCGGCTTCCTCTACACTGTGCCTGCTGGTTCTGTGACCGCACTTTCCCCTCAATCCCAGAGGTCTGAGGATGATATCCCTTTCCCTCCCTTAACCACCACTGCTCAGGGTTACTGCACTATTATTTGTAAAAAAAAAAAATCCTCCTCCTCCTATCTATTTAGACTACTCCATCCGTTTCCTGTTGGGATCGCGACTGAAACTCTCTTTCCCTCTTTCTACCTCCTTATAGATGAGAGATTGTTAAAGCTAAAAGTAATGGGACCAGGATTTGAACCCAAGCAGTCTAGCTCCAGAAACTTCTCTCGTAGCCCCTGAGCTGCATACAGGCTCACTAACACACTGGGCTAGTACTGCATTGTCGCTTCCCTGCTCCCATCAAAATCCACCTGATCCCAGCAGGTGGGGGTCAAGCCACTCCTCGTCTATGATATTTCCCTCGTCCCTCCAGCTCCATCAGACACTCAGTTTCCAGTAGGCAAAGTGTCTGTGTCATCCCCCCCTGTACACATACACAATCCTTTCAGGATTCATGTGCATATTCTTGTTTCCCTGGGGGATGGAAAACTTCCAGGAAGACAGAAATTGTGGTTCCATATAATCTCCATGGTCCTTAGCCCACAGTAAATACAATGACCTCATCACTCAGTTGAATAAATGAATGGGAAGGAAGTTCTATGGCTACTTACATTGTCAAGACGAATAATTGCCCCTGTAATTTATGAGTTCTTATTAAATTTCAACTTAAAAACAAAAATGAGAGGGTGCCTGGGTGGCTCAGTTGGTTAAGCAACTGCCTTCTGCTCAGGTCATGATCCTGGAGTCCCGGGATCGAGTCCCACATCGGGCTCCCTGCTCGGCAGGGAGTCTGCTTCTCCCTCTGACCCTCCTCCCTCTCATGCTCTCTGTCTCTCATTCTCTCTCAAATAAATAAATAAAATCTTTAAAAAAAACAAAAAAAACAAAAATGAGCAGTGGAATCGAAAGGTGACAAACTCTGAATAAGTAAAAGTCATCCGGAAGCAATTCTAGCATTTCCTTTACCAGAAAAGCTTGCTTAGGACTCCTAAGTCTCATCATATACTAACTGCTGCTGGAGAGTCCTCATAGCTTGGTGGCCACAAAGAAATTTCTGGAGCACTCCTGCCAAGGTTCACATCCAGCTTCTGCTGCCTGTTAGCTGTCAATTTTAGGAAACGGCAATTTAATCTCTCTGCTGCTCAGTTTTCTCATCTATAAGATGGGGCTAATAGTAGTACTGACACACTTCATGCTGTGAGGATAAAATGAATTCATACACATAAGCACCAACACTGAACCTGGATGCATTGTGTGCAATATGTATCAGTTATTATTGCTGAATATGGTTACCCTGTCCGGCCAGCACTCTGCCCAGGACTTCCTAACACCTGGAAGCTTCCAGGGAAGGCAAGGTACTACTCTCTAGCACTTATTTACAACAACTCTACCTCAAGGAGTTAAAAGCTCCGCAGATTTCATCTCATTCTAGTGACTAACATGCTGATGAAGTATTTTCATGTAGAGCGGGAAGAAGGAATAGGGAGGCTATTTTTAGTGTATTATACTATTTTACAATAGTAAAATGAGCCATCAAAGGCACAGGGGAAACTAATTAACTTCTAAATGAGTCTTTACTTGGCACCTACAATGTACCCAGCTGTGTAGTCAAAGAGATGGAGGAGGCGAATGAATGGTACAGCACCTGTCTACGGTGACCCAGTTGGTCACCTTAGTGCAACGCAGAGCCCAGGAGTTGTGACCCAGTTTTCTGCCAGGCCGTTGGAGCACTCAGAGAGCAAGGAACAGCTCTGATTTTTGAGAACTAGCTATTAATCTCTCGAGGTAGATGAGTGGGTTTCCATCCAAAAAAAAAAAAAAAAAAAAAACCTGTGACAACATTGGGGACATTGCAGATTCATCTAATAATCCATCTGACCCTCATTTGTTCTTCTGATACATGCCTGCCAGCCAGCCAGTCCCCTGCCCCCATGGGTTGAAATGGCAATGCAATGGGAAGAATACCAGAACCGGGGAGCCCATAAAGAGTCTTCTTCCTTGATCAGCCTCTTCTTTATAATCTTACCTTTTTATTACCTTTATTAAGCATGGCATGCACAGAGGGCCTAAAAAGAGCACGAAAGAAACAATTTGAGTGTCGGTTTTGCAGCAGCTCTCCCTCCCCAGAGAACTGAGCTTACACACACAGTTTATTACCTTCTCATGCTCCTGAACACTGCTTAAAGCCATATAATATCTTTTGGTGGGTAAATGAGTAGCATGTCTCTCTCATCTGTCAATCAAGCCCATTTCCCCCTTGAATAAAGGAAGTTAACGTCTTTCCCCTCTGACAGTTGAGGGAAGTGAGCTTCCTCTTGCTCTCTGCCAGGAATTCTATGGCAGGAGGAGAGAGGGGAGGGGTGTCCTGGCAGTCCTGGGGTGCCTTGGCTGTGTGGGCCACTGGAACGGGGAAGGGTCTATACACACTCCTGTGGCAGCACTAGCCAGACTGCGGCTGCTGAATAGAAAGATCACGGCGACTCTAGTATTTCCTCCAGAGCCACAGCTTGGCCAAGGCCACACCGGTGGCATTTCATTGGGGTGATTAAGACAGAATCCAGGTGGTAATGGGTTGAAGAGGGAGAGGAGAGTAAAGGAGTGAAGAAAATGGAGAGACAGATCAAGGGGAAAAAAATCTATCTCCTTTTCTGGGCAAAGCCACCCCACCCCATGCTGATGAAATGTTTGGTTATGTTTATTTTTTTTAAGATTTTATTTATTTGAGAGAGAGAGAGAGACCGTGAGCAAGAGAGTGAGAGAGAACATGAGTAGGGGGGAGGGGCAGAGAGAGAAGTAGACTCCCCACTGAGCAGGGAGCCTGATGCGGGGCTCAATCCCAGGACCCCTGGATCAAGACCTGAGCCAAAGGCAGACGCTTAACGACTGACACACCCAGGTGCCCCTGTTTGGTCATATTTAATTCAATTTATATCAAGAATGGTTTATGAAGCCACTACTCTGTATAAAGTATTGGACTAGAATTTTGGGAGGAGAGGTGCAAAGGCGAACAAATGTGCTGGCCATCTCTCCATGGTGATGTTCGGGCCTCACCTCCTTCAAGCCTTGCTCAGACCTCACTTTCTCAGTGAGGTCCACCCCAACCACCTTTTTAACACAACTGCCTCTCCCCCCAATACTTATGCCTCCTTTAGCCTGTTTTTACCCATAGTGCATATCTCCTTTTGACGACTTTTTTTTATATTTACTTACTTTATTACATTTATTATTAACTGTCAGTGTCCAAACACACACCCCACCCCCAGGACAGGAATCTGTGAGATTTATTTCCTGACGTACTTTAAGCGCCTAGAACAGGGCCTGGCACATAGTAAACAGTCAATAAATAGTTGTTTAATGAAAAAGAATTGTTTCTCCCAGAGCCCAGATACATTCTTAACTACTTTCTGAAGAAGTTTCTGGAATTGTCAAGAACTTATAACAAAAATGGCCATTTCCTCCAATGAATGCTCCCAGGAGTGAAAGCAGTGAAAAGGTTTTGGTGAATGAGTGGAGTCGTTCTTACAGCTCACTCAGCTCGCTGTGCAGCTGACTTCACAGGAATCAATATCCCATGGTTTTCCTTCCCAGGTCATCCCTCAATCACTATATAGCTGGGTCATCCATCGGTCCGGCTCCGATGTTTCATTCTTGAGACTGATGCACTACCTTTCCTTTTTGTGTAAGTATAGTCATAGTGTGATACAGAGAATTCATTCTGCTATGTGCCAACAAGCATGCATTTCAAAGATATTTAATAGCCTTCAACATATTAGACGGTTTAATCATTAACAGACTCCTACAGTCTGGCCCCATATGATGCCATAAATATCCACTGCTCCCCCAGGCCCACCAACCAAGTTCTAAACAAGAGACAGATCCCACCCCAACATAAACACACTCATTGACCAGAGTGGACTCCAAATTGCTCCTAACCAACCCCACTCCCACAGGCACATCTCTGAACTGGCACATCCCAGCCTCATGACAAGTTCTAGAACACCCATCCAGAAACTGTGGCAGGTAGCCAGATATTCATGTTTCATGATAAATAATCTGAAGTTCCTAGATATAAAAAGGCTCACTCAAGGTCACAAAATTGGCTCATGGCAGTGAAATGAGGTCATGTTTCCTACATTGCTGGATTTCACAAGTGACCCCTACAACTTGGTGCTACCACAGGCTTTGATTTTCAATATTTCTTCTTCTACTGGGGCCCCGCCTTTCATCTGTGAGGGAACTACTCTTGAGATGAGCATCGCCAGGGAAAATAGATGCCCACCTGGCTGATTCTCCTATTCCCTTATAACTTCTCAAAGATAAGAGCTCTATCATCTTTATCTCTAACTTCTTAGAAAAAAACATAAGCAATTCTCTTGCTATTGTGATCTGCCTTGCTCAGGTCCTAAAGCCACAGAGATGCACCTGCTTTACACACATGCCTCTCTATTTCCAAAAAGAAAGGATACCAGGAGAAGTAAAAAGCACTAATTCACTGCACAGAAGAAGCCTCATTCAAGGCCAAGTGTATTTGCGCCATGGCCCAGCAGTGACAATACCCCTTGGGCTAGACCTCAGCGAGTCCCGAGTTTAGTTCAAGAGCTGTGACTCACTTTTTAAAAGAAGCTACAAAGTCACATTGCAAGGGCATGAATACAGAGAGGGAAAGAAATTGTGGCCATTTTTTGCAATGCTCCATCAAGATACGTGTGGAAGGGTTGAGAGATATGTAAGTCCTGTTAGAGGAAGAAGATTGGGAACTTAGCCATCACTAAATTATCTAGTCACACCTGCTCTCCTCAAGGAACTATTAGCTTAGGGCACCTTGTACATTCATTCATTCAACAAATACTGACTGAGCACCTACTCTGTACCAGCCCCTATTCTGGGCACTTATGATAGAAACAGACAATGTCTCTGCTCATATTAAGCTTACAAACTAGTAGGGTACATTCAGCCAATAAATAAACAAACGTATAACAGATCTGACTGTGAGTGCTATAAAAAACTAATAATAGTTAAGAGTGTGAAGAGTAACAGGAATGTGCTGTTATTTTATTTAGGGTAATCATGTATGATCTCACTGATAATATCTTGAAGGAATACTTGAAGAAAGCGAGGGAACAGTTGATATGGATGGCTGGAAAGGAGCATTCCAGGCAGAGGAAGGGGTAAATGTGTAGCCCTGAGGTGAGATCATCTCTGCCTCTTGAGTAACAGCAAAGAGGCGGATGAGTAACAGCAAAGAGGTGAGTGAAGGGAGAAAGAGGATAAGGGAGAAGTGTCAGTGGGCCAAAAGGTATTTGAAGGATAAGCCACGATAAGAAGCCTGGATTTTATTCTGAGTGAGAAGGGAATCCTTGGCCAGTTTAGAACACAGATGTGCTATGACATGATCACTCTGTCAACTTGGTACAAAATACACTCTGGGGAGGCAAGGTTAGAAGCAGGAAGCCAGCTGTGAGGTTGGTGTTCTGTCACACTGGGTTCCCAGGCTACACGGATCAGAGCTAATAAATATATTACTCAGTTCTGTTTCTGATCTCCTGTGTTGGATTACGGCTAAATTTGGCAAGATGGCCAGGGGAGAGAAATCCTTCAAGACCTTGCTCACAAAGGAAGATAAGAGCTTCTTTACACCCACCTGTTGGGTAGTTGAGGAGTGGAAGGGGGAGGAAGAACATGTCTATTTGGAGTCTAGCTATCCAGCCACTTAAGAATCCATCTCTCTCTCCTTCCTTCACTGAGTGGACCATGGGAAGGATGGTGGCTGATGAGCCGGTGCTGATGAGCAGAAAGGGATAGGATTGGAAAGGAGTCGCCACCATGTAAATAAGGCCAAAGCAAGACAGATGGCTCAAGGTTATTGGAATTTTTTACAGGGCTGGCCTTTTAAGGCACAGGGAGCTCTGGTGAGTAAAAAAATGGTGGTACTAACCCTCAGGGGACGGACCCTTGGGAGGAGTGACCCACCGGACCAGAGGAGGAAGTTGGTGTCTATGGCCTGCTGTCCGTTTGGGACCTGGATTTCAGCAAGAGACATGACTAAGCACCAAAACATGTCTAATTTTCCAAAGTTCACATCTTCCATCCTTCCATTTCCATCTCTCCCCACATTCCAGTGCTCTCTGAATCCCTACCCCTAAGGGTTAAAATCAAGCAAAACTCCCCGGGAAACTGAGGACTTTCATTCTCTTGTCAACTGGGTCCAAGCAAATGGTATTCTCTCTACTTTCCCAGCTCCCTCACCCTCTGCTTTTTTCTCTCCTCTATTGTCTCCATTTCATTTTTTTTTTAAGATTTTATTCATTTATTCGACAGAGAGAGAGAGCACAAGCAGGGGGAGCTGCAAGCAGAGGGAGAAGCAGACCCCCACTGAGCAAGGAGCCCAATGTGGGACTCAATCCCAGGACTCCAGGATCATGACCTGAGCCGAAGGCAGACGCTTAACCAACTGAGCCACCCAGGCACCCCTATTGTCTCCATTTCTAACAAAGGAGGCCCTGAAGCAGGTTGCAGTTGCCAAATATGGGAGAGATGTCACCAACAGGAGGCACCATGATGGACCCCAAGCACCAAACCCCTTGTTCCATCCCCACCCCAGGCAACGCAGGAGTGGGCAGACAGAGTTTTTGCAAGATGCAGTAGAACACACTGATCAAGAATATGGGCCTAGCAGGGACGTCTGCCTGGCTTAGTCAGTTAAGCATCTGCCTTCAGCTCAGGCCATGATCTCAGGGTCCTGGGACCGAGCCCCACTTCAGGCTTCCTGCTCAGCAGGGAGTCTGCTTCTCTCTCTCTCTCTCTCTCTCCCTCTGCCCACCCCAACTCACTCTCTCTCTCTCTCCCTCTCAAATAAGAAAATAAAAATAAAATCTTTAAAAAAAAAAAAAAAAGGAATATGGGTCCAGCAGTGAGGGGGTCTTACCTCGTTTTACGCCCTTCCTGAACCATGTACTTGCAGTGTAACCTTGGACAAATGACTTAACTTCACCAAGCCTCAGTGTTACAGTCACAACATGGTAATAATACTACTTATCTCACAGGGTTTTTGTGTGGATTAAGTGAGAAATTACATATAGCATGCCTTTGGCATAGTATCTGACACACTGTAAAAAATGGGACATATTATCGTCATTAACATTATTTTATTAAGAAGGGAGGCTGGTATCCAGCTGCCTCTGCACAGAATGCCAATAAATGAGTGGTTACACGGCCAAGGAATATGAATTGGCAGGTGCAAGCAGTGTTTGTGTGGGTTTACTGAAAGGAGGTTAGGGAGTGAAGTTTATCTTCTCACTATTAAGTTCATTTAAAAATAGGGGTGCCTGGGTGGCTCAGTAGGTTAAGCGTCTGACTCTTGATTTCGGCTCAGGTTATGATCTTAGGGTCCTGAGATGAGCCCTGTGTCGGGCTCCGCGCTGGGCATGGAGTCTGCTTAAGATTCTCTCTCTCCCTTTGCACCCCACCCCCCAAGCACTCAAAAAAAAAAAAAAAAAAAAAAGAGGGATCTCGGGGCCCTGGGTGGCTCAGTGTTTAAGCACCTGCCTTCCATTCAGGTCATAATCCCAGAGTCCCTGGATCGAGTCCCACATTGGGCTCCCTGCTCGGCAGTGAGTCTGCTTCTCCCTCTGACCCTCTCCCCTCTCATGCTCTCTCTCACTCTCTCTCTCTCAAATAAATAAATAAAATCTTAAAAAAAAAAAAAAGAATGAGGGATCTCTGAGAGACACAACAGCTGGTTCTAACACCACTACCCACTTGGAGGAAGGCTCCAACAAGCTTTGTTTCTCCTCTCAGGGCATTTGCCATCTACAAGAGGGAGATATAATGGTGAGCGTAACAGTAAACGTAAGTAACATCCCAGGTGTCCTTGGCCAGAGGGAGCTCTGTCTTCCCCGTGGTTCTCTCCCAGCCAGAACCTCCCCGACCGCTCACAAAACCCGCCTAGCTTTGGCAGCCACAGTTCTTATGAAAGTCAAGTCCGGCTCTCACTGAATGCGGACCGCATGCGCATGCTCACACACATGCACAAAGCAAAGGCTTATGGAGCCTTCGTCTTGTGTCAGTCTCTCACAGGTGTTACTTTATTAACCATCAACACAATCCTGTGAGGTACATACTACCTTGCCTTCATTTTAATCATGACAACACGGTAGCACGAGGTTCAGTAATGTCTGCAGGATCACCCAGCTAAAAAGGGGAGGAGCCAGGATTCGAATCCAGATAATAAGATGCCAGGATGAGCTCTTTTACGTTCCCATCCATAACTGAACCTCCGGTGCTGGAATTTTAGGCACCGTTTTATGAGAGAGTCTTAAAGGGTCACAAATCCCTACACTTCATCTGTGACATAAGGAGAATTGGATGCACAAATTTTAGCTATTCTTTTCAACCTGAAAAGTCAATTAAACTGAACAAAGTTTGGTGACCCCCATTACCCGGGCCAATGGATCTCCACGTGCGGAGGGCAATCTGGAAATGCGCAGGAATATTTTAGGTTGTCACAATGACTGGGGACTAATAGCGTGAAGAACCTGCAGCTGCTAAATGGTCTGCAGCTCTGAAGACAGGTCGGAGTAAAGAATCGCCCTCTTGGGTTCCTGGGTGGCTCAGTCGGTTAAACCTCTGCCTTCAGCTCAGGTCATAATCTCAGGGTTGTAGGATGGAGCCCTACCTTGGGCTCCCTGTTCAGCGGGGGAGTCTGCTTCTCCCTCTTCCTCTGCTCTCCCACTTCTCCCCCACTGCTCATGCTCTCTCTCTCTCTCAAATAAATAATAAAATCTTTTTTAAAAATTAAAAAGAAAAAAGAATCGCCCTCCCCCTGCAGTGACAGGACCCACTGAGGAGCTCCCATTGGCAATGGAGGCACAGTGTCCAGTTAAAGAGTTCTAATAGTAAGGGGGGGAAATTGGAGGGGGAGAAGAACCATGAGAGACAATGGACTCTGAAAAACAAACTGAGGGTTCTAGAGGGGAGGGGGGTGGGAGGATGGGTTAGCCTGGTGATGGGTATTGAGGAGGGCACGTTCTGCATGGAGCACTGGGTGTTATGCACAAACAATGAATCATGGAACACTATATCTAAAACTAATGATGTAATGTATGGGGATTAACATAACAATAAAAAAATTTAAATTAAAAAAAAAAAAGAGTTCTAATAGTGCTCCCCAAGACAGGGAGGAATACTGAGCAATCGCAGTCTCCTCAGGCCCTCTCTTACTGAGTTTCAGCAGTCTGACCATTCTTGTTACAAGATTCTGTTTCTGCAAACTTTGGCAATTTCAGACAAGGTTATCTCTATCAGAAAAAAAAATCATACTGGCATTTGGGTGTCATCCCATCATCTACCTGAATTATACTGAATGTCTTTTCGTCAATGATCTATGTGGGTAACTGGAGCATGAAAGATTGCACCAGCATAAACAAAGGCAGGATAAAAATATGCTCCTTCTTTGAGTCTGCACCCAGTAATGGTTATATTAATCACCATTATCATTATAGTTACCCTCCCCGGTATCATCAGAATCAATTCAGCAACTGCTTCTCTTGGTGACGTCTCTTTATTACAACATGGTATTAATTGTATCCAAGTTGATTTTCTGCTCCTACTGCTGAACAGCTGTGTGGGAGTAAATATCCCTCAGTGAAACACCAGCTCAGGTTGCCAGGACTCGGGAAACTGATCCAGATGTGAGCAGGATTGGGGGCAGCTGCAGAAGAAAATACCCCAGTGTCTGTGCTAAATTTAGTGACCAGTGTCCGGTTTTAGGGATTCTGGTTCTTCCTTTCAAATACAGTGAGCCATCAAAGAGTTAACAGCTTGAGTTTGGCTTTTTATTAGTTTAATCTAGGTCACAAACATTCATCCTGAGGAACTTTGGTGCCTTCTTTATAAAAAAGGAGAAAGTACAACCACCAAGAGAATAAACACACAGATTCCCTAAACATCTGATTAAAACTGTAACTATCCCAAATTTCTATTGTGGTTATTGGGGAACAAAGCCATCTCAGCACTTTGATTTTTTTTTTTTTTAAGTACTTCAAAGCACTTCAGTTTGTGACTTCTGCAAATTAGAGCTCTCACCCTTTTTTCCCTGGACAGACTGAGCCAATTACACACCAGACCAACAGCGATTTTGGTCCCTTCCCTTAGAGTCTCCAACTGACCAGCAAAAGTGCCAGAAGACCTGTTGATTTGTATCTCTCTTGTTGCTTTTTATCATTTCCATTGTCTCTGGGCATCATGAACTGTGTTTATTTTACTTTATTTTGTTTTAATGATCTAACAATGAGTTAAGATTCAGATCACTTAACTATCCCTCTTAGTGCTTGTTTATCCATGTGACCTTTGTGAGGTTACCTGGACCACCATTTCTTCACCTATTAAAAATGGCAGCAATTTTGGGAGCCTGAGTGGCTCAGTCAGTTAAGCACCTGACTCTTGGTTTCGGCTCAGGTCATGATCTCAGGGTCCTGGGATCGAGTCCCACATTGGGCTCCTTGCTCAGCGGGGAGTCTGCTCGAAGATTCTCTCCCTCTGCACCTCCCCGAACTTGCGCGCTTTCTCTCTCTCTAAAATAAATGAATCTTTTAAAAATAAAAAAAATTAAAATAAATAAAAATGGCCCCAATTCCACTTCTGGAAAAACACTAATTCAGAAAGATAAATGCTCTCCTATGTTCATTGTAGCATCATTTACAATAGCCAAGATATGGAAACAACTTAAGTGTCCACTGATAGGTGAATGGATAAAGATATGGTATGTATTTTTGCATATTATATATATATGGAATATATATATGTGTATATATACATTATATATATATATATATATAGGAATGGAATGCTACTCAAAAGAAAAAAGAAGGAAATCTTGCCATTTACAACATGGATGGATCTTGAAGGTATTATGCTAGGTGAATAAGTCAGACAGAGATAGACAAATACCCCATGATTTCACTTATAAGTGGAATCTAAAACACAAAATAAAACAAACAAACAAAATAAAACAAGACCCAGACTCATAGATACAGGGAAGAGTGGTGGTTGCCTGAGGGAGGGGGTACAGAGGGGGAGGGAGGGGGTGCTGGCATAATGGGTGAAGGTAGTCAAAAAGTATAAACATCCAGGTACAAGATGAATAAGTCATGGGGATGTAACGTACAGCATGGGGAATATAGTCAATAATATTGTATTAACTGAATGAGAACAAATGGTAACCAGACTTATTGGGGTAATCAGTTTGCAATGTATACAAATGTCAAATCACTCTGCTGTACACATGAAATTAATAGAATATCATATGTCAATTATTTCTATTCAATAAAAAATTGTTCATTTTAGTTTTAAAAAATAAGAATAGCTGGTCTTTTCTCTGCTCCCTAGATGAGCAGCAGTAAGGTAGACAGGAGACACTGCAGGGCTGAGCTCAGTGCAACAAGCCCGCTGGAGTTTCTAGGAAGGTATGGAAAAGCTTCTAGAAAGTCATGGACAGTACATGGCAGGAGCCTCACCATGTTACCTTCGGCCCTACTATCCCCCTTCCAAGAAAATGTCCTAGGAAAGGCTGTAATAATGGGCTCACAAGTTTTTACATATGAATGCAGTTTGCTTCAATATTTACAATAATGAACAGTTGCAACCAATCTAAATATCAACAATATAAGATTAGTTAAATAAATTATGAAATATTATAATGAAATATGTAGATAATGAAATATTATATAGCCATTAAATTATGGTTTTCAAAAATTTGGTAATGCCATTGGAAAAATTCAAACAACTAGGTTTTAAAAAAAGATTAAAAATCATTCATTTTTTTCAAAATTTGGCATATCCACACATATGGATAATCATAGTGCTTGTGTGTGTGTGTGTGTGTGTGTGTGTCTGAGTGTGTGTGTTTAACATGTATATTTGTATAAAAGGAGGGAAGGAGGGGAGGAAATTGAGAGAGAGAGAAATACACCAAAAATATTAATAATTGTTTATCATTTGATGGGCTCTTGTATGATTATATTCTTTATGTTTTCAATTTTCCAAATTTTCTAATAAGAATATTTGTTACTTTTACAATCAAGAGAAGTAAGTATTTTAAAGCTAATTTTGTGTGAAATGATTTTTTTAAAAGACTTTATTTATTTATTTGAGAAAGAGAGAGAGAGCGCATAAGCTGGGGAAGGTCAGAGGGACAAGCAGACTTCCCGCTGAGTGTGGAGCCCTACGCAGGGCTTGACCCTGGAACCCTGAGATCATGATCTGAGCCGAAGTTGGACGCTTAACCAACTGAGCCACCCACCTGTGTGAAACTATTGAAATTATATTTTAAAATAGTTTTAAGATGTGGGAAAATGCCTCTACAAAGAAATCAAGGTAAATTCTTATTTCACTGAGTGATATGCATTTAAGTTTCCTCCATGTATTTCCATGGAGAATAAATTCTTATGATTGCAACTCTATCCAAAGTTATGAATGAAAAAAAGTAAACACATTAAGATATTAGTTATTTCTGAATGACAGGATTGGGGTGATCTTAACTTTTTTCTTAATTTTTTTTAAATTAGAACACAACAAACAACAAAAATACGTTTTCAAGAGTTAAAAAAATAGGTCTGATATTGCCAAAAATTCATTTTTTGAATTTAATACTTAAGATATTAAAATATTTTTTTAAATAAAGGGTTTTCTAAAGATTTTATTTATTTATTTGCCAGAGAGATAGAGAGAGGGAGAAAGAGAACAGAAGCAGGGGTAGTGGCAGGCAGAGGGAGAAGCAGGCTCCCCACTGAGCAGGGAGCCCGATGCGGGGCTAGATCCCAGAACCCCAGGATCATGACCTGAACTGACGCCCAACTGACTGAGCCACGCAGGTGTCCCTAAAAATATTTTTAAAAACTTTTGTGGACCCCATTATATGAATTCCCTCCTCATAGATATAATATATATATATATTCTAATATATGGAGTGGGAAGGGACTTTCCTTATTCTGGACCAAGTACAATGTGCCCAAACAAAATATCTCTATTGACCAGAACAACCATCGGCCAAACACCCATCTTGCCGTCCAGCCTGGACTTGGAACCACCGCGCCCATCAAGGCCAGTGAAGCTGTGAACTGTTGCTCCTTACGATGCCAATACCTAGAGATACTGGTTGAAACTGACAAGTAAGAAGTGGAGTGTTCAAATGTTTCATCTCAGGATCCCGCATCAACTATTCCAAACCTTGTTTCTAGTAGCCTCTTAATATTGCCTCATGCCAAAGGTGTGGAAAATCAAGCTGTGATTAATTAAACATATAATTCCGAATGAGACAGACATCACTTCTTGGCTTTGAGAAATGCTGCAGAATAGAACAATCATTTTAAGAAACACATTTAAAAAAAAAAAAAAATTGAATCCTGAGGACAAATGAGTTATTGCCCACACTCTGTAAAATGGACCAGTCCTTCCAATCTATAATCCAAGATGCACATACATACATTTGTACCTAAGTTGCAAGTTTTAGACAAATAGGTATAAACTATTCATATTTGTCCAATATATATTTTTGGAAGGAGAGGAAAATTGCAAATCCTATTAAAATGAAAGTTGAATTTTAACTTTAATAAACATTTTTGAGATTTTTTTTTCATCTGTACAATGACACGGGGAATTTTTTTTAAGTCTTGGGGTTTGCGTCTCTGTCTTGCCTGTAACAAAGGACTTGGACTCCCTCAATCTCTATCTCTTAACCCCAGTTCAGCCTTGGCCTGGCTCCTGTGGTCTTGGGTCTCCCTCTTCCTGAGCACAAAGACAACTGATCCCTCCATATGTGACTGGAGGAGCAGTCTACCCAAAGCATATGTATTTAATCAACTTTAATACCCCTGCAGTCCGGAGGAAATGAAATGCCTGGGACTGGGAATAATTATCATTTCCATTACATTAGCAAGTTTTGCTGGCATGCCAGAGGGGCAGGGCTCTCTCCATCACTCTGCTAATGCTGGCTGGCAGCTTAGGCGAGGGCAGGCACCGACTGTCCAGTCAGTAACTGAAAGGCACGCACACCCAGCCTCTTCCCTCTCTTGCTCTCAGTTGTCCTCCTTCAATTTTCCCATCTACCGTGAGGTTACAGAATCTACTGTGATTAATGAAGAACGTGGCTGAGCTTTCAGGTTTTTTTCAACGTGTCCTTAACATTACTCTTCATTGAAAGAGGTAAATCAAAATCTGTGGCCTTTACAGTGAAATATTAGTGGGCATATAGGCAGTCCAAATAAGAAAGTTCCGGAGAGCATCTGGAATCTCATCAGATGCACCAGCAGTGTTGAGCCAGGCTGGGATCGCCAACTCCACACCACCTCTCAGATGGGGAGCGCACGTGCCCTAGCTCCCATACTGTTCTCCCCAAGGGAAACATCTGGAGGGGTGCCCGAGAGCACCAGAGAAGACACAGGGACCAGAGATCTTTTCTGAACTCTCCTACAAACCATGCAAACTGCCTGAGGTATGTGACTTCTCAGAGTTTGATCTTCTCTTCTATAAAGTGAAAAGAAAAATATCTGCCCTTCCCACTCTTGGCATTGTTGTGAAGATCAAAGGAGATATTTGTGAATGCTCTTTGTACAGCATAAAGCACTAGGACAATAACTAAGAAATGGCTTAAAGGAGTATTGAACTTGCCCCCCCAAATTTATATATATATGTAAATATATAAATCCTATATATATACATATACATCCTATATATATATGCATATATATCCTATCCAATTTTGGCAGGATGGGGAAAAATATACCCTCTCTTACACTGCAGAAACAAGGATAAACAAGTGTAAATTTTGCAAATGACCAATGTATATCAAAAGCCATTCGAAGTGTGCTTACCCTTTGACCCCAAAAAATCCACTGCATTGCTCTCATTTAATTTTCAGTCATAGCATGTCAGATTGACATGTGAATTGGTAGCACATAAAAGGATTATTTTGGTTGAAGTTTTTTTGTTGTTCTTCAAAAACTTGATAATATGACCCAACTCAATATTTGTTAGAGTAACTCTAGTATTGAGAATGTTGTCAGTAACATCTGCATTCCAGTAACTTCACATAAAAACACAATATATTACATAATTTAAAAATTATTTATGGCTTTTCATTCTCAAAAATGATCACATGTCAACTCATGCCTATGTGTGTATGTGTGTGTATAAAAAGCTCAAAAAAGGGGCACCTGGGGGGCTCAGTCATTAAGCGTCTGCCTTCGGTTCAGGTCATGATCCCAGGGTCCTGGGATCGAGCCCCGCATCGGACTCCCTGCTCCACGGGGAGCCTGCTTCTACCTCTCCCACTCCCCCTTTGTGTTCCCTCTCTCACTGTGCTTCTCTCTGTCAAATAAATAAATAAAATCTTTAAAAAAAAAAAAAGCTCAGAAAATATAGTAGCAGGAAGTTAAAGAGGTTGGACTTAGGAGGCAAGATGAGGGCTTTCTTCTCATCTGAAGAGCTGTAGCTTTGAATTTGTTTTACAATGAATATATTTGCTTTTGTATATAAGAAGCCACTTTTTAGAATACAACATAAATCAGTATGCGATTAATTATCCATATAGTGCTAAACATAACTGCCACAAGAATGCAGAAGGGAAAAGAGTATGAGCTAGAAGAGTGGGTATGACTTAGTGGTGACAGAGAGCATGCTAGTCCAAAGGAACAGTAGAAGTTAGAGTTCAGAGCCAAAAATACAGATAGATGATAGATGATAGATCAGATAGATAGATAGATAGATAGATATAGATAGATAGATATCTACAACTGATACCATTGAAAAAAAATTTCTAGCAGGGAAGTTATGGACAATGACATCTGATAAGACAGAGGCAGGAGGAAGAATCTTAAATTTTATCCTATCAGCAAAGAGAGCCCATTGGCCATCATTGAGCCTGTATGTTCAATTTTGAAATATGCTAATTAAGAGGTAGGCACATCTATTAAGATGTTCAAGTAAGATTCCAGGGATGTAGGGATTTATGAGTAATGAACAGAAAGGACTATGGAAGCCATTTGGGCTGCTCTCAGGAAGAGATGTCAGCTATGCTCCCTATTTTCAGTCATGCTATGTATCAAACCATCCCAAAACTCAGCCTAAAACAACAATACATTATTTTTCATGATTCTGCACTCTGGGCTGGGCTCAGCTCTTCTGCTTCATGTGGTATCTGCTGGGGGCTGAAATGCCCAAGATGGTTGTCACTCAGATATCTGTTGTCTTGGTTCAGGTGGCTACAGCATCTGAACTGCATCTACAGCTAGGAGTTGGCTGGATGTCAAGAACCATGAAGAATCTCTGATTTACCCCGCTTGCAAGCTAACAAGTCAGAGATGCTGGCAGAAGTCCTATGTGAGCCACAGAGAGGACCTTATTACTCATGGCACAGAAATCAGCATAAGCTTCATGTTTGCATGGGTTCCCCTGCTGTCTGTCCTCTGGCAGCAAAATGGAGTGACTCAGGTAGATGTTGCTCACAGACTAGGTTTGTGCCACAGCTGAGGAATCCTGAGCTTAGGAAACTCCAAATCTTATAAGGGGGCTGCTAACAAACATGTCCAACTTTGTCCCTGAGGGAGGAAACATTATCGTTATTATCCTGGTCAGGAAGCAAATCTGCCCTTTGCCCAGGAAGAAGACCCTATCTCTGTCCTCCAAGGATCTTTGTTATACAAACATCCTTGAAAAGATAATCCAAGACAAAAGCTGTCGAAAGGCATGTAGGAACACCATGGAGAATTGAACCCCCAACGCTGGATATCACTCTTTCTCTCTATGACCTCTCCCTGGGGCAGCTTCTTCACAGCATGATGGGCTCAAGAGAGGCAGACCTTTATATGGTGGCAGGTGTCCAAAGGGCGGAGCTGGAGGCTGCCTACAGGCACAACATCACTTCTAGAGCATGCTGTTGAGTCAAAGTCCATCCCAAAGCCAGTCCAGATGCAGGAGTAGACGAAATGGACTCCACCTCTCAACATGAGGAGAAATATATGCTCCAGGGAGGGAAAGGATTGACCGTAGTCATGGTTGGTGCCTATCTACCGAACTCCCTACCAAGTGGGAGCAGTGATATCCACATTATGGGAAGTAAGCATTTAACGTACGTAGAACATCTTAAAAAGTAACAGTTCTGGAAAAAGTGACGAATGGGAACAGAAAGGCTGGGTGGGAAATGTGATACTGTTCAAGTATACCTTGGATAGAAAAATGTTAAGAATTACTCTTTCAAAGATACCACAAACACATAAGTGCAGTGGTTACCAATCCTGACTTTCAGATACCCCTGATTTACCTACTGGAAAATATGACTAAGAGATCTTGGATGGGCATAGGTGTGTGTTTTAAAACTACTGTGCCCAAGATTAATCTATTGGCCTATTCATGGCCCAAAACCCTCTGGCATTGGTTTCTTCCTTGATAGAGACTTTGCTTCCTCCATAGAAAGTATGTTTTGTTTGTATCTCAGTTTTCAATTTTGGTGGTTTCTAGT
The DNA here is from genome assembly GCF_004348235.1 of Phoca vitulina. Taxonomy (NCBI): domain Eukaryota; kingdom Metazoa; phylum Chordata; class Mammalia; order Carnivora; family Phocidae; genus Phoca; species Phoca vitulina. The sequence continues at coordinate 10,307,145 of NW_022589718.1, forward strand.
ACTTCCATGACAATATAGAGCACCCCTGATAGTGTTCCCTAGCTTGGGCTTCACCCTCCAATGGGTTTTCTCCAAGAATTCTAAGAGTCTTCCTGATCTTAGAACTAAGACACTAAAACCAGTGTTGGCTAGTGGTTACCAAACCTGACTGAGCATCCGAAGCATCTGGGTGGATTTTTTAAGTGCACATCCCCATATGAACCCAGATTCACTGATCAGAGTCTAAAGATAAGGTCCAGGAATCTATAAGGTCCCAGATGATTGATTGTCATATAGCCAGTCTGGCTTATCTGGAACACCCAAACCCGGGGACCTGTAATTTAGCTGATTTCTGCCCAACCACTTTGTCACTGTCCCAAGGGCTCGCCTATCTTCCCCAGAGACCCCATCCCAGCTTCGGCCTTCTCCCCTTCACTCTAAGACTCCCCAGTGAGGCGGCACCTCAGGCAGAGCTGTATTGCTTTAGGTATCAGCAAAATGAGGGAAAGCGAGGCACCACAGATTCTCAGTTCTTCGATAAACAAAACAACTGCCATGATCGTTGGCACTTTGTTGGTGAAGAAAGAAAAGCAATACCAGGTTTCAGGAAGCTTCAAGCACGCCACGAGTTAAAATTTGAAAATGTGTAGCCCATCCCTGAGGCACCTTGCAATTTCTGCTCAGTCCCCCTCTGGAATTCTAGAGTTGACGGGCAGGTCTGTGGTCAAGTGAAATCATCACACAGGTCAAAAGGTAAATAAAGGCTCACCACCTGTCCTAGACCAGTGCCTTACTGTCACATTTCCAACAAATAGTTTTACTTATCATCCTTTGAACAAATACATTTTAACAAATATATTTCCAAATGAAACAAGAAGGCCTTTTCAAAATATTTATATTTCACGTTTTTGTCAATGCCATAAAGAAATGACAGTCTCAGATAAAGATCACAATGGATCTCCTAGAGGCTGGCTGTAGTCCTTAGTCATGCTCTTCTCGGTCCTCATGGGTTTTCTAAAAATTGTGCCAATATCTTGAAATTCCACATAAAAATCCAGATTTCTGGCATCTCCTGAAAAGTCAGGAGACTGAAATCCCTGGGCTCACTCCTGAAGGCCAGTCATCTAAGGTGAATAGGATTTTCTCTGTCAGATGAGGCATGAGCCCTCCAATTTGCCACATTTTCCATATGGCCTGGGACAGGGCCTGTCAGCTTCCGGGCCCCTGAGGCATCTGAGTCTGCGTCCTGTGCTAGGGCCATGGGACCTCTGTAGAAATCAATACACAAGATGTTCGGGAACGTATTCTGAGAGAAACAAATGAAATAACAGTACCAAGACCAAGGAAAGTTTTAGAGCAAAGAAGAAACGGAAGTCAGCCAAACTACAGCAGGGACCAAATGTCACGAGACCCATAGTCTAAAGATCTAGGTCCTCATCTCAGCTCTGCCACTCAGCCAGGAGAGTCTCCAGCCACATCACTGAATGTCTCTGTGCTTCTGAGTCCTTACCTGTGACCCAAAGGAAGGAAGAAAACTGATGTCCTAGCATCCCATGGCTCTAAGAGAGGGGCAGCAAACTGCAGTCCAAAGGTCAAATCTGGCCAGCTGCCTGTTTCTGCATGGCCCACTAGCTAAGGATGTTTTTTGTGGTTTTCCATGGTTGGGGGGGAAAAAAACTTCAAATGAAAAATAATATTTCATGGTACAGGAAAAGGATATGAAATCCTAATTTCAGCAGCCGTAAATGAAGTTGTATTGGAACACTGCCACGTTTGTTCATTTACATATTGTCCATGGCTGCTTTCAGAGTACAACAGTAGAGTTGCATTGTTGGCCCAGAGTCCGTGGCCCGCCAAGCCTCAGATATTTACCATGTGGCTCTTTACAGAAGTTGGCTGGCCCTGGTCTAAGATCTCATTCTAAGCTGTTCCACTAAAACCTAAAACTCCCCCAGGGAGTCCCTCTCTTGTGTTTATATAAAGCATTCTTTCTAAAAGAATGTGAAGGTGCCAGGTGATTCTTTCAGTAGCAGGGTATTTTAAGTATGACCAAAGCATTTACATAAGCCTTTTTTCCATGGGAATATTAATAATAGCAGCTATCACTTATTGAACACACGCGAAGTTCCAGGCATTTCACAGGTGTTACCTCATGAAAGTCCTCCACAAACCCATGAGGTAGCTTTCTTCATCCCTCCCCCACCTGCCCCCGCTTTTTAAAGTAAGTAAACCAGGGATGCCTGAGCGACTCAGTTGGTTAAGCGTCTGCCTTCCACTCAGGTCATGATCCCAGGGTCCTGGAATCAAGCCCTGTGTCTCCCTGCTCTATAGGGAGCCTGCTTCTCCTTCTCCTTCTGCCTCTCCTACTGCTTGTTCTCTCTCTCTCTCTCAAATAAAAATCTTTTATATATATATATATATATATATATATAAGGTAAGTAAACCAAAGCTTAGGAAATTTATTTTTTTTAATTTTTTATTGTTATGTTAATCACCATACATTACATCATTAGTTTTTGATGTAGTGTTCCATGATTCATTGTTTGCATATAACACCCAGTGCTCCATGCAGAACGCGCCCTCTTTAATACCCATCACCAGGCTAACCCACCACCCCACCCGCCTCCCCTCTAGAACCCTCAAAGAAGAAGAAGATAGCAGGAGGGGAAGAATGAAGGGGGGGAAATCGGAGGGGGAGATGAACCATGAGAGACGATGGACTCTGAAAAACAAAGCTTAGGAAATTTAAATAATATTCCCAAGGCCAAACAGTTCCTGAATGGCCAAGTTCAGTCTGTCAGACCCCACAGATGAATGTCACTGTTTACACAGCGAATGCCAATCCCCAGGGACATGAGGCCCAAAGATAAATTGGGAAGAACACCATACTCTGCTGCAACCAAAATTTCTTTTCTCATCAACCCCATCCCACCCCAATTCTAAAAGCCCTACCTATAATACATGGACCTGACTGACTTTCCTCTTCAATCTTCTCTTTTTCATCAAAAAACCATTGCCATAGAAGCTGAGGATAGCCAATGTTCTTCGACAGGATGATAGGACGCTTGGTCCTCATGAAACCGAAACCCCGTTGGCCACTGAGGTGTTCAGCCAGTGGGGCATCACCATTCCACATGAACACGGCCTCAAAATCATGCTGCCATTCTTGGCCATTCACTTTCATCCTGGCAGCATTTTTTCACTTTTTTTCATTGAAGCAGATGTTCTGGAATGGAGGGACCCTCATCAAGCAGTGGTGCACTTGCAAAAATGAACCACAAATAATAGGAAGGGCGAAGTAACCAGAGAGTAGAGGCAGAGCGGTGGCAAAGACGGGCTGGCGGGAGGAAAAAGAGATGAGAACAGGCATCCCATGGACGAGGGAGGCAGAGAGATGGATGGATAGAAGGAAGAAGGAAAAGAAGGAGGAGGGACAATGGACGAGACAGAAAGTAGAAAGAGTATGAGAAGTATGAGAAAACAAAAGGAGAAGAAATAAAAGAGTAGATCATTTTTCCCAGAGGAGAAAGAAAACATCCAACCACCCTATGTCCCTAATCCTTTTCCCACCTGGATCCATCTGCAACAGTTCCAATTTGAATCCAAATACTGTCTGAGATTTGGGATTCATTGGTAAACTAGCTCTGATTCCCTACTCCCAGCACCGGATGTTTGGGGGTGTTGGGATTTGGAGTTAATTAATTCAGCCGCCTGTAACACCCGTTCAGATGTTGCTACCTTTTCGTCTTCGTGCAAAGGTATTTGCAGATGCTGAGCAAATGCTTCCACAGCCCTGAAGAGCTGTGTCTCAGCCTTCCTAGGGAAACTCTTCAGCTCCATGCTCCTTTATTTCCAAGTGCAGACCTTGAACTTCATGTAGGGATCCCAGAGGGAATTTATAGCTTTCTATACTCCTTTAACTTGTTTATGTGTGACCTCCTTATTATGCTGGCTGCATGTCCATCCTGCTATGGAAAATAGAGAGAAAAACCTATAATAGGTAAAGGGTGTAATTTTAGTCTCTCAAGCATAAACGCTCATCCCTTTGTGAGATAAAGCAGACTCAAAAGAATCTCACAAAGGGAATTTGGGGCCAGCCTGATGAGACTTCCCTCAGCTTGCCTTCACACAGATGTAGAAGCCTGCTCTTCAAAAAAGTGACCCCTCTGGGTGTCTCCTCAGATTTTTACTGTCATATCCAAGTAGAGTGTTTATAGATACTCCCCCCGCAAACAGTGATCATAGCCATTAGAAAATTTAAAAGTACTAAACTCCTTACCACCGAGTAGTAACTGAAAGCTTTAAGAGGCACAATATATAGGGACGCCTGGGTGGCTCAGTTGGTTAAGCATCCAACTCTTGATTTTGGCCCAGGTCATGATCTCAGGATTGTGAGATTGAGCCCCAAGTTGGCTCTGCACTGGGCGTGGAGACTGCTTAAGATTCTCTGTCTTCCTCTCCCTCTTCCCCTCCCCCGCCTCTTTCTCCCTTTAAAAAAAAAAAAAAAAATAGGCACAACAAATAGATAGGTTTGTCTGAAAGACATCAATTAAAATCATTCCCCAGAATATTTGCCTAGCACATGCTAGGATCTACTCTGCCCAGGCTAACACATGGGGGGCTTTGTGAGCCAGGCAAGACATCAAGGGCTCTACCGTTTTGATCCAATGGAGTAGCCCCCTTCCCCCCAAACCCCTTATGGTACATTTCCTCTACCTATTCTATAGAGAATTGAGAATAAACAAACTTGTAGGAGAATTGGAATTAAAACCCTTGTCCCTGACTTCAAGCCTGTTGTTTTTCCACTAGATCACATTCCTCCTACCTTTAGAAATAAAATAATTTCTTCCAAGAACACAGATCCCCCTCCTTTGTAAGGTAGGTGTTTGTCTGACCAACAAGCAGTTTAAGAATCTCGGTATATCTCCTTCCATCTTTGAAAAACAAGGCTGTAATGTAAACAATCTAATCAAACAAAGAATTTGTAATATCCGCTGGAAGTTGAAGGACATTGCAATTGGTAGCTTCTAATAAGCATGTTGGGATTGTTATCTGCATGGCAAAGGATCTCTTGGGGGACGGAAAAAGGTTGGTCAAGCACAATTATCTTGTATAACAGTGAAAATTTTTAACCGCTCCAATATGTTGATGGTGAGATTTAATCTTAGTGTAAAGATACCTTTATCAACCGTTGGGATTTATCATGCACACAAAGCAATTTAGACATGCATGATTCTTGCCTTTAAGGATCTTTCTAAAATGGAATTCCTCTCCATGGATACTCATTTGTATTGGTGGAATTTCTTGCTAAGAAAACAAAATGTCTTTCAAAATCCCAGGTTGTTACCAACTTGTCATATTGGAAAGATAATACAATTTCAGCTGAATATTCCCTCTCCAGTCAAAAGTTAATGAGATAATGAGCTCAGTTTAATTTCCTGGTAAGGACACCATTTTCAAATCACAAAGTCCCCAGACAGTTCTGGCATTTCTCACTGCCTTCATTCCTGGTGCCCTTCATTTACAAAGAAACAATAAAAGATGCAAGTTCCAATTTTTAGCACAACCTTCCCCCAATTTGAATTTCATCTTAGCCTATATTTTATCCACCTATCTGGTCCCACTGTCCATCCCCTTCATTAAAAAGAGAGAGAGAGAGCATGCATGCACAAGAGCGAGCCTGCAACAGAGAAGACATTGCGCTAGAGACAAAGAACACATAACAGAGTAAGAGCCTGTTCTTAGGGAGTGCAGCCTAGGGTAGATAACTAACAGACCCATCCTAAGTCTTCTGTTCTGGGAGAAAGGGTGTGGCCTTGTGGGAACACCATGGAGGAGCATTTAATCCTGCTTGGAGGAATCAGAAAAGTCTTCCTAGAGAAGATATTTTGAGCCAAGCCTTCAAGGATGAATAAGAATACCCGAGGTGAAGAAAAGAAGATACAAATGCTCCCTAAATCCTTTTTTTTAAGATTTTATTTTTAAGTAACCTCTACAACCTACAACCTCAAACTCACAACGCCATGATCAAGAGCCACACCCTCTTCCAACTGAGCCAGCCAGGTGCCCCTCTCCCTAAATTCTTGAAATGCACCAGGGACTTAGAATGTAGGACAGAAAAGTGAAAGAGGATGAGTATTTTGTGACCCGATGAGGAACTTAAATCCAACATGGAGACTTTGTACTTTATCCTGTGATCTAAAAAAGTTACCATGGATTTTTCAGCGAAGTAACAACAGCTTCAAATTTGTATTTGAGATATAAAACCGGCAATCATGGTTAAAATAGAAGGCAGAGAAACTTGTCAAGGGAAATTTCAAAGACAGACTAGGAGGGGAGGAAACCCTAAAGCAGGATATTGGTAGTGGACAAGGGACACCCTCCTGCTTCCTAGTATCACCAGCAGATCTCCTGTGAGCGTTTCTTTATTTTTTCCTTTTTTTTAATTTTATTTTATTGTTATGTTAGTCATCATACATTACATCATTAGTTTTTGATGTAGTGTTCCATGATTCATTGTTTGTGTTTAACACCTCCTTAATACCCATTACCAGGCTAACCCATCCCCCCACCCCCCTCCCCTCTAAAACCCTCAGTTTGTTTCTCAGAGTCCAGAGTCTCTCATGGTTCGTCTCCCCCTCCGATTTCCCCCCCTTCATTTTTCCCTTCCTACAATATTTTTTTTTAACATATAATGTATTATTTGTTTCAGAGGTACAGGTCTGTGATTCAACAGTCTTACACAATTCTCCTGTGAGCACTTCTGCTCTCAAATCATCTACCCTTTAAGCCCTGAACGGTTTCCCATCCCTCATGCACACTTTGGCTGAGCTAAAAACAAGGATCCCTGCATTCGTTTGAATCTCTTTTTCTGTTTTGAAAATGAAGACTGGCAGATAATAATATCTCATCAGCTCAATTCCCAAAACACCAGCTGGTGGCCTCTTCGGGGTGACCTGGAACCAGCCCCAGAGAGCGTGGTTGACTGTGTTTGCTGCTGATTAAGGCTCACTCCAGGTTCCATGGGCTGCCACAGCCAGCTGGGATGCTCTCACCTTCCAGCAGATACTCCACGTCTATCTTCATTTGCACTAAAGGCAGAGACTCACACTTTTCATCAGAGTAATGAGCAAAGACACCCACAACAATGAAATTGGATTCTTTGTGTGATGGCATCTCTTCCTAATCCTTCCATCTGTACCAGTTCTTCATTCTGGCTCTCTATCATGTCAGAAGGAGCTCAGGGACATGAATACCTTCCCCCTCCTCCCCCAATTCAGGTTCTGAATTAATTTTCTGAATTTGGTACTGCAAAGTCTTCAGGATATTTTAGGACAGGGGTCTCCAAGCAATATAATGGAATTTATTGACAGAGCTCAGGGTTTCCAAGTTACCTCTCTGCCCTATGGTTCCTGGGGGATTTTTCTAGAGAGGTAAGCAGAGCTTGATAACAAAACCACTCCTGCTCTGCCCTTTTACACCCCAAGGTCTTAACTAATTTTTTTTGTCACAGCTTTCTTGAGCTATAATTTACATACCATAAAATTCATCTTTTAAAAGTATACAGTTCAGTTCATTAGTATATTCACAGAGTCATGCAACCATCATCACCATTTAATTTTAGAACATTTTCATCACCCCACAACGAAAGCCCATACTCATCACAGTTACTCTCCATCCCTCCCTCCCTCCAGTCCCTGGCAACCACCAACCTACTCTCTGTCTCTTCACACTTACCTAGTCTGGACATTCCATATAAACAGAATCATACAATATGTGGCCATAATGTTGTCAAAGTTCCTCCATGGTATAGCATATATTGGTATTCCATTCCCTTTTATCAACAAATAATATGACATTTTATGGATACACCACATATTATTTATCCATTCATTTGACAGACATTTGGATTGTTTCCAATTTTTGGCTATTATGAATAATGTGTTAGGAACAGTTGGGTAAAAGTTTTTGTGTGGACGTATGTTTTCATTTGCCTTTGACATATACCTCCAAGTAGAATTGCTGGTTCCTATCGTAACTCTATGTTTAACATTTTGAAGACCTGGCAAACCATTTTCCAAAGTGGCTACACCATCGTACATCCTCACCAGCAGTGTATGAGGGTTCCAATTTCTGCACACCTTCACCAACACCTATTACTATCTGTCATCTTTATTCTAGCCATGCCCCTTGGTGTGAAGTGGTATCTCATTGTAGGTTTGATACACATTTCTCTAATGATGAATGATGTTGAGCATCTTTTTAAGTGCTTATTGGCCATTTGTATCTGTTCTTTGGAGAAATGTCTATTCAAATCCTTTGCCCACTTTTTTTTTCATTGAAGTATAGTTGACACGCAATGTTACATTAGTTTCAGGTGTACAACATAGTGATTGGACAACTCTATACCTAACACTATGCTCAACCACAGTGTACTTACCATCCATCACTATACAATGCTATTACAATACCATTGATTATATTCCTTATGCTGTACCTTTTACTCCCATAACTTATTCATTCCATAATGGGAGGCCTGTATCTCCCACTCCCCTTCACTCATTTTGCCTTTCCCCACCCCTCCCCTGTGGCAACCATTAGTTTGTTCTCTCCATTTATGGATCTGTTTCTGCCTCTTTTAGTTTTGGTTTTTTGTTCATTTGTTTTGTTTTCAGATTTCACATATGAGTGAAATCATATGGTATTTGTCTTTCTCTGACTTATTTCACTTAGCCATATGATTTGCAAATATTTTCTCCCATTCTGTGTGCTGATTTTTCATTTTCTTTTTTTAATTGTTTTGTTTTAATTTTTTTATTTTTTATTTTGTTTAATTTTGTTTACTTTTTTTTACATTTTCTTGATTTCATTTGCAGCCCAAAAATCTTTAATTTTGATGAAGACCAATTTATCTTTTTTCATTGTTGTTCCTTGTGCTTTGGGTACCGTATCTGAGAAACCATTGCCTAATCCAAAGTTACAAAGATTTCCTATTATATTTTCTTCTAAGAGTTTTATAGTTTTAGATTCCTTTGGAGTTACTTTTTGTATATGGTGTGAGGTGGGGGCCAAGACCTTAACAATTAATATATAAGGGCACCTTGGTGGCTCAGTCAGTTAAGCATCTTCCTTCGGCTCAGGTCCTGATCCCAGGGTCCTGGGATCAAGCCCCACATTGGGCTCCCTGCTCAGTGGAGAGTCTGCTTCTCCCTCTCCCCCTGCTTGTGCTCTGTCTTACTCACTCTCTCTCTGTCAAATAAATAAAAATCTTAAAAAAAAAAAAAAGAGCCTCTTGAAAAAAAATAATATATAAATTATTTTGCTTTCTCCCTTCCCTGTGGCCCCAACACACACACACACACACACACACACACACACATACACACACACATACACACTCTTCCTCTCTCTCTCTCTTCAATCTTTCATGAAGGCAACATCCCTTAGTTGAAATCCCAGCTTCAATTCTTCAAAACAAGAGCATTCTGGACCTCAGTTTCTTCAGCTATAAGATGAGAATAAACAAGGGCACCTGGGTGGCTGAGTTGGTTAAGCGACCAACTCTTGGTTTTGGCTCAGGTCATGATCTCAGTGTGGTGAGATCGAGCCCTACATCAGGCTATTTGCTCTCAGAGTCTGCTTGTCTCTCTCCCTCCACCTCTGCCCCTCCCTAACTCATGTTCTCTCTCCCTCTCTCAAATAAATAAATAAAATATTTTTTAAAAAGAATTTTTAATGAGAATAAACATACCTGTCATGTAGGATTGCTAGAAGATAAAGTGTGAAGGCCCTTTCTATTAGTTTCCATCAAAAACTTCACTGTAGTTCCTCCTAAGAGAAATTTTGAAAGACGATTTTTCTAAGCCAGCAGTTATCAAACATGACTGTACATCACACTCAGCTGGCAAGCTTGTTAATACACAGAATGCTGATCTCTACCTACTCATTTATTACTCAGAAGATCTGGGGTGGGGCTTGAAAATTGGCATTTATAACAAGGTCCCAGGTGATGCTGATGCTATAGGTCCAGGTACCACAGGGACCTCTGAAAATCATTAGGAATATAAAATGAACGTGTGGTGGTGAAGATACCACTCCAGAGCAGGAGGAGAGCAAACACCCAGGACTACATGGACTTTACTAAAAGTCACTGTGTGAATTTGAATCATATATTTTATGTCTATTCTGATGAATGGCACCAGGCGATAAACTAAGACAATTGTATTTCACATATCGCCAGATAATATATGTAACGTAATGAATTTTTATCTTGTCTTTGTAAGTAGCAGTATAGTTCTGATGAAATTATTCTCTAAATATTGAAGGCAGATTTGGAAATCTTGACCCAAACCAAGCCCATTTCATCCCTGCCTCTTCCCTTTGGAGGGACCTGACCCAGGTGAGAGTCTGCACATCGTTGAGCCCAGTGCTGATTAACCCACACCTTAAGGTAACTATCCAACCCAGGGTCTCCCCACTCCCTTACTTGGTCTAACCTGTACTTGCCCAAATCTCCTCTTTGAAATCTTACCTCACCTCCAAGACCCTGTCATTGCTCCTACTTCTGAGTCTCCAGCCTTGGTGTTTGTTCTTGATCTCCTTTGTGGCTGGAAAATTTCCATTTCCTTGCCTTATCCCTCTAGCTCCAAGCATCCAACGCCTCCTCAGTGTAGAACCCTTTCGATTGTAATAGTAAGATGTTCATGTTATGTTAAAAAACAGATTGCCTAATCATATTGTGACATGATACTGTATTATAAAAATAAGTGTATATAGGGGGTGCCTGGGTAGCTAAGCATCCAACTCTTGATTTTGGCTCATGTCATGATCTCAGGGTGGTGAGATCGAGCCCCACATCAGGCCCCATGCTGGGTGTGGACTCTGCTTAAGATTCTTTCTCCCTCTCCCTCTGCCTCCCACCCTCTCTCTCTCTCTCAAATAAATAAATAAATAATAATGTATATCTAGGGAGAGATAGGTCTAAAACTTACACATCAAAAATTCAGAGTATTGTCATTTAGGATGATTTTATATTTCAGGGTATTTTTGCATTTTCTTTTTTTTTTTTAGTTGTATAATTAAGATAATTAAATACCTTAATGAGTACCTAAACATCAAGGCAACTGACAATCCAGATGAAAATGGTAAAGGACTTTAACAATTCACTGAAAACACAAGCGGCCCTTAAACATATGGAAATATGCTCATTTCATTCATCCTAAGAAAGCTGCAAAAAAAAAAAAAATTGGACAACATACCTAGTAGCAAAAGTTTTGGGGAAACACATTTTGATACCATGCTAGAGGGAATATAAATTTGTTCAACCACTGTGGAGGGCAACTGGCAAGAACCATCAAAATGACAAATGCATTTATCCTTTGACTCAGCAACTTCGTTTCTGGGAATTGCTCCTAGATACATTTGCATATGTTCTGAATGGTTTGTGTACAATTTTTTGTGTCTTAATTTTTTTCCAGAATTGTCTATAATAACAACAAGTTGGAATAACCTAGGAGTCCTTCAATGGGGGACTGTTTAAGTAATTTGTGGCACATTTGTATAATAGAATACTCTGCAGTGTAATGTAGAATGAAGAAGCTCTCTTCTTCCAAAAGACTTCCAATATACATTGTTTTGTGACAAAAACAAGGTCCAAAAGACTATATATGGTATGCTACCTTTTGTATAAAATGTCAAATGTCAGGGGGATAAAAATAGATGTTTACATTTGGAGAAGATGAAAACTAGGTAACGGGGACATTAATAGAATAGAGATTGTTCAACATGCACTTCTTATGTTTTGATTTATGCTCCATCTGCATGTATTACTCAATTACTTATATACATTAAACATATCTAATATGTATCTTAGATATCTCTATATATATATCTATATATATTATATATCTATATACAGAGAGAGAGAGAGAGAGAATTGGCTCACTTGCTTATGGAGACTAAGTCCCATGATCCACCATCAGCAAGCTGGAGATCCAGGAAAGCCAGTGGTATTAAATTCAAAGATCCAAAAACCAGGAGCACAGATGGTGTAAATCTCAGTCCAAGGGCAGAAAACTGATGTTTCAGATCATGCAGTCAAGCAGAATGAACTCTCCCTTCCTCCCTTTTTGTTCTATTCAGGCCTTCAATGGGTTGAACACCTACCCACACTGAGGAGGGCAATCTACTTTACTGATTCAAAGGCTAATCTCATCCAAGATACCCTCACATATACACCCAGAAATAATGTTTCATCCGGGCTCCCCATGTCCCAGTCAAGTTGGCATATAAAATTAACCATCACCATTACACATCACTGTCTGTCTCAATTCTTGTGTTCTGAAAAGAAAAAGAAAACTTCATGGTTTTTTTGGGGGGGGAGTGTATGAGAATGTATCTTTAATAAACTTAATAGTATAGGTAAAATTCTTGAACTTATTTAAAATAAAAATATTATGGACACCTGGGTGGCTCATTGGTTAAGCGTCTGCCTTCGGCTCAGGTCATGATCCCAGGGTCCTGGGATCGAATCCCACATTAGGCTCCCTGCTCGGCGGGAAGCCTGCTTCTCCCTCTGCCTCTGCTGGTCCCCCTGCTTGTGCACTTTCTCTCTCTCTCTCTCTCTAACAAATAAATAAAATCTTTAAAAATATAAATAAATAAAATAAAATAAAAATATTATATTACATGATAGTAATGTTATTCCTGACCACCTTGATTCTGACATATTCTGAATTGGTTTTAAAAGGCTACACTTACTTAAAACAATAACGTTAAATTTAAAAAATCAGTCGACCAAAAAAAATCAGGTTACAAATAATATTATAGTATAATTATATCTCTATTTTTAAAGATAAATAGGTATTTTTCTGTGAATAGAGAAAGAGACTATAAGAATACAAAATAACCAAATTACTAAAATTTTAACAATTCCTACTCTGGTAGTGTGATTGTGGGAGAGACTTACTATTCTTTTTTGTTTGTCTACACTTTCTAAATTATATATAAAGAATATGTTTTAAAGAAAATAAAAGATTTTTTTAAATAGAATGTTTCAACTCCGCAATTATTTCAGGGTTTTTAAAATCTGTACCTGTATTTGTTGTCAACCTTCAGATTTTACCAAATGCAATGACCCACAAATATTTTTAATGTATCAGTTCTCATAAAATAAGATGTTCTCAGCAAGTTAGTCAAGTAGATATCCCTCAAATACATGAAATAAACCAAGAAAGAAGATGTCTTCTGGTCCAGGCAGTACTAACTCTAACCCAGGAGAGGGATGAAGGGAAGCAGGAGGTAAGAGACTGGGAGGGAGCTAGATCAGGGTTGGCTCCAAGAGAGCGATGTCTGATGGGGATGGGGCAGGGGGGATGTCATTGAGAAATGCGTTACAAACTTTAGAATTTGAAAGCTCTTAAAAATAGGACTTGAACTCAATATCTGTGAAAATGATGGTTACAGAACAGAATGTGGATGTTTATAAACACTGACACAGTAAAAATAGTAGTTGTGAGTGGGGGTGGGTAGCAAGGGGAGAGCTGTTCAGGGTGCTAATTTCTCCATCTTCATAGCAAGGCGTCCCTCAATACTGTCAAAACTGGAAGCACAGAGCTATAAAACACACACAAGGATTTCCATTTCTTAATTTTCTCCTAGTCTTTTCTCATAACCTTGAAAAGATCTTTTAAAAACTAAAAACTCTAGAGGTAGAGAAACATTCATGTGAGTTCAGCACTTCCTATAAACGCACTTGTTTTTCTGTTGACTTGATATAAAACTAAAGTTAATACATTGTGCCAAAAGCAACTTATTGATCTGATTCTATTTGATGATCTTATTCCTTTCTCTCCATCTGCAATACAGTGCATATGAACAGAAAGATGAATTTAATGCTACTATTAAAAATGTCTGGGTGGTGGAATTGTGGTGCAGGAACTTTCATTCTCTTCTACGCCTCTATAATTTTGCAGAAAATCTTCATCAAAAGTACGAAGAAGTGTAGATATACTCAATCGATTTGATTCTTTCATTGGGGGTCAACTTAGAGCACTTGTTAAATAGTGTTCATCTAGGGAGAAGGGAAGTCTTGAGTCATGCCACCTCCTCATTGAAGAATCTTTTTACTGCAGTGAATTTGAGGTATTAAGCCTTCTTCCTGGCATGTTGCCTATCGGCTGATAGGTGCAAAGTAACCAAAAAGATATGGAAGACACCAGGAGCAGTCTCTTGTCCAGTATGATTTCAGGATTTCAAACAACCTCTTGGTATGGACAGCCTCATGGAATTCAATAGTTGATTATGTTATAAATTGGACATTGGCTTAAACAATGGACAATCAGAAATAAGAAAAAATAAGCACTGGAACTTCGTTGTGTTACTGGAAGCTGGCAGGACAATTATTTTATTTTTCTGCTTACAAGAATTCCAGTTCTTAAGCTAACAACAAAGATGACTATCTTCTTTCTAAAATCGCCAGAAGAGAGACACTTTCCATCAGTTTCTTGACAAACTATGGCCAAATTTCTAAATTCTAAAAATCTAAAAAATTTTGATTAAATGAGAATTTTCTCCTCTATGTCAGCAATTTCCTTTCATCATTTTTGCAAAAGCTTTCTTTTCCATATATCCAAATACCCAACACAGTAAATAGCATTGACCAGTGAATAAATATTTAGCAAGCTCACTTCCTAACTTGCCAAATTGGAGGAGGCTGCAAGAGCAAATTTGGTATGTGCCTATTAGCCCCAAATCTACCGATACATATCAGGGGTTGGAATTCCAAAATCGGAACCAAAACAGGGCATTCCTCAAAGTGTTTGTTTGAAAGCCACTCATCCAAGTCACTGACTTAAACATCGCTACTAACATTTCTTATATGTTCAACACTCCCACGTGAAATCAAGAGACTCTCTGTCCCTAATCTCCTAGAACAGCATATGGAAGAATAGTGAGTATGAGTTGAAAAATTCTGTGAATAGCTTATGTGTTCGATAAATACAAGGGTCTGAACAGCTAATCATTATATACATGGAATCACCACAATGGAAATAGCCCTAGGTTTAGGAGTCACGTAGCCCTGGGTTCTAATATCCCCTCTGCCAATAACTCTTCTGTTGGCCAAATGGCTTCGTTTTTCTGAGTCTGCATTTTCACTTTTATAGAAATAAGTCCTTAATGTACCTTCTAACTCTAACTTATAAATTCTGATCCATCGAGACCAGGCCAGTAAAGCACAAGAAGCTATTTCCGGTAGGAAGGCAGCCTGTCCTAGTGACGTCATTGGGACAGTGGGTTCAGGGAGAGACCAAGACGGTGCCACCACTGCTTGGTGGGCTTGTCAAGGAAGAGCATCAGGACACTGAGTGCTTTCCACAGTCACAAATGCCACAGCAGGAAACCACATAGACTGTGAAGCATGTCAGTGAAATGAAGAGTCCAGATTAATACTTGTGGTTCACATTAGCACTCAAAACAGTTTCCTATAAAATAGTCACCTCAGAGTTGGAAGACTGTTCTGTATTTATTCATCTGGAAAGGACTCTGTCTTCTTCAGAATAGGTTATAGAATCCTTTTGCAACTATAGCCCTGCCCCCAGTGCTCCTGATGGAGCTGAAGGGAGGGGAAGTTCCAGTGAAATCTAGGACAACAGGGATGCCTGGGTGGCTCAGTCAGTTAAGCGTCTGTCTCCAGCTCAGGTCATGATACTAGGATCCTGGGATCAAGCCCCACATCAGGCTCCTTGCTCAGCAGGGAGCCTGCTTCTCCCTCTGCCTACAGCTCCCCCTGCTTGTGCTCTCTCTCTCTGACAAATAAATAAATAAAATACTTTTTTAAAAATCTAGAACAACAGGAGTAATTTTTTTTAATTGTCCTTGTTTAGTTGAAAAGAATGGAATAATTTAAAGTAGGCATTTTACCACCTTATATCCACCATACCCATATGTTCCTCACCTCTTCCCATAAACCCACACACACAGTTGTGCGTATATACACACTGACATGCACACTGTGAAACTGGATGAAGGAAACCTTATTTTAAATGGAGTCAGGAAGCCAGAAAGGGGAGCTCTCACACACTACCACTCTTTGTCAATTGCAGACCCAATTGGAGGAGTCCTACCTTGCCTCCTCGCCCAGCAACAAGCTCAGCCAATACGAAAATACCACTACTTAACCAATGAGAAACCATCATTCCCCAGAGCTCTTGCTTTGCTCCAATGGATTTCCCTTCAAAGCAGCCCATCCTAGCTTCCTCTTTTTTTCTATAAAGTAACAATTCTCTCCTTTGATCTCCAGACTCACTATGGTTTGCCATAGCTTTCATGTCCCTAATTGCAATTCCTCTTCTATTCCCCAATAAACCCATGTTGCTGGCAAAATAACTGGCTGTTATACTCTTAAGGTGACAACATATACAACCACCTCTCTTTTGAATCTCTTGAAGATGCATATTTACCTTCTCAAAAAAAAAAAAAATTATGCGTAAGATTCCATTGTATATCCCCAGAAAAATCCATTTGACTTTAAGATGACCAATGTTCTCCCATCTGCTGTTGTCATCAAGTTGACAGAAGAATAGAGAGTGGACATGGAAATATTAGAATAAAATGATCCGGACTAGCCAGTTAACCATGGTTACTCTACTCTCCAACAGAGAAACACATGTAGGAATTTGTTAGCCAATGACAAAGAGCTTACTCATGCACCAGTGGAATATCATCAACAGAATTCTGGCACTCGACTGCCAAATGTATATCTGGAATAGGTAGAGAATGAACTCCACTAGTTGAAAATTTTCAGAAAGAAAATTGCATCTCTATTCCTATCTTAAAACATATGACTTACTGAGTTCAAAATATCTGTAGTCTATATTAGATCTATTTTCAAAACTCCAAAAATAAAATAATTCAGAGTCAAAGAAATGAGAGTGATTATATGAAACTTCACATTAGCCTGAGGCACTCCTTCTTTCCTTGTTTGTTTATTTATTTATACCTGGCTTCATTCTGAAAAAGAATTCAATACTGAATGGGAAAAACTATACAGAACCAGCCAACCTTGTGTCACATGATACTATCCCCCTGCCTCTGGTTCTTTAGGTTGACCTTAATAAGCATGGCAGACACCCTCAGTAGACAGGAAACCACACAGACCTAGGGGTCTCCTCGTGTTTGCTCCAACCTCTTCTTCAATTTCTTAGATCTATAAGATCCAAGGGACTCCCTCTGGTCCTAGGATTTGGTGTTTGTCCCTGATCTTCATAGCATTCAGTACCTGACTCCTTCCAGTTCTCAGCATTTCATGGTTCTTCAGCTAGAAAGTTCCACCTACCTCCAACTCCACAGGAGCCAACATCTAACAAAGCCTTTGGCTTCTGCCCCTTTTGAGCCAACTCTACTCAGGCAGAGAGAAGAATATTGAGGACAAAACTAGATGTGTTGGACTCATCTCTGAAATTCAGCCTCTCTCTCTCTCTGACTTCGACCCTGACCCAGGCTTCAGCTTCCTTATCTGCAAAATGAAGATGATAATATCTACTCTGCCTATACCCAAGTTTGTTATATTGATCAAATCCACTGAAATGATGGAAGTGAATTTGCTTTAAAACATTGAAAGATATAACAAATGTAAATGAATAAAATAATCCTAAAGCTTCAACTTTATTTTAGTTAATTTTAAATTTGTAACACTGCAAAACAGAAAAAAATATTTTCTGCTGGAAAAAAAAAAACTGAGTTTCAATCCTTGTTCTGTTACTAATTTGCTGTGTAATTTTGGATAAGGTCCTTGACCTCTCTGAACTTCAGTGTCATCATCTGTACTCTTACTCAATGCTCTTTTCTTTGCAAGTAACAGAAGCCATCTTTGATTCGAGGAAAGGGAGAGAACACCAGGCTATTTTACAGAACCCAAGGGCAGGATGCGCAATCAGGCCTCACGTGCAAAGAGGACCAAGAAACGTGAAGTCCTCAGGAATCCAGGCATTTTGTCACTGCACCTCCTTTTACCTCATGCATTATGAGTTATCATGACTGTGTCTCTTTACAGACTGGTTTTGGGGGGGCTTAATGAGATTTCTAGAAGAAGTTCTTACCTCGGACTTTAGTGACATGGTGTAAAATTGCTCTCCAGAATTTTGTCATCATTTTGTAATCAATTTTGTAATTTAACTGCACAGTGTTTGTCAATACCATTACCGATCCCAAATATTGTTATTCTTTTAAAGAGTGGTCATTCTGCAAGTGAAAACTGGTATTTCAATCTAATTTCTATTCCTCTTATTACTGATAAGATTAAGAATCGTTATGTTTGTCTTTCCTTTTCTTCATTTTTAATTTTTTGAGATATCATTGGCATATAACATTATCTTAGTTTCAGGTATACAACATAATGACTCAGTATTGGTATATATTGTGAAATGATCACCACAACAAAGCTATTAACATCTACCACCACACTTAGTTTCAAATATATTTTCTCTTGTTATGAGAACTTTTAAGATCTATTCTCTCAGCAACTTTCAAATATATACTACTATCATTAGCTATAGTTAACATGCTGCCCAAACTGGCTTTCCCAACATCTCCATGCATATGGCATAAAATGACTGCCAGCACTCCAACCAACTGGCACCCAGCGTGTCAGTGTCAGGAAAGAACAGCTGATGGGCCCAACTTGGGTCCAGGATCTACCCCTGGTCCACTCATCCACGGTCAGGAGAAAGGTGTCAGAGTAAATGGCACTGGGGCCTGCCAATATGAGAAGTGATTTTCAGAGATGAAGGCCATGGGTTCAAGGAAGACTAGAAACATGTTTGCGATGACCGAAGCCTTTGTTGTGACTACACAGCAACCCAGCTTATCCCTCTACCCAACGCCTGCCTCCTTCCTTTCCCCATGGGCATTAAACCTAGGAACTCATCCCAATAAATTTCCCACATGCCAGTCTCCAGCTTAGAGCCCGCTTCCTGGAGAATACCCCTGTAGGAGCTGTGTACCATGTCTGCAACAGAGAGATACAATGTGTAAGGTGCTAATGGTTGTCATAGGATGTGTGTAGAAGGCACTAGGTGCATGTTAGTTTCTTTTACTTTTTCTGCTTTTCCAGAGGGCAATTCACAGCAAAACCTGTTACTCAACTCTCCAGGATCAGGGTCTTGTTTGTGTGACTCAGATCTGAGGTCAGAAATTAAGACCTAGCCCAGGATCAGCTTCTTTCCATCAGACAGCAAGATCCAAGCAGAGCATCAGCAGCTCAACCAAAAATAGGAGCCAGGAGACATTACCTGTCCGAAATCTTGGGCCCTGTTCCTCCTCCTCCTCCAGTACCACGTACACTATCCCACCAGGCCTCAGGAGCAGACACATTGTTTTTAGGAGATTAATCATCAACAGTACATCCAGTGCCCACCATGTACCAGACTCACATCTTAGGTAGATGATAAGGTTTGCATTTATAAAAGTATAATCAGCAACACAAGACACAGTTATGATGAGTAAGTGTCCAAGACTGGAACAGACCATAAATAAAGGCACAAGAGAAGGACAATATCATGTCCTGCTGAGAGGGTAAAGGAGAGTTTCATGGGAACTTCTGGGGCTTGAAGAATAAAATGAATTCATGAATTTAGAGCTTCTGATAGGCAGAGATGATGGAGAGCATCCCTGAAACAGGCACTTAGGCCTCAAGAAAAGGACAGCATCTGGGCTGCCTGATTGTCAACTCCACGTGTCTTGAAACTCATAAAGCACAATATAGAATTGAGGCCCCTGAGGTTGTTCAGGCTGCAGCCCAGGACTAAGCATATTTGAGGAAAGGTGAACAGTGTGTGGTGCTGATGATTTAAGTAGTCGAATGGCCCTGGACTCAGAGGGAGGGAGGTGAGAGGGAGAGAGGCACTAGGGCCTCTAGACTATAGTTGGTTCTTCTTTATGGAGGCCTACGTAGCCTACCACCAGAATTTGAGTTCTGCAATCTAGAACTATATTAGGCCACATCATTTTCTTTAAGCATCTTAGGAAGCAGAGAAAGCGTAGTTGCCCCCGAGACCCTAGAGAGCTCACTCAAAGATCAAAGCCAGAGAAGACTTGCTCAGAAGACTGGATGAATGTTCTGAGCCATATGGAGTGGGCTGGGCACTGAGCCAAGTGCAGTAGAGACAAGGCAGAACAGGATTCATATTCACCACAGCCTGATGAAGAAGGTACACATTATCCCCATTTGCAGATGGGGAAATCAAGGCACAATAATGTTATGTGACTTTCCCATGATCCAAAAGCTCAAACCTGCACAGTCCACCACCAAGGCCCATGCTCCTACCTCTTCATCTGACAGCAGGGTAACGTCCCACTTCAAGGTGAGAGCAGCGTGGCCTGAGGCCTAGAATAAGGCCTAATATTACATGCCGCCGCGACTTCTGGTGACATTCTTCTGGTCAGCGAGTCGCACTCCCCACTGTTTTCCTGTGGGTAAAGCCTAGCCAGATGGCTCTCCTTATGGTGGGCACCAGGCACAGTTCCTGCCTATCCCAGGGTAGCAAATGTCAGTTCCCTGTCAGCCCACAGTATGATTGAAACAACACCACAAAGCTACCTCCCACGGCCCCTGGATATTCACTTTGTTCCCAAGCACAGCCACCGTGTGGCCCTACATGGCCCAGGGTCCGCCTCCTCAGGGCAGGGAGCGTATGTGACTCATAAACTGCTGTTGAGCTCTGCTGGCCAATGTCAGGTTTCATGTATTTGGCCACAACCCTGGGGTGGGATCCCTCCCTCACCAATAGGGTCAATAGGAGGCAATTAAAAACACGCCAAGCCAAAAGTGAGAGGCAAATGGGCCAGTGAAATAGCACAGTGAAACAGAGCAAGAACAAAGGTAAGAACAGAGAAGACCAGATAATGGCCATGCATGATTTAGGGGCGTGTGGTTGGGGGTGTGTGTGTGTGTGTGTGTGTGTGTGGGTGGGTGGGTGGGTGGGTGGGGGCTGGGGGGGTATAGAAGCAAGCACATTCGCTCCATCAGCTTGGTGAAGCTGGGATAAAGAAGAACCTTCAAGTGAGGCAGGAATGAGTAATTGATGAGCATAACTGTGATTATAAGGCATAATTACAATTAGCTGCACAAGAGTGTTAATCATGAAAATAATTACATGTCAGGTTTCCTCCCAAAGAAGAGAGAATGTAATTAAGTGGCCCAAAGGGGGCGAAGAAAACATGCCTCCGGGTGCTAGAGGTATGGGGTGAAGAGCTGATGTTTTAAGGGGAAAAGTTTTGTCAGTGTTTCCAATGAATCAACTCATTCCTTCCATCAAAATACAGGGACCGGGGGGGGGGGCGCCTGGGTGGCTCAGTCGTTAAGCGTCTGCCTTCGGCTCAGGTCATGGTCCCAGGGTCCTGGGATCGAGCCCCACATCGGGCTCCCTGCTCAGCGGGAAGCCTGCTTCTCCCTCTCCCACTCCCCCTGCTTGTGTTCCCTCTCTCGCTGTGTCTCTCTCTGTCAAATTAATAAATAAAATCTTTAAAAGAAAAAAATACAGGGACCTAGGTAAGAACAAAGCATGGCTTGAAATTGTTCTTCCAAACAAAGCAAACCTCAACTTAAGGGATGAGGCAGAACAATGCAGAGTTTAAAAGCCAGGCAGCCTTGAAGTCAACTTTTTTTTTTAATTTTGCTAGTTACCAGCTGCACGATATTAAACTATTTTCTCTTTCTCCAAGTGTTAGTTTCCTCAAGAGCAAAATAATCATCATACATCCTTCTCTGACTTGGGAGGAAGTAAAGCACATAAAGCTCTTCTGTCCGTGCCTTACACACAGTAAGGTCTCCGTAAATGTCTGCTGTTATTACATAACAGACAAAGGAAAAAAGGCAAGAAAGCCAGGAGCGTCTGTACTAGAGAGAGGCTAGCTAAAAATTGCCAAATTCCCAAGCACTGTGAGGGGAGTAAGTGACCAGCCAGGATACAGGTCTCTCTGGCTGCAAGAAGGGGACAGCTGCTAACTGTTCAACTGGGAGGTAAGGATCCTCCAGAGGACCCACCAGAGTAGCATAAGAGAGGAAGATTCTAGTTTAAATATCCGCCAAGTTTAGAGAGCTTGAAACCAGCTTCCTACAGCGCCCATTAAATAATATTCTGCTCCCCTGGTCCTTCCCCCTGCCCTCTCGTCTCTAACCTGGAGGGGTCAGAAATAACCCAGATAGAAGCAAGAAACAGAGGAGAAGTGGACCACACACCTGTCTTCATGCCGGAACCCAGCTGGAGCTGGAGGTGGTGGGAGAAGTCTTAACCGAGAGGCAGAATGGACTTAGGGTTACGCTGAGGCAGTACGCCTTCTACTTTCTGAAACTAGGCTGTTTGTTATTTCAAGTAATGGTTGGATTTTATACTACTGAAGAGTGAACCAGAAAAGTCAGAGTTGTTATTTGGCGGCAGGAAAAGCAGCTCTTGTGAATAGGTTTAAAGGGATGAGGGGTGAGGGGTGCTGTTTTATGGTTAATTCCCATGAATCTCCATTGTTCAAAGGACCAGATACACACGCCCCCCTGTAGAATCTTCTGTCCATGCAAGATCATGTTCTAGACTCCATTTCTGGCAGACTGCATCATTTCTAGCTTATATCCAGCACTCTCTTGCAAAACAACCCCCACGGCCTCAAGACCTACACAACAGAATTACCAACAATACCAAGCACAACAAAGCTAGACTCAGGTCATTTGGGGCATTTGCTTAAGTCATGCCAGGCCCCTCAGAATGTGCAACAGTGATGATGGGGTTTAACCTGTCAGTGGTCCTTAAGAGTGCCCCTCTTCAGTGGCACGCTCCCAGCCTGTCTTGTGGGCAGTGGCTTTATTCGAATTCACCCCCCACACACACCCGCTCCTTGAGCAGCATCCTTGCAGCGAGGTCAGCAGGCCACAAGTCATCAGTCAGTAAGGCAGGCCCTGTCCCCGCCTCAGGCTCCCAGGAGGCGAGTGCCATGAATCACAGAAATGTCATCCCTGGGGAACCAGGGTGGGAAGGTCCTGTGATTTATCTCACATGAAATGAGCTGGATTATTTGAATAGGCTGGAAGAAAGCAGTCCATTAATTCTCAGAGATAGCTCTCGGCTCCTGAGGGTTTTATTCTTTGCCCACACGACTGACACCCCGCCTCCATCTCCTTTACTCTACCCTCAAGGCATGCCCAGGGATCCGTGTGCACTCCCCTCCCCCATGGCTTGATGCTAAAACAAGGCATAAGACCACACTTCTTGCAGGGAAACTAAAAGGGACGCTTTGCCTTTTAGTGTTTTGTGGTTAACCCCTATGTTCCTTCCATACCACTACCCCCAGCCAACTCCCACCATCCTGTAAAGATCATTTCATTTGACACAAAAGCAAAATCCATCAAAGGAAAAACTGACAAACTGAACCTTATTAAAATTAAAAACTTTTACTCGTTGGGGGGGGGTCCTATAAAGAAGATGACGAGATAAGCTACAGAGTGGGAAAAAATATTTGTAAACTACATATCCAACCAAGGCTTTATATCTAAACTATATAAAGAACTCTCAAAACTCAACAATAAATAATCCAACTAGACAATGAGCATAGTACATAAATAGACTGAGAAGGATATACAGATGCAAATAAGCACATGAAAACATGTCCAATATCATTAGCCATTAGGGAAATACAAATTAAAACCACAGTAATAGATCACTAAAAAGCTATGAGAACTGTTAAAATGAAAAATAGTGATAATACCCAATGCTGGTGAAGGTGCAGAAAAATGAGATCACTCATGCATCGCCAGTGGGACTGTAAAATGGCTCAACGACTCTGGAAAATAGTTTGGCAATTTCTTATATACTAAGCATTACTTACTCTATGACCCAACTCTTAAGCATTTATCCCAGAGAAATGAAAACTTATATCAAAAGAAAAAAAAACGACACACAAATGTTCATAGAAGCTTTATTTGGAATAGTCAAAAACTAGAAACAACCAAAATGTTCTTAAACAGGTGAATGGTCAAACAGTGGTGTACCTTCATCATGGAAATACTACACAGCAATAAAAAAGAATGAACAATTCATATGTGTAACAACTTTAATGGATCTCAAGGGCACTATGATGAGTGAAAAAGACATCAATCTCAAAAGGCTAAATACTATATGATCAAATTTACATAACAGTCTTAAAATGACAATATTATAGAGAACAGAGAAGTGGTTGTCAGGGGTTAGGGATGATGCCTGGGAGGGTCATGGGGGTGGCTATAAAGGGTAACACCAGGGATCCTAGGGGTGATGGCACAATTTCATATCTTGATTACAGTGGTGGTTAAACAAATGTACACGTGTGATAAAACTGCATAGAACTATACATACATACACACAAATGAGTGTATGTAAAACTAGTGACATTTGCATAAACTTTGTGGACTGTACCAATGTCAATTTCCTGGTTTTGATATTATACTATTATTTTAGCTATATAAGATGTTACCCCACTGAGCACAGAGCCTGACACGGGGCTTCATCTCAGGACCCTGAGATCATGACCTGAGCTGAAGGCAGACAACCAACTGAGCCCCCAGGTGTCCCAAGATCATTTCATTTCCAATCATATTAAAGACAGTTTCAAAAATAATTCCATTTGGATTTGTTTATTATTTTCAAGATATAATTTGGATTCAGTTACAGAACTTCCTTCCCTAGAAACTAATCTTCTTATTCTTTCTCTGTCTTTGAGCATCCTGGTCTCTTGGGGTAAATTATATGGGGAAGGGCCTTGTAAACCAGAAGGTAAGCATTATTAATATTATTAGTTGCTTCTTCCCTGTGCAGCATTTGAAGGATAAGCAGCCTCATCCTGTAAGAAGACACGGAAAGGTTCTCTGTGCTGAGTCACAGAGAATGAAATTATAGTTAATATAAATGTAAATTCTGCTTTCTTTCTGAAAGAAGAAAAAATAGACTGCCTCTCCCCACCATGGCAGGCCCAGAGTCAGAAAAGCAGCAAGAATATATAAAAAGGGCCATTCAGATGACACTAGCCCTAGAGTTTACCTTAACACATTCAAACCCTGATCTACCACATTTCAGTTCTGTGATAATGGGCATGTTACTTAACATCTCTGTGCTTTTGTCTCATCATCTTTAAAATAGGAATAAGGGCGCCTGGGTGGGTCAGTCCATTGGGCGTCTGCCTTCGGCTCAGGTCATGAATCTCTGGGTCCTGGGATCACCCCACGTTGGGCTTCCTGCTCGGTGGGAAGCCTGCTTCTCCTTCTGCCCCTCCCCCCGCTAATGCGCTTTTTCTCTCTTCTCCCCTTTCAAATAAATAAATAAAATCTTTAAAAGAAAAATAGGAATAAGGACACCTGGGTGGTTCAGTCAGTTAAGCATCTGCCTTCGGCTCAGGTCATGATCCCAGGGTCCTGGATCGAGTCCCGCATCAGGCTCCCTGCTCAGCAGGGAGCCTGCTTCTCTCTCTGCCTGCCGCTCCCCCTGCATGTGCTCCCCCCTCTCTCTGTGCAAATAAATAAATAAAATCTTTTTTAAAAATAGGAATAAAAATAGCCCCCGTGCTCCATATGTTTGTCAAAGGGATTGGTGACGTATGCTTGTAAAGACATGACCAGGGCCTAAGGCATAGTACATACCCTGTAAATGCTGGCTCAACAACAGGTAATTAAGCCTCCAACAGCAAAAAAAATTGAAAAAAATAAAATATCATGTGAGAAAAGATGGCCACACCTAATGATAAATTCCTCTTACCGTGGACCCTGCCCAGATTCCCTCATCATGACCTCCCTAACGCCAAGAGTCACCTATGTGACAGCTTTCTCTTCCCCCGGCACTAACCGTACATTAACGCTGTGATTTTTTTAATTAGCTCTGTGAAACATACACTTAAAATCAAATCCCAAAAATAAACTGGGACTCATGGAAGAAAGGAACCCAGACCTTGGCCTCCTTTTCCCTTTTCAAAAATCCTCCTCTGCAAAGGACCCATTTCCTCTTAACATAAATGGATGGTAACTGGAGAAGCAGAGTCTTGGGCAGGTGTGTGCAGGACCATGGGGGGTGGGGTAACCAAAGAGGGAAACTAAAACATGGTTTCAGGTCTGACTCTCCCAGATATGGCTGAATGGCCTGGGGCAGGTCACTTTCCCTCCCAGGTTCATTCCCTCATTGAACAATACAATGAGCGTGTCTGAGTTCTAATAAATTTTTATTTACAAAGACTAGTTTGGCCTGCCCTCTATTGTTTGTTGACCCCTGGTCTAGATCAGCTGTTCCAAATGATTTCTCCACTAGAAATTCCTTTTATTAGGCATCGCCTTATGGATGCCATACTTAGAAGATTTTTACAGATAGAATTAGTTCTCTGGCTTTATTATAAATATACCATATAATATATATTACATATTTATGCAATAAGCTCTGATTTTATATATAACATATATGAAATGTCAATCAGAGCTTTCCAGTGATATGCAATAACCAGTGTTAACTCACCAGGTTAATATATATCTAACAAAAATAATAAAACCCAACATTTTAGTTAACCTATTTGACCTTAACATGGGTAAATACAGGTAACAGAAAACCCCTCACAAATCTAATAAAACCTTCGAGGCACCCTAGAGGTCTGGAGGTCCCACTGACCCAGACCTTTTATCTTAACCTTCTTTAATGTCAGAACATTGATTTATGACTGACGGTATGGCTTTGGATAGGTCTCATCTAATTTCTGGCTCTTGCTTTCTGCCTCACAGAGAGGAGGTGGTTGGTGATCTCTACATCATTAATGGCCCTGTCATTTTATGATTCTAAGATCCAAATCTTTCAAATACATTTGCTGGTTTAGGAGACAGCTCCCCCCCACGTAACAGGGTATTATAAATGCCATCAAATCATGGGTCTCCTTCCTAAGGACGCTTCAGGTTGATCCTGAAATTTGTGACTATCAACTCTCAGGCTTCAGCCCCTGACAGGGAATAGGACGTTTGGGGTAAAGTTGGTTTATATGAATTCTTCCAATTATACCACAAATACCTGTCCTGTCCCTTGAGGCTTCAGAGTCAAAGCATTTTCTGAGCATTCCCCTGAGTGAGCCCAAGTCTGTGATCGGCAGAAACTACACTGATTTTTAGGAGGCTGCAGATTCCCTTCTGCCTGAGGGGTGTTCATGGAAACGTGCTAACTCAAACACAATAAATAAAAATCCCCTCACATCGAACAACATTGCAATTCCATCTCTCCTGCTCTGGCATCTCCCTCCCTGCCATCCTGCTTGGGAAGATCCCAACGTACAACTGTTTTCCATGATCAGGGAAAGACAGGGAGGAAGGCTGAGGACAACACGGAAGGCCTCAAGCAGTCCACACACTTGCCCAGCAAAGAGAGCCTGGTGCTCTGACCGACAAGCAGCATAACTCTGCACCAGCTGTAGGCTGCAGTGGAGAAAACACAGCAGGGCTGTGTTCTTACTACAACTGACCCATGAGTTTAGAAAAAATGAGGGCTGTGCGTCAAACCCCACCACCGCACTTATGTCCCCCGGTCTTCTTATCTGCCAACTATAAGAGACGGCAAATTCCCTTTCTCATTTGTTTAGTGGCCTTGTCCCTCCTGATTTGTATGCCCCTAACAGAGGTCAGGAAAACGGCTTTGTAAAGAGCCAGAGAATAAATACGTTAGCCTTTGTGGGATACAAGGTGTCCGTCACAATTCCTCAGCTCTGCCATTGTGTAGTGAAAGCAGCCACAGACAATATGAAATGAATGGGTATGGCTGAGTTCCAATAAAACTTTATTTACAAAAACAGATGGCAGGCTGGATTTGGCCCACAAGCTCTAGTGTGTGGACACCTGCTCTATGATAATACTTAATGTTGTTATTTTGATCCCCCCCAGAAAAAGCCTATGTAGGAGGAACCCTTATCATCCCCACTTGACAGGTAAAGAATTCAAGGCCCAAAAACATGAATTACGTGTCCAAGTCACACAGCTAGTGAGTGCCGGAGCGAGCCCATCCACCCTCTAAACCCATAACCACGATCCTACAACCATCTCCCTGGGCAGTTCTCATGGCTGCCTGTTAGTCCATCCCAAGAGCTCTCCAACCTCTTCCAGGGAGCTGTAGCCACAGGGGTAGAGCCATTCTGCTGCCTCTGTGCAGAGCTGTCCCTCTAACCTCTCCCAGCCTCTGGGGGGGCTCCATTGGCAAGAAGAATAAATTGATGATTTTCCCCTCTGTAACTGGAGCTTCATGGCCAATGCCCTCACCTTCAGTGACCCAGCTTAGCAAACAATCCAGAAACCAAGAAACCACAACCTGGTATATCTTGTGGCTGTGGAGCCCGTTGAGCCTGGACTGGAGAAACCACTCTTCCATCTCCAGAATTGATTTAAATCATTTGATAGGAATCATTTTCTCTATTAATGATAGGACCACTTACTTCAAAATCTTTCATATTCATTTATCTTGAGAGAATCAGAAACTTGTTCATTCTTAAAGGTACCATTCTGTATAATACTCCTCTCTATGGCCAGTTATGATCTAGCACCATGACTCTCTCTGGGTACCAATAACTATCAGCACCCGATGGACTGCTGTTTGAAAGATCTCCCTCCTGAGCTATCATTTGAAGATCTCTGGCTTGAGGCTGGCTCACAGGGCTTTCTTTTAACTGCTGACACCACCTCTGGGAATCTTTTAAGGGTACTGTCTATCTCCTGGTATGACTCTGATGCATTTCCCTGAGGCTCCAGCTTTCTCTTCCCCCGGCACTAACCATACATCAACACTGTGATTTTTTTAATTAGCCCTGTGAAACATACACTTAAAATCAAATCCCAAAAATAAACTGGGACTCATGGAAGAAAGGAACCCAGATGTTTTTCTGGAGATACGGACTAAATCCTGAGTTCCGGCATGAGGACAGACAGGCAGCCAAGACCACCTTTGGCCACCAGCAGCTGCCTCCATTTCCACAGGTCTTTCTACGCTACCCTTTGGAAGGTGGTCTTTCCATTCCCAGTTTGCTACTTTCTTCTTGAATGAAGGGGAGCAAAAAGGGCACCGCCTGACCAAGCCCTGCAGAGATGATCAGACCTTTGCGGATAAGTGTGCCAGGGGTGTGGCTCCAGAAATCCCATTAGGGATTTCCAAGGCCTTCTCAAGATTCAGAATCAACATCTCCTGGGGGGTTCTGAGTCCCTATGCCAGGGCTAAATACATCCATACAACTCGAGTTTAACCCAAGGCCACAGACAGCCTCTGCCACTACTCACTCTTGAAGGAAGAATCACTTTATGGTCTGATTCTACTCTCTACTCCACCCATAGTCCCCTCTTAGGAGAAACTCCATGGAAGTCTTGATTGACAGTGAGTCAGGAAACACCCCCTCCCCCACATCCCTAAAAGGTGCCAAGTAATGCAAAAATTAAGAAGACACCAATGGAGGTCTTATCCCAAGGATACTGTCCAGTTTCTACAAAGCAGTCCATTGCAGGAGAGACAGCCATATTTTTAGACTAGATAGATGATTGATTGATAGATGATAGATAGATAGATAGATAGATAGATAGATAGATAGATAGATAGATGATAGATAATCTTTATGAATCACCTGAAGGCAATGTACAAATGTTTTCAGCTCAAACAGAAAGATGGAAAAATATAGCATTAACTCTTAACTCCTGAGGAAACAGAAAAAAAGGAAATAGTGCCTTCTCTGTGTCTTAAGGCACAATTACAACAAAATGCAACACAGCCCGCATCAATTAAGCTTCTTGCATGTACCTGGCACTGTGCTAAGAGATGAATGAGCACGTGTCTGCCTGACAGAGTTCCCAATCTAGCACAGAAGGAAAAAAACACCAACAAATAACTATAATATAAGGCAGACTAGAATAAGTGCTATAATAAAGACAAAAGTGCAGAAAAAATAATAGGGTTGTTTGCTTTGTTTTTTCAAGGACCACGAATTTTAAAAATGTACCGAGGCATCCAGTGAGGGCAAGGGCTAATTGGCAATCTTCAGAGCTTAGCAACAACAAATGAAATGAAAACAGGATTTCTCATTCCCCAAAATAAAACATACTGAATTATGACCATAGCTATCTTCTCAGTCCTCCTAGAAATGATCTAAATGTCTCTTCTTCATTTATGACCTGAAAAATTCTGCAATAATAGGTCAAAGCCTAGAGAAGAAACCAGAATAAAATCTCACCATTTTATCATCATCCTTTGTCTCTACCTCAGCCTCCCTAGGTCATTAAAGGCTTCATTTTTAGGTTTCTACAGGAGAAAGCCTTTTGCCTATGGGCCAACCTGAAATGACTCAGGATAATACCTTCTGAAAACACCTAAAAGTGTTTACTTCTTACATCTATTCACTCTGCAGATGCATATGAAAGGCTTACTCAGTGCCTTACATGGTACCAGACTCTGAGATCAAGAGAGACACAAGACAGGGGCTCCCAGCCTCCATGAATTCACAGGGTAGCAACGCAGAGAAGGGAGGAGGGAACAAAGGACATTTGAAAGTGATAAATGCTCTAATAGTTTTATGTCCAAAGTATTGTAATTATATGAGCATCCAAATACAATTTCTTATGCTCAAGGCTAAAGAAAGAAGCCAGAAAATCATCAGATATTTTAGAAAGAGTCAAGTAGCCTAGTACTTGAGGTTTGGCTTCCTAACTGGCCTCTTACCTCGAATCTCCTTTCGAAATCATCTTTCATCCTGCCAATAGCTCACACTCCCAAAGTTTCATTCTAATTGGGTTCGTCCTGGGCTCAAAGACATGCAGTGCCTCTCCTCTGGATTATTGAGTCAAGTCTAGACTCCGTAGCATGGCACCCAAGCACACCAAAACCTAGCCTCACCCTGCTGTTCTAGCCTTGCTTATGTGGTCCATAAATAGCTTTGAAGTGTCAGCACTGCTCTAGGCATAGGAGATACTGGGAAAACAAGACAATATTTTATAGAATAGTAGAAGGGAGGCAAATTAAGTGAGCAAACCAAAATTTAAAATGGTGATGAGTGCTTTGAAGGAAAAGGAAACCGAGTCACAGAGAATGGCAGGGGAGATGCCTTCGGATGGGTGGTCAAGAAGGGGTTCTGAGCAAGTGACATTGAAGCTGAGATCTGAATGGCAAGCAGCAAGCCATGTGACCCTCTAGGGGTTGACTGTGTCAAACAAAGGAACTGGCCAAGACAAAGTCCTGGTAGAACTATAAAGAAGGCCAGGAAGGGTAGAGCTTCAAGTACATGGGGGAGACAGTGATGGGAGGGGAGGGGGGGGCGGGGACAGTGCTTGGACCATATCACCTTGTAGGCAAAGTGGGAAATTTGGATTTTTACTCCATGCCTGATGAGAAGCCATTCGTGGATTTTAAGCAAAGAAGCAAACTAATGTGATATTCAGTTTAAATGGGTCCGTTCGGCTACTCTGAGGACAGGGATTGAACTGAAGCAAAAGACTGAGCAGGGAGAGCCTGTGTCACAGTTTAATTGACTTCACTTTTTCTTTTTTAGTGTTCCATAAAATAATATTGGGTCTTCGAATGGGCATTTTTTAGGCTTGACCGAAAAGGATACTGTGCAGGCTTGTTGTAAGGATCTAAAGCAGAAAGCTCTGGAATACATGTGGCTCTATCTAACATTGTTAGGCTCTGAAGACATGAATTCTAATTCTGGCACCCTGTGTCACTGAGACAAGTTATTCAAACTGGACTCTCTCATCTGGAAAATGGATTAATCCCCCCAATCTCCTTAAGAATTATAACGAAGTCTGGGACCGAGCAACCAAGTGAGGAACAGACGTCAGTATTAACGACAGCATCTCTACCTTCTTCAACAGGGAGAGCCCATTTAGTAGCTTTTGTGGAGTCGAAGTGGAAGATGGTTTGGACCCGAGTGGGAGCGAGAGAGACAGAGAGGTGAATCGAGTCCTGATACGTGGGGACATACACTGACAAAAGGTATTCTTGGGTCACACAAGGGAGGCAGAAGCAAAAGAAGATGGAAAGCCATCAGAGCTGACTTCAAAGTGCTGGGCTTGAGCAAATGGGCAGGAAGTGCTGCCATCTGAGCAGTCCCCAGGTCTCCCCTTCTTTGCCCCTCAAGGCCCCAAACACTCTGGAGTCAAACTGGAGAGATGTCACCTCTTGAGCACAACCTACTGTTTGCTAACGTGTTCCATTGACCATTTCCTTCATTTCTGCATTTTTGAAACCATAACTCAAGACTCCAAACCAATGTTGTATTTCCCACACTTGTCTTCTTCTATTCACGATGCTTTTTATACCTCAATTACCACATCTATCCCATTCCACCTCCAATTATTAATATTAATATTAGTGTGTTAATAGTATGTATTATCTATAATTCATGCATAATGGTGCATTATATGCATATATGTATACTATAATTGCATTAATATTATTGTGACCATGGATGCCACCTCCACCCACAAACCATAAACTGCCTCTGTGACCAGTTTTTCTTCACCTTTGTATCCTCCCGTGAATCATTGCATCCACAAACATCTGTTGAAGAAAGTAGAGATGCCGTCGTTAATACTGACATCTGTTCCTCACTTGGTTGCTCGGTCCCAGACTTCGTTATAATTCTTAAGGAGATTGGGGGATTAATCCATTTTCCAGATGAGAGAGTCCAGTTTGAATAACTTGTCTCAGTGACACAGGGTGCCAGAATTAGAATTCATGTCCTCAGAGCCTAACAATGTTAGAGAGAGCCACATGGATTCCAGAGCTTTCCGCTTTAGATCCATACAACAAGCCTGCACAGTATCCTTTTCAGTCAAGCCTAAAAAATGCCCATTCGAAGACCCAATATTATTTTATGGAACACTAAAAAAGAAAAAGTGAAGTCAATTAAACTGTGACACAGGCTCAAACACCATCCATTAGAGGCACATCCTGATTTCAGAGATGTGAGAAAATGGGAGAAAAAAAAAATGTACCTTAGAAGTCTCCACTGTATAAGTGAGGGAACTAGAGCTGAGAGACAGTGAGCACTCTGGCCCAACACTCAGACACCAGACCGAGGAGGCAAACTCTTTGGCTGCGAGAACAGTAGTCTTTCTATGTTAGCAGTGAGACTCCCTCTGAGCATCTTGGATTTTTCAAAAGAGACACGATCATAACAGGTGAACATAAAGAAATAGAGATCAAATGGGGAGGCCAGGCTGAATCTGGGTTCTACACTAATGCACTCACCAAAAGCCCACAACTTACTGGCCTTTATCGAAGTGGGGGGGGCGCGTCTGCTGAGTGCCTTCTCTGTGGGTGGCACTGTCCAGAATTGTCAGGGATAATGGTAATTTATGTTTTCGTCCACACCTGCTCTCTTCCCTGCTTTAGTCAACTGCTAACACAGCTTCTCTCCAGGGGAAGACGAGGGAGGGGCTGGAATGCGCAAAGGAAAACAGCTCTTGTTCACCACAGCTCAGCTAAATTGCATTTGCTCTCTTTTGCATAGAGCTATAAAGTGTTATAGAAAATGCAGCATGGATTTTTAATTTTCTCCTTGTCACTGGGTGCTGTAATCACATAATTAACCAAGTGGTAGAGATAGTCATTTATAGCAAATGGGCAAAACAATCACAGAGGTTAGCCACCCAGGGACCGAAAAGGTTACATCTGCCTCTCTAAAAGGCATGTGCGGACAGACAGCTTCCCTATCCCTTGGCTGTTTGGGAACCGACACCCAGAGAACACAGCATCAGAGTAAAGGAAGGGCATTGAGTTTGTCCTTCAAGACAAATGAATTGCTACCGGCTCAGTGGCTTGGAAGGCCCTGAAAAATATGGGGTAGGAATGGGAAGCCGGGGCCAGCGGTCAGCAGCTCCATACATGTCCCCACACTCCCCTCCATCCCACAAGGTGCATGCTATTCTGATAAGTGCCTTCGCTCAGGCCCCTCCCTCTGCCCGAAATGCCCTTCCTGCCTGCTTCCATTCTCTTTCGAGAGCCTTTCCTTCCTTCCATGGCCAACCACCTCCCCTATGGCCCATAGTTCCTCATGTCTACCACTAGGGTGGCGTTTCTCATAGCCTGTCCTGGAGACAAATAGCAGCAACAAATATGAAACATATGTACACAAACATAAATAATATAGAATATAGATAATTATACACACACACTACCACCACCACCACTACCACCACCAGATTGTGGGCAGAAACGAATAGAACCCTGTTGAAGCCCGGAAACCGTCTTGCTTACCTGCCTTCTCTGGTAGAGAAGACCCTCCCTCACTGAACATGGCAATTGCAAAGATGGTACAAGGACCCACTCTCTGGGATCCAGGGATGAGAATCAGATAAGTGATTTTGAGGGGACGTTTGACCAACACCAGAAAGCTCTCCTGCACGCCATTACCTCAAATTAGTTTTGTCATGGCAGCCTAAAATTCCGCCATGGGTATCAAGCTTCACCTTCTCCACAGAATGCTCCCTTTTAAAATGTAACACCCAGGGGCGTCTGGGTGGCTCAGTGGGTTAAGCATCCAACTCTTGGTTTTGGCTCAGGTCATGATCTCAAGGTCACAGAGTCTCAGAATCATGGGATTGAGCCCCACATCAGGCTCTATGCTCAGCAAGGGATCTGCTTCTCTCTCTGTCTCTCTCTCTCTGCCCCACCCCCTGCTCACACGCTCTCTCTCTCTTTCAAATAAATAAATAAATCTTTAAAGATTAATTAATTAAAATGCAACACCCACCGCATAGGTAGCATTTTGACTTATGCTAATTTACATTGAGGTTTGGGGCACAATATCTTGTCTTTCTTCCCTAAAACATGAAGCCCAGACAGCAGAAAACACTTCTCCCAACAGACACACGAAAAAATGCTCCACATCACTTGGCATCAGGGAAATACAAATCAAAACCACAATGAGATACCACCCTACACCAGTTAGAATGGCTAAAATTAACAAAACAGGAAACAACAAATGTTGGCGAGGATGTGGAGAAAGAGGAACCCTCTTACACTGTTGGTGGGAATGCAAGCTGGTACAACCGGTCTGGAAAACAGTATGGAGTTTCCTCAAGACATCAAAAATAGAGCTACCCTATGACCCAGCAATTGTACTACTGGGTATTTACCCCAAAGATACAGATGTAGTGAAAAGAAGGGGCCATGCACCCCAATGTTCATAGCAGCAATGTCCACAATAGCCAAACTGTGAAAGGAGCTGAGATGCCCTTCAACAGATGAATGGATAAAGAAGATGTGGTTCGTATATACAATGGAACATTAGTCAGCCATCAGAAAGGATGAATACCTACCATTTGCATCGACATGGATGGAACTGGAGGGTATTATCCTAAGTGAAATAAGTCAGTCAGAGAAATACAATTATCCTATGGTTTCACTCATATGAGGAATATAAGGAATAGCATGGAGGACCACAGGGGAAGAGAGGGAAAACTGAATGGGAAGAAATCAGAGAGCAAACCATGAGAGACTCTTGACTCCCGGAAACAAACTGAGGGTTACAGAAGGGGAGGTGTGGGGGGGGAGGGGTAGCTCGGTGACGGGCTTTAAGGAGGGCATGTGATGTGATGAGCACTGGATGTTATACACAACTAATGAATCATTGAACACTACATCAAAAACTAATGACATAATATACGTTGGCTAATTGAATTTAAATTAAAAAAAGAAAAAAACACTTCTCACCTGAATAGGCAGGTCAACAGGGAGGGAACTGGGAAGAAGGAGGTTCTATGTGACATGCTAAGTAGTAGGTACTTATGGAGCAGATACTTCAGACCAGGGACTATCCACCCTCCTCCTCCAGCCTTGGAAACAGGTATTATTATTATTATTAGTTTTCATTTCACAGATGACAAAGGAAGTTTAAGTAATTTGTCCAAAGTGGAAGTGGAGGTACTGGAATTCAACCTTGGGCCCGTCTGAAGCCAAACCCATGCCCTTGCCCTACACCAAGGACACACAGTACAGGACTGCTTTCCCTTTTCCCCCTCCCCCACCCATCCCACTAAAGGGCCTCAACTGGCCCTTAGGCTTTTGCCTTTCTCTCCATCAAAACTTGCTCTAAGGAAAGAGTCTAATTCCGTGTCACTTATACCTTAGAAACAAGATGAGATTCAGACAGCTCAGGGAAAGAAGACAAACCCATTAAATTAAAATCATATGAAATACGGTAAGATAGTCTTAAGTCTCTTCCAAAAGAGTGTCAGACACTGGAAAGGGATGGGAGGTTTAAGGTCCTATGTGAGCCTGCAGGATGCTGAGGAAGGGGTGGGGAAGGGCAGGGAGGGGCGGGGACCCAAGGCAGAGAGGGCTACCTGGATACCCGAAATTACCCCCGCCTCAGTGGCCAAGCTGAGAACACTTCAGTGGCAGAGTATTTGAATCCTCAGAACCAGCAATAAAAAGTTTCTAAGAGGCATCCAGTCATCTTTCTCAATCTTCTTTTTTTTTTTAAAGATTTTTTATTTTTATTTTTATTTATTTATTTGAGAGAGAGAATGAGAGAGAGAGAGCATGAGAGGGGGGAGGGTCAGAGGGAAAAGCAGACTCCCTGCCGAGCAGGGAGCCCGATGCGGGACTCGATCCCAGGACTCCAGGATCATGACCTGAGCCGAAGGCAGTTGCTTAACCAACTGAGCCACCCAGGCGTCCCTTTCTCAATCTTCTTAACTTCATGTAAGAGAGGAAAATATCTTTTTCTTCTACTCTTCTAAGTTCTGGGCTGGGGGCCTTGGAACAGAAGACAGATTAACAAGAGAAAAGCATACCAATGTATTTAATATACACTTTACATGACATGGAAGCCTTCATAAGGAAATGAAGACCCAAAGAAGTGTTAAACCTGAGCATTTTTTTTTTTGCTAGGTTTGAGGAAGAGTGGAGAGTCGTGGAGAAAATGTGATAGGACAAAGGGTATGAACCGAGAGTAGTAAACTGGGGGAAACTTAGCAAGAGCTATCCCTTCCGATTCCTCTCAGCATCCCTCCATCTTCAGAGAGAAGGATGCTCCTTTCCTCCTGCTATAGGAGGGCATCCCTTACGTGAGGGTCTCATGACCAGCTGCAAGGGAAGATAAGGAAATCCTTCCCGCACCTGCCATTTCTAAAATTCCCTCACCTTAAAATATTCGGTATGCCAAGGTTCCACATTTTGGGGTAGTGTGTCCTGAACCCTTTCACCTGCAACCCTTTCTGATAGACACACAATCTCACAGTCCTTAAAGTGAGGAAACATAGGGCCTCCCTGTTGAGTATTCCCATGAGCCAAGAAGTTTTAGTGGAGTTCCAAATGATAGGTATAGTTGTGTCTTCCCATCAGAAATTATTATGCCTCTTCACCCCCTTCCAAATCTGATTTGCTCCATTTGTTCTAAGATACTCTTCCCTCTTTCAACAATTTCACCCTCTGAGGAAGACAGAGTTTGGGGCTCCAAGCACCCCAACTCGGCTCATGTTTGGGGTGAAGGGAGTGGCCTTGTACAATGAGAAGCAAGATAGAAAAATCCCCAAATTCATGTGTACTTATGGTTCATGCAGCTCGAGATCCCCAGATGAGTATTAAGCTAAGCACGGAGGGCTGGTGCCCTTCCACTAACATGGAAGCTTCTCCCACATGGGGGAGCCTGCCCCGTGAGTCTGATAGATACTACAAAGGCTTTGCCTGAGAACTGGCTATGATCTGGTCAGCATCTGCTCCCGTTCTTCAGAGCAAAAGCAAAAGCCTTTAACGTTGACTGTAGTCCATCTGCATGTCAGGCCCTTTACATCAATCATCATATTTCAACCACAAAACAGTTCACTGAAAAAGCCATGTTTCCCCATTTTATTTTATTGTTCATATCATCAGCTGACGTGACAATGCTTATTTACTGGCTTACTTGTGCATAGTCTGCCCCCCCCACCCACTGGAATATAAATTCCATGAGACACACGTGGTGTCCTCTCCCCCACCGTGTTCCCAGAAGCTAGAAAGATGGTCTGTGCTTAATAAATATTTGTTGAATAAGGAAATCATGCAGGTAGGAAAGTGAAGTTCAGATAAGTTAAATAACATGTTCCAAGTCAATCAACTACAAGAGAAGAGCTAAGAATTGAATAGACCCAGGCTTGGCAAATTCTAAAGCCACGCATGCTTTTTCCATGATACCATGTGGCCTTCCTAAAAAGAAGGAAGTTCAACCCCCACCTCCTTCTTGCCTAACTTTGTTTAAAAGGAGCTTAACCCCCTCGGCCAGGGCCTTTCGGACAGAAGTATCTCTCCCCACTGACGGCAGCATCGTGTTAGCTCAGAATGCCCAGAGTTGGAAACCTTACCTCTCATGCTCTCATTACCTCTCACGCTTCAGCTCCATAGACTATAGGATAATGCAAATCAGAAAAATACAAGAATCATGACTGCGAAGGCCTGTATGTGAGAAAGTTTGAGGACAGCTGGTTGAGAGCAATGATTCTCAAAGTGTGGTCCCCCAGACGGCAGTGTCAGTATCACTGGGGGACTTAGCAGAAATGCACATTCTTGGGCCCCACCCTGGTTCTCCTGAATCAGAAACTCTGGGGTGCGGCCCAGCCATCTGTGTTTTAAGAAGCCCTCTAGGTGATTCTGATATTCACCAAAATTTGAGAATCACCTGTGTAGTAAACAGAAGAAAGGAGGGAAATGGCAAATGCCATCAATTTTTTTTTTTTTTTTTTGAGAAAGAGAAAGCAGGAGGGAGGGGCAGAGGGAGGGAGAGAGAATCTGAGCACAGAGCCTGATGCAGGGCTCGATCCCACGACCCTGAGAATATGACCTGAGCCAAAATCAAGAGTTAGATGCTTAACCGACTAAGCCACCCAGGCGCCCCCAAATGCCATCAATCTTTAACAGCTGTGTCCTCCAGTTGAGACTCCAGTAAGAATTAAGGCAAGGAGAGATTCATGCAGATTGAGAACATCAGCCTGACAAAGGCTAACTTTTCCTTCTTTGAGGCTCCCTTTCTTAGCATCGTCCAGAGGCCCGGGTGAAATGGAACGTAGTAAATTCAAACGATGCCTTTGACTACCCTGGATTTTAATTTTCCAGGCATGTCCCTCAAGCCAGCTTTACCGAGAACAAGTCAGAGTCTCCCTAAAAAGAAAATAGAAAGCTATTACTTGCTCCCTACCCCACCCCCTTGCCTTGAAATTGTCTTCTTCCATCCTAGCCCGCTGGCTTTAATTAGGAGGAGTAAAGCAGCATGCAAACTGGAGACGGCAGGAGGTCTTAGCACAAAAATGTGTTCAATAAACAGCTTTGGATAATCAGAGGTCACAATGTCTCCATGTCTGCATTCTCCTCCTTCTTTCTGGCTTCTCCTTCCCCATCTTGGTTGTCTTACCATTGGCACCTCATTAGTCAAAAGGAAGCCGCCAGCTCCAAGTCCTGTGCTATGAGCTTAGGAGGGGGTCCATCTTCACGAGAAGTGGAGGGTGGGAGGAGGAAAGTCAGAATAAATGAAATCATATTGCATGTGAACAATCAGCTATAATTAGGCATCTTATAAATACTTATTATACAAATGCATTACAGTGACAAAATCAGGCATGTTTAAATGCATTCAGACTCTGGGCAACAGAGGGTAATTTTTTTGGACCCAAGAGGAATCTGCTATATTAAAAAGAGCATTAAATGCATATTACTAAGCAAAAGAAGCCAATCTGAAAAGGCTACATACTGTATGACTCCAACTCCATGGCTCTCTTCTCTCGAAAAGGCAAAACAATGGAGACAATAAAAAGATCAGTGGCTCTCAGTGGAGAGGGGGTAGGGAGCGATGACTAGGCAGAGCTCAGAGGATATTTAGGGCAGTGAAACTATTCTATAGGATATTGTAATGGTGGGTATCTGCCATTAATACTTTTGTCCAAACCCATGGAATGTACAACCCCGACAGTGAACTCTCAACTATGGACTTCGGGTGATAATAACGTGTCATTGCAGGTTCATCAATTTGTAACAAATGTACCACTGTGGGTGGAGGTGGTTGTGGGTGTGTGGGGTCAGGGAATCCTGTATTTTCTGCTCAGTTCTGCTGTAAACCTAAAATTTCTCAAAAAAAAAATAATAACAAAGCTTACTATTTTTTTTATTTTAAAGATTTTATTTATTTATTTGACACAGAGAGCAAGAGAGCACAAGCAAGGGGAGCAGCAGAGGTGGGGCTCAATCCCAGGACCCCGAGATCATGACCTGAGCTGAAGGCAGACGCCTACCATCTGAGCCACCCAGGCACCCTTATTATTATGTTTTTAAAAGCACTAAACTTGGTCTCAAAAGATATGGACTCTAACTCCATCATGGTCTTGGTCACGTGCTGGCTGTGCAAACTTTGGTAAGTTACTTGGCTTCTCTGAACCTCAGTGACATCATCTATAAAATAAGAATAATAATATCTTCTATTTTTTTTAAAGATTTTATTTATTTATTTGAGAGAGTGAGAGAGAGCACCCAAGCCCGGGCAGTGGGAGAGAGAGAAGCAGACTCCCCACTAAGCAGGGAGCCCAAGGTGGAGCTCGATCCCAGGACCCTGGGATCATGACCTGAGCCAAAGGCAGACGCTTAATGACTGAGCCATGCAGGCACCCTAGAATAATATCTTCTAGATAGAAATGTTGCAAAGGTTAAAATGAAGATATATGGATAGACATATGGCCAATGTTTGTTTAGTTAAAAATAATAGGAAAATAATATGTAGAATTTGGGGCACAGACTGGAGCTAGGATTCTAGATGCCTTCTAAGAAGTAGAAAGGGCTAGCCTAGTCAGCACTACCTATATTATAACCTGACTGGGGATACAAATGTCTTCCTCTACCACTGAAAAATTGTCTACCCCACTGGCCTGCTAGAAACCCAAGTGGTGACTCCTGGGAGCAGCACATTTGGCTTTTAGAACCAAACTGTACTGTATTGTAAACACCTCAAAGGGAAGAAAAATGAATAACATCTTAGCATTGATTAATGAGTTATATTATCGACTTAAAAGCAATGTCCTAAGAGAACAGAACACAGAATATGTAAGTTTTGATAAAGGGGGTTGACAGAAAATCTGAAAATCACCAGAAGCTCGAGGCACTACCTGGGAAGGTATATTTAGTTTCGAAGGTCAGAATGAGCAGTCAGAGGAGAGTTTTTAAGGCAAGCCACCAAACTAAGAGAGGAAATCAATCAAAAAACCAGCAACAAAGATACTGAGCCCCTACACTGAGCTGGCCATTGTTCTGATCAAAACAGGAATTCATGGATTATTTTTTTTTTAAGATTTTATTTATTTATTTGACACAGAGAGAGAGAGCACAAGCAGGGGGAGCAGCAGACAGAGGGGAAGGGACAAGCAGGCTCCCACCTGAGCAAGGAGCCAGATGCAGGGCTCAACCCTGGGATCATGACCTGAGCTGAAAAGGCAGATGATGAACCAACTAAGCCACCCAGGTGCTCAGGAATTCACGAATTTATGTTCTGGTGAAAGGGACAGACAAGAAACAAGTAAATAAATAAGCATAATAGCTAACTTTATATATTATATTAAAGGGTAATTCATTCTAGAAAAAAGAAAAGATAAAGCACGGTAGGGAGAATAAAGAGTGGGAGATCCCATTTTAAATAGGGCAGCCAGGAAAACACTCATTGAGAAGATGACATTTGAGCGAAAAGTTGAAGGAGTTGAGAGCCAAGCAGGTCTCAGCAGGGGAGTTTTCCAGGCAAAAGGGACATCTCAAGCAAAGGCCCAAGGTGGCCATGTTCCAGGCTATTCCAGGAATAATAAGACCAGGATGGCTGGAGCTGAGTAAGCAAGGAGAAGAACAGAGGAAAAGAGGTGAGAGATTTTAAGGGGTCCAATGCCGTAGGGCCTTGGGGCTACCATAAGGATGTTCGTTTCTCTCTTGAAATGGGGAACTATTACCAGGTTATGAGCCAAAAGAGCGGCATGATCTAGATTATGTTGTAGATGGATCACCCTGGCTGTTGTGCTAAGACTCCAATCTATGGGGACAAAGGTAGAAACAAGTGAGCTTCCAGGAGGCCCTTGCAGGTGAACTTGCCAAGTAAGCATTGACAGTAGTTGAACCAGGATGACAGCAGGGGAGGTGTGAAGAGTCTCAAATCCTGACTGTATTCGAGGGCAGACCACCAGGATCCCCTGAAGGAGTGGATGGGCAAGGCTTTGGCCCTGAGCTACTGGAAGGACGGAGCCGCCATCAACTGATGTAGGGAAGGCCTCCCTGGCGTACGTTTGAGGGGCAATCAGGAATTTGGAGGAAAGTGGCGAGAGAGGAGTAGATGTAGCTTGTGAGCCATGTGACCACATGCAGCAGGAATCATTCAGAAGCATTTCCTAAGCCCTCAGTTTCCCCAATGCAATGGAACAAACAAATCTAAAGAAACAGATGGAAGGACACATTAGTGTATTTGCTTACCC
This sequence comes from Phoca vitulina, assembly GCF_004348235.1. NCBI lineage: Eukaryota > Metazoa > Chordata > Mammalia > Carnivora > Phocidae > Phoca > Phoca vitulina. The sequence continues at coordinate 10,349,593 of NW_022589718.1, forward strand.
TCTATATGAGCATTCTCCCATCCCATGCCTACCCCAACCACCTTTGCCACCACACCAAGAGGACAGCCAAGTCCCCAGGAGTCACATTCAATGAGATTGTGAATTATTTCATCAATCCCCCTAGAGAACAATGCCAGTTACCTCCTAAAGAGTCTGCGCCCACCACCCCCACTTGTTTGCCCCCCTCAAAACATGTTCACAGGAGAAGATCTATCTAATAAACCAATTTGCAGTTGGAGATAAGTGATTAAAAAGAAAAAAAGCTGAAAATACTGGGGATATTTTAAAGTAGACAACACCCTAAGCCAAGGGACAGAGTTATAAAATATCTGCCATCCCATTAAGGGAACTTAAGGGTCAGTGGCCTTGGACTCATATCACACTGGAGCTACGTCCTGGGATAATACTAGGGCCACAGCCAGAAGTCAGAGCAGCTTCCTTGACTCTTACCGTCCCACTCATCCCAAACGGAGGAAGTAAGTTCATCTGGGGGTAAACACACTCAGGCTTGCCCACATGTCCTTCCCTCTGTGTGGAACGTCCTTCCCTCTGTTCTGTGACTCTGATCCAAGAAACAGAGAGCAAACAACAGCCTCATTCTCCCTGCCCTTCACTGCGAGACCCCGCTAGATAGGATGTGTGTGTGTGATGCGCGCATACACGTGTGCGTGTGTGCGGTGCCGGCGCATTAACTTCCAGAGATCTTAAACTCTCCGGTCACCGAGGGGTCTGCTAAGCAACAGCAGGACCAGGGAAGCAAGCAGGGAGCCCTTTGGCTCTGAGCCAGCGGAAGCCCCTCTAGGGGTGTCTCGGGCGCGAGTCACTCACTCAGCATGAAGCTGACAGCCACCTCCAGCCACAATTACAGCTGCTCCACATTTTTCCGAGGCTGTAATGTTAAATCAATCAATCAGGTGTGCCAGAAGCCCTGCCTGCCAACTCACTCCGGGGACGCAAGGGAAGCAGTCACCACACAAGCTCCTTCTTGCAGTTTTATTCTAGTCCAGCCCACTTGGTGAAGCCCTTCGGAAGCCGTCCTGAGTAACGTTTTCCCTCCCGCCGTGGCTTTAGGCTGCACTTGGCAAATCAGTTACCCCTGGCCGAGCCACACATATTCGGAAAGGCATCCACACAGACGCACACTGCCCAGAGAGGGGGTGTCCTCCAGCAGACACACAGAAAGACGTGGACACCCCAGGGCTGGACCACCGCCATCCACACCACCTTTTGCACCCAGTCACGTGGCTCAGACCCCAGATGGAAACCGGACGAAATACCACATCGGAGGAGAAAAAAAGATGGATCGTCAATGCCCCCTCGTGCTGGCCACAAAAAATAAAAGGACAATGGTTTTATTTGTTTTCGTTTTTTTATTAAAAAAAAAAAGAAACCACAATAGTCCAGTGTGCCACTGTTTCAGGCTGCACTGCTATCCACTGGGTGACTTTCATCTTACCCCCAGCTCTTTTTATGTCTTTTTAGAGATAACTAATCTTCAGTCTTATGTTTTCTCCTTCCAAGTCCATCTTAATTTCCTGTTCTCATCACCTGACTGTCCACTCCAACCACCCACTACACACAGACTTAAAACAAGTTCAACATCCTTCTGGAAGAGACCAGACTACTGGACCTTGTAAAATCCCCTTGATTAATTCCATGGAGGCACTGTAATAAAAATTAATGATAAAGAAAAAGAGGGAAAATTAGCCTTTTAGTAACTGATTAAAAAAAAAAAAATGCACAGCCAGACAGAAGTCAGACGCAAAGGCACAGATCTATGGAAACTCCACACACACAAATAGGCTATATGCACGCAATTATGCCTCAAAATAAAAAAAAATAATAAAAAAAATTAAAAAACGCATTCCATGCAACGAGCTCCACCCCGCGCCTGAAAACAGGCAAATGGCATGTTCCGCATACCAGCCTCCGTATTTAATTTGTTAACACGCAAGACATCAGAGGCATCACTTTGAACTGCAGACATCAATATGATTTAAACGGCTGCCACTTAATGTGGTAAGGAGGAATCAATTGTGCCCTGAAAACAGAAGACGAGGAGGAGCGTCATCCTGTCGGTTTCCCGGGAAATAATGAGCCCTATTAATAGTTGTTAACATGAATCAACGAATCACTCCTTTGTCAGCGGCTGTGGCTGGGCCCCAGAGTCAATCAGCGAAGAGGAAGAAAACTGACGACTCAGGGAAAGTCTCAGCAAGGGAAGGGGGCAGGGCACTGGCTTCTCTCGCAGACTGGCCCCAGCCCCAGCGGAAGGAGAGGAGGACTCAGCGTAGCAGTGCGGCCCCAGAGGGGGATGCGCACCAGTTAGAGACGGAAAGGTCAACCAGAAAGCCTCATGAGACCCAGACAGGGACATCAAGGGCAGGGCTCCTCTCCCCTATAAACCAAGAATTTAAAGCTGCTTTGGAAATCAGTGTGGAGGTTCCTCAAAAAATTAAAAATAGAGCTACCCTATGACCAAGCAATTGCACTCCTGGGTATTTACCCCAAAGGCACAGATGTAGTGAAAAAAAGGGCCATATGCACCCCAATGTTCATAGCAGCAATGTCCGCAATAGCCAAACTGTGGAAAGAGCCGAGATGCCCTTCAACAGATGAATGGATAAAGAAGATGTGGTTCATATATACAATGGAATATTACTCAGCCATCAGAAAGGATGAATACCCAACTTTTACATCAGCATGGGTGGGACTGGAGGAGATTATGCTAAGTGAAATAAGTCAAGCAGAGAAAGTCAATTATCATATGGTTTCACTTATTTGTGGAACATAAGGAATAGCATGGAGGACATTAGGAGAAGGAAGGGAAAAATGAAGGGGGGCAAATCAGAGGGGGAGACGAACCATGAGAGACTATGGACTCCGAGAAACAAACTGAGGGTTTTAGAGGGGAGGGGGGTGGGGGTATGGGTTAGCCCGGTGATGGGTATTAAGGAGGGCAAGTATTGCATGGAGTACTGGGTGTTATACACAAATAATGAATCATGGAACATTACATCAAAAACTAATGATGTAATGTATGGTGACTAACATAACATAATAAAATTAAATTAAATTAAAAAAAGAATTTAAAGCTGCTAATACCATGCTAATGGAAGGGTCTGTAAGGTAGGGTTGAGCAAGACTAACAGGTGGTTTGGAGAAGGGCAAAGTGAAGATGGTGTCATTGCCCACCCGCACCCCCCCACCTCCCCTCCCCCCTCCTCCCACATACACCCCGCCAGGTACATGACTGTACACGTGTGTTTTCTTCTCCATTTCCCTCCATTTAAAATAGACCCACACAAAACATTTTGCAACATATATGTCAAAGGATAAATAGCCTTAATAATTAAAAAGCTTATGAGTTCTTGCAAACCAAAAAGAATAAGCAAGAGATCTCATTAATAATAACTGATAGCTGCAAAACACTTCACTACATGCCAGGCACAAAGAGTTTTACCTAAATTATCTCCTTTAACTCTCTCAGAAACTCAGAGGTAAATAATGTTATACCCATTTGACAGGCGAAAAAACTGAGGCTTGGAGTATTTAAGTAACTTGCTTAAGATTGCATTATTAGCAGATGACCAAAGACTGATTCAGAACCAGGGATGTCTGTTGAAAATCTACACTTTCACAGGATGCCATATCAATTTCTCACAGGCAGCCCAAAAGGGAGAAATACAAGTGACCAATAAAGATTTTAAAATGTATATTTAATTATGATAGTAAAACAAAAAGTCAAAACCAAAAACATTATGATCTATTTACTTTTTGCTTATCAGGTAGACAAAAATTAAGAAGATTAACAAAGCCTAGTGTTAATGAGCTTTTGGAAACACTGACTTGCTTTTGCAGTGTTGCTGAGAATTCAAGTTGTAAAACCATCCTGGAGGGTAGTTTTTTCAAAATATATAAAAATGTAATTTATATAGGGGTGCCTGGGTGGCTCAGTCACTAAGCGTCTGCCTTCGGCTCAGGTCATAATCCCAGGGTCCTGGGATCGAGCCCCATGTTGGGCTCCCTGCTCCATGGGGAGTCTGCTTCTCCCTCTCCCTTTGCCTCTCCCCCTGCTTGTGCTCTCTCTCGCTATCTCTGTCACTATCTGTCTCTCTCTATCAAATAAATAAAATCTTTAAAAAAATGTAATTTATGTATACTCTGAAAATTTCTACTCCCAGGAATTACATTTATGGGATATTTAAATGAGTAAGATAAGATAAAAAGGCATTAATCACAGTATTGTTTTGAAGAACTAAAATATTGTAAATAATATAAGTGTCCATTTATAAGAATTGCTTAAGTAAATTATGAAACATCCATACAATAGAATATTACTCAGTCACCTAAAATGATAGTGTTGATCTACATTTACTGACACAAAGATGTCTATGAAAAATTGTCCAGTCAAAAAAGCAATTACAGAAACATATAAAAAGATATAAATATTTATCATATATACATGCAAAGCAAATTTTCTGGAAGGATGTTTGTGGAAATAATGTTAGTGCTGATTTTTAGGCTATGGAATTTATGGGTACTTTTACTTTCTTCTGTGTATTTGTATGTATTATTTGACTCTCTTTGATTAAGATCTATTGTTTTTACAATAATAAGGTTATCTCCAAAAGAAAAAAAATCCACATCTTCTATTTTCTAATTTAACTTTGTGTAGGATTGCACTGGACTGGGGAACATTTTAAGATGATGAAACATAATGGAGAGAACGTGGGCTTTCAGATATGACCTCAGGTACGATTTCAGCTTTTACTAGCTTTGTGACTATGTTAGCTTTCTATTGCTGTCGTAACAAATTATCACAAACTTAGCAGTGTAAACAACACAAATGTATTATCTTACCATTCTGTAGGCCATACCTACAGACTCACTGGGTTAAAATGAAGGTGTTGGCAAGGCTGTGTTCCTTTCTAGGAAGTTGTGGGGGAGGATCCATTTCCTTGCTCATTCCAGTTGCTGGTGGATTTCGGTTCCTTGTGGTTATAGGATACAGATCCCTGTTTTCTTGTTGGCTATGGCTAAGGGCTGCTTACAGTTTCTAGAGGCCAGTACATTTCTAAACTCCTGGTTCCCTTTCCCCATCTTCACTGCCAGCAAGATGGAGTCAAGTCCTCACTCATACCTGACCCGCTTTCTGCTTTGCTCTTCCACTTTAAGGACTCATGTGATGAGATTGGGACCACTCAGGTAATCCAGAATCATCCTCCCTTTCAACACAGTACAAATTCTCTTGTGCCATGTAAAGTAACCTATTCACAATGCCCAAGGATTAGGGCATGGGCATCTTTAGAGAGTCATTATTCTGCCCTACCACAGTGACTTTGGCAAATTCCCTAAGTAACACATTTTTAACTCTAAAACGGATGTGGCGGGATACCTTATTGAATTACTACTATTTTGTTTTCTTTGGTCATTGTTGCATTTTTACCTCCCCGTTCTAAGAAGGTAATCAGGCCCTCCTCATCCCAGGGGGAATTTATGATGACTGAAGACGGCTTTACTCCTTGGTTTCCATTTCCAAAACCTAAAGTGACAGGACCTCTAAGAGAATGCAGAACATAAAAGGGGGTAGCTTGATGGTCTGGCATAAAGGTAGGATCCTAAGCACCTCTGAGCCCACTGTTGACAAAGATGCCTTTAAAATTCCACATGGCCAGGGCACCTGGGTGCCTCAGTCAGTCAAGCGTCTGCCTTCAGTTCAGGTCATGATCTCAGAGTCCTGGGATCGAGCCCTGCATCGGGCTCCCTGCTCACTGGGGAGCCTCCTTCTCCCTCTCCCTCTCCCATTGCTTCTCCCCTCCACTTATTCTCTCTCTCTCTCCTCTCTCTCTCTCTTTTCTCTCTCAAATAAATAAATAAAATCTTAAAAATAATAAAATAAAATCCTATGTGGCCTTGAGCGGTCAGCAAACGAGCTTCCCCGTGGGTCTCCCTGTCTTCTCCCTCAGCCCCCTCCAACCTGCCCTTCAGTGAGTTCCCTTTGGCTTCTAGTCTGGCCCCATCTTTCATTCCTCCAAGATGCTCATTCTCACCTCCCTCCCTGACTTTGCACAGGCTGCTACTTCTCTCTGGGATCACTCCCCCCCTTTCCTTCTCCGCCTACTCACACTTCAAGAGACAAATCAAATATTACCTCCTTTGTTAGAGCATCCCGGCTCTCCCACACCATCAGCCCCAGCTTCCTCAGTCTTGTCAGAGTATAGAATACAATACCTTCCTCACACTGTCTTATCACTCTGTTTATATATATTTCCTCCAATAAGCCAAGAACTCCGTGCGTGCAGGCACTGTGTCATGGTCAATTTTGAATCCTTAGCACCAACCCATTGTCTATCATACAAGAGGTACTCTCAAGCATTTCACTAGATAAATACCAGGGAAGGTGCTGTTAAGTTGTAAGGTTCTTGGTAGCTGTGATGAAATGGAAAGGCCAAATGATGCCTAGCATGGTTCATTATTCCATACAGACTCCTCAGGAGACAAATACTCTTTTTATCTTCATCTCTCCCTCATACGCCAAAAAACAAAAGGGCACTTGTGAAAAATAAATGGCAGTCAGTGAGTGAAGCAAAATAAGGAAATAGTGAGCTGGCAGAATTGAGCTCAGCAAGCATTCCCTGAGTGCCTATGCCCTTCCAGGAACTGTACTAGGGACTGAGGGTATATGGTCCTTATCTTCAAACACCTCAAGGTCCATCGTAAGACTCAGGCACATAAACCACACGAGATGGTACAGGGGGTGGAGTGGGCAGTAGAGTCATGTTTAGTAGATGTTTAAAGGCAGGAAAGGGGCACCTGGATGGCTCAGTTGGTTGAGCATCTGACTCTTGATTTTGGCTCAGGTCATGATCTCAGGGTTGTGGGATCAAGCCCCGTGTGGGGCTCCACACTCAGTGGGGAGTCTGCTTGAGATGCTCTCTCTCCCTCTTCCTCTTCCCCTCCCCTCACTCTCTCTTTCTCTAAAATAAATAAATAAACCTTAAAAAAAAAAAAGGCAATGAAGGTACTACTCCACACCCATTAGGATGGCTCTTCTCTAAGATAACTGTTGGTGGGTCACCTGGGTGGCTCAGTCGGTTAAGCATCTGCCTTTGGCTCAGGTCCTGATCTCAGGGTCCTGGGATCGAGCCCCACATCGGGGGTCCCCGCTCAGCGAGGAGTCTGCTTCTCCCTCTGCCTCTCCTCTCTGCTCATGCTTTCTCTCTCTCTCTCTCTCAAACAAATAAACAAAATCTTTAAAAAAAAATAAAATAAAACAACTGTTGGTGAGAAATAGGAACTCTTGTGCATTGCCAGTGGGAATGTGAAAAGTGCAGCCGCTATGGAAAGCAGTTCCATGGCCCCTTTTTAAATGTGTAGCGCCTGTCTTCTTTGCGGACTATGCGCCCCCATCCTTGCCCCCACCAGCTTCCAAGAAGCTCGGGGGCCCTGTACCTTTAAGCCCTGGGGGCCTAGAGGGTAGCATTTGCATCTAGCAATGACAGAAGCTTGCAGAGAACAACTGGAAGATGCTCCAAGGCCCCTTCAGGGTAAAGAGTGGTTGCCTTCTATAGAATTGTGACTCCAGGCTCCAGGGGACACTGAGGGCACAGGAAGAGCCATTAAATTGTGTTTGGCCTTGGGCTCTGATTCAAAGGCCACAGCTTCCAAGGCTCTCAGCCTTCCCATTCTGAAAGAAAAGGGACTGACCCCAGATGCTCGCGGCCCTGCTTTGGATTTGCTCAGATGCAGGCAGAATTAGCGCAAGCGTGGTATTTCTCAAAGCAGACTTGCCTGTCCTGGCAGGAGCGGGCCATCAACCATCCCGGCGGCTCAAGCTCATAACTAGATCAAGCAGAGAAAGTAGGAATGGCAGGTTGATTTTATGCCCTTGCACTATCTCTCCAGTCCATCAACCTGTAGAACCAACAAGTATTAGCACCCCTGACATACATCAGAAACCGTAGCCTATAAACAGGAGAAAGGGAATCAGAGAGACGTCTCAATTTCGCTCCGCAGGTAGCAGACCACTCTCAGGGAGAGAGGAAAATTAACCTTGTAGCTCCACGGACTGCTCCCTTTAGCTGAAGTGTTAGATTCTTCCAGGGTCATGGCCTTGGTTCCCACGGTTGTTCAGGTGGTTGGGGCACACGGATGCCTGACCAAGCAGGAGAGAGGGGCTCACACTCACCCCCAGTCACGCCCCTGGCCCGGGGACAGGGGCTGGAAGGAGGCGTGTATTCCTCACAAACACATGATCTGTGCCCAAGCCATACTGCCAAGGAGCAGTTTCACGGACGCGGGTTTGGTTGTGTTTTGTTTTGTTGATTCTGATTCACACAAAGCCCCGGATGTGCTAGGATGGGGTCCCCCCTGAGCAAAATGAGAAAGCCATCCTGCACGTGTCTGTGTGTCCTATCTCTGAACAGCACAGAAAACGGCCTAAAAACTGTACATTTGCAATTGTGCAGGTAGAAAAGCCTCGCGTTTCATTTTATTCTCTTACAAAGGTCTTTATTTAGGCTTCATTTAGCCAGATTTTCCTTTTAGGTCCCACAGTCAACAGTTCCTCCCTTTGCAAGATATTTGGTAGTTTCTCCCAGTTCCAATGTGTTTGACTCCTGACAAATGCCAGCCCCTATTTCTTTCTCCCTGACTATCCCTTTCTGATCCTTCTTCACTGGCCACCCTCTCTCAAAGCTTCATCTTCACCTCGCCTAGCACCTTCCTCCATCCCTAGTGACCCTTTGAGAATAATGTCATGGGTTCTAACCAGGCTCTCTGTCTGAATTCACAATTTTTGGACTGTGTTCTAGAGGTCTGAAACTATATGATAATTCAGGAATGCACCTAACGTGATTTTTTTGAGGTTTTCTTTATTTATTTGAAAGAGAGCACAGGGTAGGGAGGGGCAGAGGGAGAGGGAAACACAGGCTCCCCATTGAGCACAGAGCCCAACACAGGGCTCCATCCCAGGTCCCTGAGATCATGACCTGAGCTGAAGGCAGACGCTTAACAGACTGAGCCACCCAGGCACCCCATGCCTAACGTGATTAATTGCATAGAAGTAAAAAATCCAATTTCTGGAAGAAGTCATAGCCTTCATCAATGCAATTTTTTTTTTAGAGAGAGAGAAAATGAAGGAACTAAGGCTAGAATGTTAAGTGACTTACTCAAAATCACACATGTGTTTGTGGCAAAAATAGGAATAGAGTAGAGCCCTTGCAATCTGCCCTCCCCAAGACTTGCATTTATCCATCTACCAAAGAGAGACTGAGCTTCTGTAGAGAGAAATTGTCTCTGATATTCTCAAGACAGGCAACACCCTCCAGACTGTGATAATGAAGATGTTGTGCTTTCATGCGTGACTGGTAGTGCGGGGCCCTCCAGGGCCCTCGCTGGAAAACACAGCAAGGAAGGAGCCATTAAAGGTGGACTTAAGAATCCACTGGCTGGGTTCAAATCCCTCCTCTGCCATTTTCAAGCTTTGTGACATTTGGTAATTGCTTCAGTTTCCTGATCTGTAAAATGGGAACAATCATAGTCCGACCCCAGTGTTGAGACGAGAATTAAATGAGACAACCTATGGAAGAAGGGTTTAACACAGTACTTGCACATACCTTAAATGAGGTCCTGTGTCTTTAACAAATAACCTCCCAAGACCTATCTACTTTCTACACCTGCCATGCCCAGGTGGGTGATGCTAATGTGAGAGTCTAAGATTTCGTCTGATTTTCATGACTGCTGGTATCATGTAGCACATTCACAAATGCTCCAGGAGGAAAACATGCACTGGGCACAGCCAATAAATACAAAAATTGCTAGGGATGCCTGCGTGGCTCAGTCGGTTAAGCGTCTGTCTTCGGCTCAGGTCATGATCTCCAGTCCTGGGATCCAGCCCCACATCAGGCTTCCTGCTCAGCAGGGAGTCTGCTTCCCTCTGTCTCTCCCTCTGCCCCTCCCCATGGCTTGTTCTCTCTCTCTCTCTAATAAATAAATAAAGCCCTTTTAAAAAATACAAAAATTGCTTAGTCAAGTACATTTTAAAACCACAAGGTAATTCCCTAGTAATTCTGAGTTAATTGCATATTAATTACCATCTTGTTATAGCATCAATGAGCCATACATTTGATGTGGAAACCTACAGCAGACATCGAAGGCTAAAATGGACTTTCTCTGCTGCAGGAAATGATCTCTGATCACTCTGTATCACTGAGGCTTTTCAAAAAAACCTTCTAGGTTCCTGCTTCTTTAAAGAGCTCAGTAATAATCCAAAGTATCCTCCAACTAAAGTTTCCTCTAGTGTAGGTATATAAAAGTACCCAGTAACATCTACCACCAGTGAGCGACTGCTCCCCTCGCTCCCCCTAAGTCCCCTGGATCAAAGTCTTTTGAGAGGACAAGCTCCAGCCTACTGACCTCTTCTGGGGTGATGGTTTAATCGGCTATAGGTGTCTTGGGATGTTCCTAAGGTCCTTGCCTCCACCTCCTTGCTGGGCCTTTAGAAGCTGACTTCTCCACGTTTCCTGCATTGAAATATGATCCCCCAAAATAAGTCATATGAGCCCAGCTGAATTTCTCGGTAGAGGAATTATGTATAACAAGACAGTTGGCAAGGTTATATCACTTCATGAAAGCTGAAATTTCCTTGCAATTGATTTCCTAAAGATAACTCACTGTTTGCGTGCAGTGAAAGCTGATTTAACAAGAACGATGAGTCTCTTCAGAACACCTTGATTGGCAATTGTGATAAATTCCTATGATTACTATTGACTCAGAAGCGGATTCTCATTTGTTCAGATGTTGCTGTAACGACAGGCCGGTGATGGTTTTAGAAAGAGGAAATAGGGACACCACATGCTGCTCCCATCTCCACAAAATAACTGGAGGGACCCACACAGTTGCAGATATTTCAGAGAGTCTGTGAAGACCCCCACTGAATCTCAGAGAGACCTCTACATCCTCCTTGGCGTGTCTGTATTGACTAAAAATTCCCAGAGGAACCACAGCTCGGAGTCCCAGGGAGTCAGGCTCGTTCTTCTAACAAAGAAAGTTGGGTCTTGGTCAATAGTTCCACAGCGGAAGCAACAAAATCCTGTTTTGTTTTGTCTTTTTAAAGATTTTATTTATTTATTTGAGACAGAGAGAGAGAGAGAGCACAGAGGGACAGTGAGAGGGAGAAGCAGACTCCCCACTGAGCAGGGAGCCCGACGTGGGGCTCAGTCCCAGGACCCTGAGATAATGATCTGAGCCGAAGGCAGATGGTTAACCGACTGAGCCACCCAGGTGTCCCAAAATCCTAGTATTAATGTTAATATTGAATAATACCAGAAGTCCCACATTAGGAAATTGGTTAAATCAAATAGCATAAATCCAAATGATAAAATATTATGTATGCATTAATATGACTTTATGGGGAGTCAAAGACACAGGAAAATGACTGCAATATGTTTTTAAGTATAAAAGGTAGGAGGCAAAATTATACATGCAATTTGGGATCAGTGGTGTAAGCAATATGCATTGAAAAAAAACAGGAAGGAATGTGTCCCTAGAATGTTGGCAGTGATAGGTGCTACATCTCTAGGTGGTGGGATAAACAAAATAATAATGAAAGAAAAAAAGAAACTCTACTTTTTAAAAAGTCCACATTTGGGGTACCTGATGGCTCAGTCAGTTAAGTGACCAACTCCTATTGGTCATATTTTTATAATTATCATCATTAGTATTCCTGAGTTCTCTCTTGTCATTAACTCATTCAATCCATTTAATAATTCTAGGGGACACAAAGGATTATTATCCTCACAAAGGTGATGAAATGATGGCTCAGAGATATGGAGTCATTTGCATGAGGTCACCAAGCAAAATAATTATTTAAAGCCAACTCTTCTGTCTCAAAGTCTAAGACTCTTCCTACTATACCATATTTATGGTAAAATTTTACAAATGAGGAATACTAAATAAATTAGAAACTGTTTACTAAATGTCCATACTACTCAAAGCAATCTATAGATTCAATGCAATCCCTATCAGAATCCCAATAGGGCTTTTTTTTTTTTTTTTTCAGAAATAGAACCATCCTAAAATTCGTAAGAAATCTCAAATGACCCTGAATAGCCAAAACAGTCTTCATAAAGAAGAACTAAATTGGAGGGCCTCCCACTTTCTGATTTCAAAACATACTATAAAGCTACAACAATTAAGATGAAATGGTACAGGGACACCTGGGTGGCTCAGTCGATTGAGCGTCTGACTCTTGATTTTGGCTCAGGTCATGATCTCAGGGTCCTGGGATGGAGCCCCATGTTGGGCTCCCCACTCAGCAGGGAGTCTGCTTGTCTCCCTCTCCCTCTGCCTCTCCCCCTGCTCTCTCTTAAATAAATATATAAATCTTAAAAAAAAAAAAGATGAAATGGTACAGGGATAAAGATAGACATATACACCAGTGGAACAGAACAAAGATCCCAGAAATAAACGCTTGCATAAATGGCCAAATGATGTTCAACAAGGGTGCCAAGACTACATAATGGGAAAAGGACAGTCTCTTCAACAAATAGTGCTCAGAAAACTGGATATATCATGCAAATGAATGAAGTTGGACCCTTAGCTTATGCTAGATACAAAAATTAATTCAAAAGTGATTAAAGATATAAACATAAGACCTAAAGCTATAAAACAAAAAGAAAACATTGGGGGGAAGAAGCTTTAAGACACTGGATTTGGCAATGGTTTCTTGGACATGACAACTAAAGCACAGGCAACAAAAGCTAAAAGAGACAAACGGGGCTACATCAAACTTTAAAACATCTGCACGCCAAAGGAAACAATCAGCAGAGTAAAAAGGCAACCTATGGAATGAAAGAAAATATTTGCAAATCATATATCCAATGGGGTTAATATCTAGAACATATAAGGAACTTCTATAACTCAACTACAAAAAAAACTAACCCAATTAAAAAAATTGACAAAGGACTTGAATAGATAATTCTCCAGAGAAGATCTAAGAATGGCCAACACACATATGAAAAGATGTTCAACATCACTAATCATAAGAGAAATACAAATCAAAACCACAATGAGAGGGGCGTCTGGGTAGCTCAGTTGGTTAAGGGTCCAACTTTTGATTTTGGCTCAGGTCATGATTTCAGGGTCATGAGATTGAGCCCCACATCATGCCCAGCGTGGAAACTGCTTGAGATTCTCTCTCTCCCTCTCCCTCTGTCCCTCCCTACCACCTCACTCTCTCTCTTAAAAAAAAAAATTTTTTTTTTTTAAAAACCACAATGAGATATCACCTCACACCCATTAGAATGATTACTATCAAAGGAACACAAAATAAGAAGTGTTGACAAGGGTGCAGAAAAATTGGAAAACTTATGTGCTGTTGGTAGGAATGTAAAATGGCACAGCCATTCTGGAAAATAGTATGGAGGCTCCTCAAAAAATTAAAATTAAATTAGCATATGATCCAGCAATCCCACTCCTGGATATATATCCAAACATATTCAAAGCAGGATTTCAAAGAGATATCTACACACCCATGTTCATCTCAGCATTATTCACAATAGGCAAGAGGTAGAAGCAACCCAAATCAATAGATGAATGGATAGAGAAAATGCAGTATATACATATGATGCAATATTTCACAGCCTTGAAAAAGAAAGGAATCCTATTGCATGCTACAATATGAATGAACTTCTAGGACATTGTGTTAAGCAAAACGAGCCAGTCACAGTAGTACAACTACTATATGATTCCACTCATATGAAGAATCTAATGTAGTCAGAATCATAGAAACAGAAAGTAGAAAGTTGCCTAAGCCTGAGGCAGGGCAAAGGAGTAGAATTAGTGTTTAATGGGTAAAGAGTTTCCACGTCACAGAGTGAAAGGGTTCTAGAGATTTGTTGCAATATGATGTGAATACATTTAACTCCACTGAACATACACTGACAAACGGTTACAATGGGTAAATTTTATGTAGTTTCTGCCACAATAAAAAAATGTTTGCATATCATTAACTCTCTTAATCAAGGGCTTTTGGCACTTCAAATGGATTTTTTTTAATTCATTGTTAGAAACATAAAAAAATACAAGCAAACGCTACTTTGCTTCCTGGTCCAACGAATATGATTTCAATTTGTTAAGAGCCTCAAATAAAATTTTAATTAACTACAAACTGAATTCACTGCATAATGATGAAATATGATTTTTTTTGTTTCTCTTGGATGAGTTTTTTTTCTTAATTTTTAATTGTGGTCCAAAGAGTAACACGAAATTTATCATCTTATCCATTTTTGAGTGTACAGTTATGTGGTGTTAATATATTCACATTGATGTGCCACAAATCTCCAGAAATTTTTCATCTTATAAAACTAAAATTCCATACCCTTTAAACAACTCCCCATTTCTTCCCTCCCTCAGCCCTGGGCAGCCATCATTCTACTTTCCACTTCTGTGAATTTGGCGGCTCTAGATTCCTCATAGAGGTGGCATCAGACAATATTTGCATAAATGACACAATACATTTTTTTAAAGATGGGAAACGCTGCCTTGCCTCAACTTTGAAGGACCTCACACAGTTAGCATTCTGAGGAATAGAACCAAACCACCATTCAGAAACCAAAAAGTGACCAAGATTATCATATCCTAAAAACTTTCCAAAGGTTACTTAATCTCTCTGCCTCAGTCAGTTTCCTCATCTCTATAATCAAGATAATAGTAGTATCTTCCTTAGAGCATTGTGATGAGAATGAGATGTGTTAATACATGTAAAGAATTTGGAACAGTGGCTGGCATAGAGTAAGCCCTCAATAAATATTAACTATCATTATTTTTATCTATCCTGTCGGTATTGGGACTACACCATAATTAAGAAGCAACAGCTCCTCTCAAGGAGCTCACAATCTAAGAATTTATATGTCCCACAGAAACTCAGAGCATGGTAGAAATTTGTCAATTATTATCATTTAATAGGCATTATTCACTAGAGAGACTCAAGAAAATAACAGATACAAGAATAACTTCTCTGGCTGGAAACTAAGAGCATGGGACGTTAGCCAACGCAATGAATATTTTCAGACTGTAATCTCGCCAAGATGTAGCCACTAATATTATTTTGTAAATACAATTAAAAGCAGGAGGTCTGTTTTCACCGTGGGCAAGAATTAAATTCTTATCTCCGGTTTTGAATTAACCATGCAGTAACTTATAACACTGCTACCTTATTTGTCTGTTCTAGAGACATATGTAAAATGGAAAATGATTGTAATAGCAATAAGAGTAGTCTTTCTCTTCTTAATGAAATTCTAAAGAGCTACAGTCTCGAGTAATGCAAACAAGCGTTTCTGCCGTAGCCGATTCATCACACAGACTCAGCCAAGCATGGCTGAGCGGGGATCGTGGCCGGCAATGCTGCCACCTGCTGTAGAGAAGTGAACTTGCTTTCCTCCGAGAGAATTTAAAAATCCACACCAGGGCAAATATGGGAGATCTTGGTAAGTAGCTCTATTACTCCAGCAGCTCAGCACATTACTGAAATAGGTTACTCCTCTACCTATCTAAACTCACCTGGCTCTTTTGCTAACTTACCCCCTCACTTATGTTATTTAACTAAATTGGCCCCATTATACGGCAATTTTGCTTGCTTGCATTCACTCAAGATGAATTACTTACGGTTGAAACACTGTAGCATCAGAATTTTTAATGATGATCCCCATGTCTCAGGATAGCCTGTGTGCAAGAGAGCACACCAGCAAGTGCATAGCAAACCTCCCTTTCTTCTGGGAACATAAATAAGCACACACCACATGGCTCTTCTCAAGTGTTATATATGTACATACCTAGCCATACTATTATTTTTTATACTATTTTTTTAAGATTTATTTATTCGAGAAAGAGAGAGAGAGTAGGGAAAGGGGCAGAGGGAGACAGAAAGAGAGAATCTCGAGGAGACTCGGCGCTGAGCGCAAAGCCCCACGCAGGGCTCAATATCACAACCTGAGCCAAAACCAAGAATCAGACACTTAACCGACTGAGCCATCCAGGCGCCCCTAGGAGATTATTTTTAAAAAATATGTAGACATAAAAAATATTTAACTGAATATAGACCTGCCCAGGTTCTCTATTGTACCTGAAATATACACACACCGACCTAAGTGCAATTAAGGGAAAGAGAGGTGGAGCAGATTTCAGAAAATTTATGACATAAGCAAAGTTGATCTTCAGCATTTTGTTCACCTTTTGGAGATGTATTTTCCCTTTTCTCCTTTCCGTGCCCACAACCTTTTGATAAGCCTTAGTTGTCCACATTATCCTTTGAGATCCTCAGACCTCTCAGACTCAGGACGTTTCCTGATTCCTCCTCAACCATCACCCCACCAAAACTTCCAGTTTCCACTCCTGAGTGATCTGCTTATTTCTGCCAAATCACCTAAACTGAGAGTTTAGGTGGTTACTGTGGGTAATTATTTAATACATTGACTACCCGCTCCGGGCGCCTGGGTGGCTCAGTCTTTAAGCGTCTGCCTTCCGCTCAGGTTGTGATCCTGGATGGAGCCCCGCATCGGGCTCCCTGCTCAACAGGAAGCCTGCTTCTCCCTCTCCCACTCCCCCTGCTTGTGTTCCCTCTCTCGCTGTCTCTCTCTCTCTCTCTGTCAAATAAATAAATAAAATCTTCAAAAAAAAATACACTGACTACCCTTAAATGGTTTGTTCACTTAACTAAAAGCCATGAATAACTGGCAGAATTTTAGGCACCATAAATATGGACGGAGCCAGTAGGGGGGGCGGATAGGTAGATGGATGAGACGAGTGAAATTTTCAGTGACAGGCTTTAAGTCATAGTATATCGATAGCCTCTAGCTGTTCTAACTAGGTCTAGGAAATCCTAAACACACACACATAGACACACATCTCCTGATGCTATACACTCATACACATATACACCCACACGTCTACACACGCAAAGACTCCCCCAAGGAGAGGAAATGCCATCTACCTGTAAACACAAACATCCTAAGTGTTTCCAGACACCATTCACGCAAGAGAAGAGAAGCAGCAGTTCACACGTTCCTTCCATAACACCGTAGCCACCTTACACCCACACAGTAGCTCAGGTAACAGCCTGGGCAGACTTTAGGGAAAACATAAATCATTCTTGGCATGCAACATCAGGTGAGCGCCTTCATCATCCCGGGTTAATGTTCCAGAACTTTTTCTCTGACGTTCCACACTGAAAGCAAGAGGTTGTCCCTAGCTGTCAACATGCCCCTTTTAAAAGACTTATCCCATCTGGCGAAGTAACCCCTATAAGAAAAGAAATCCAAACTTCAATGGAAAGCTATGTAGCAGGACCACTTGCCAGGTGATTTTTTTCTTACAGCTCTGGCAGAAGTCAATTAAAAGGTATCTCTTATCAATATCATATTATAGTGTGTATTTTTATTTTTTATTTTTTTTTATTTTTTTTTAAAGATTTTATTTATTTGTCAGAGGGAGAGGGCACACACAAGCAGGGAGAGTAGGAGAGGGAAAAGCAGGCTCCCTGTTGAGCAGGGAACCTGACTCGGGTCTTGATCCCAGGACTCTAGAATCATGACCTGAGCTGAAGGCGGATGCTTAACTGACTGAGCCACCCAGGCGCCCCTATAGTGTGTAATTTTAGAATTTGCTTTCCTAAACTCAGAGACTAATGTTATTGGCATATTAGTGTTTAATATTTTCCCCTGTAAGTAACCATTTGCTCACCAACTTGGAATAGGTAAGAATAGGATTCCTATAAGGTTGGTTATGCAGTTAAAATAAAATCATGTGCTCTGAGCTTTAACTATGGAGTCTCCCAGAAGAAAGCATCACTCTGCATACAGAAGTACTTCTGATAACAACAGCATGAATGAGGAAAATGGAAAGTCCAAGGTGCGGATCTAGGCAATAATCTGTAACATTATTTACTCGCTATTCACATTCTCTGGTTTTGCTGCTGAGTTCAATGAGAGCAGGAGAATCAATTTCAATATGTATGTTGCATTTATTATAATCTGCATTTCATGTGGGGAAACACAAAGAAAAGGGAACGGGATTCTTGACTTTAAAACACTTAGGCTTGGGGCGCCTAGGTGGCTCAGTCATTAAGCGTCTGCCTTGGGCTCTGGTCATGGTCCCAGGGTCCCGGGATCGAGCCCCACATCGGGCTCCCTGCTCAGCGGAAAGCCTGCTTCTCCCTTTCCCACTCCCCCTGCTTGTGTTCCCTCTCTCACTGTGTCTCTCTCTGTTAAATAAATAAATAAAATCTTAAGAAAAAAAAAAAAACCTTAGTGTGGTAACTTCTTTCCCCAGTTCCCATCAGGCTAAAATGTAAAATTCCAGACTCATACCTCCAGTTGCGGTAAAGGTTGACTCATAGTGCCCACCAGAGAAATCACAGCCCTCTGATAACATTTCTCCTCCTGGAGTGCCCTATATTTTTAAATTCAGTCTTGACTAGAAATGTCACTGAAGCCAAAGGCTACAAAACCTAATTAACAGTATAATGAGAGTCCTTGAAGAGAATTGGAAGACTGAATAGGAGCTTTGGGAAGACAAAGTATCCAACCAGACATTCCATCTTGTTGGATTTGAGGAAACACAGAGCGAACATTCACATACAACATAGAAAATTTAAGTTCACTGTAGACTTCATCTGTATTTTGTCAGCATAAAGTTGAGTCCTGTCTAAGAACAGTTACTGAGAATGGCAAAGAACTTCCTTTTAACGTTGAGGGTTTTAACAGTCCCAAGGACCGTTGACTTACAATTCTGATCCTATAAATATTTGTTACAGAAAACTACGTTTGTTAAAACGTTTGCTATAGTAAACTGTTAGATCGCGAAGGTTGTACACTATGTCACAGAGGGCTTATTTTTTACCACCTACCTTCCGACACTGCACTCAGTTCTATGACCTCACTGTCTTATGACTTCGTTTGCAAATAAGTGAATCAGCATGCCTTGTTACTCAAAAAGCACTGCCTTTTTTTTTCTAAACTTTTTCACTTGCAATCCTTCTTGAGCAAATCTTTGTGTTCTAAAAGTTTCATCTCTAGAATGGAATTTAAATTATTTATATATTTTTATTTTTATTACTGTTTTCATCACGGACTATATTGCTGCCTTGGTATTTTTTCCTTTAGTTCTTAAAGTAATGAAAAGATATCACTCATCCAGGGGTGCCTGGGTGGCTCAGTCGTTCAGCGTCTGCCTTCGGCTCAGGTCATGGTCCCAGGGTTCTGGGATCGAGCCCCGCATCGGGCTCCCTGCTCAGTGAGAAGCCTGCTTCTCCCTTTCCCACTCCCCCTGCTTGTGTTCCCTCACTCACTGTGTCTCTCTCTGTCAAATAAAGAAATAAAAATAAAATAAAATAAATATTTAAAAAAAAGATATCACTTATCCAAAAAGACTAAGTAAATCAAAAAGTACTTGTTGAGCACTGAGAATATATTGTCTGAACATTTGTAATGATAAAAATAAATATTTTTTTAATTTTTGACTTATGTGCCAAGAGTTAAATTTAACCCTACTCTTCTGTTCATGGCATACTCTCATAGTCTTTAAAAGGCCCCCCTTTTTAGTTTTTATTTACTTTTATTTACATCCCCCACATAGCAAACATTCTAAAGTACTTTCTATCTGAATGAAATCTAGCAAAAAATATGTTGTTGTTTTGTGTGCGTGTATTTACAAAGACAGTGCTGTGTTCTAAGTCTCATTAGGTCTGTTCCTTTCTTCACTCAGCACCTGGCTTTAAATTCTATCCATGTTGATTTATACATATATAGTCTTTTGCTTCTAAACACTATATAGTACTTGGTTTAAGGCCCAAGAAAAAACTTTAAAGTGAGGGTTTAGCCCTTCTCCATGGTGATGTGCTTAGACCCTCCTAGACTGGTGGGTAGTGAGGTGAAGATGCGGCACGTCTGTGTTGTGGGTTTGAATTCACACTGAGAAACAGCTGAGTTTCCCTCTCTCTGCTGATCCGCTTCTCCATGGGATGTGTCTCATCTGGGAAGATTGGTTCGTTAAGCCCCTAACTGACTTCAAAGTGGTAGTTTCTGGCAACGGGCAGGGGAAGATCTACTGAAGTTGAAGGTCAGCAGGAAAAAAAAAATCTCTTTTTTATAGTTCCTGCATAAATCCTGGGATTAACTATGATTGGATTAATGTGAGATTACCAAACCAATCACCGTGGCATGGAAATGAAGTTTGCCAATTGGCCAAATGTTGGTCATATGTACTCATTGACCAGTCACTAGACTAGGGAATTTGGGGGTATGGTGGGGGTCATCCAGCCTGGGCTACATAATCTACTCTTGATCTAGAGGGGATCCCACCCAAACCATGTGTCCTGAGAATAGAGAAGGTCTGTATTCCTGAGAATAGAGAAGGAAATGTGGGATACTATTGCATTAAAAAAATTTTTAAAAAAGAGGATGGATTCAAAGCAACCAAACCAAGCAATTATTCACAAAAACTGGGCAGTGGGTACAAAGATGAAATTTCACATAAGTAGAATAATGTCATTCAAAGCCACAGTTAGACAATCACCATGAGGTCTCTGTGCTTAATGCTTTATTCTAATACTCCAATAATTATC
Organism: Phoca vitulina; assembly: GCF_004348235.1. NCBI lineage: Eukaryota > Metazoa > Chordata > Mammalia > Carnivora > Phocidae > Phoca > Phoca vitulina. Next base: position 10,370,216 of record NW_022589718.1, read on the forward strand.
ATAATCAGCATTTTAGTAATTACCATAATGATATGGAATAGATTATTTTGTGATACATTGTCTCATTTTACGTATATTAGTCTTAATTCATTTACTTTAAACTTTTTTGTAACTACTTTTTGGTCCCTCACAAAGGCTGACAGCCATATTCTTTCCTTTAAAATATTAATTTTTTGGCTCAAGAATTTGAAAAAAATACATGAATCACTTCTAACACCATAAACAAAAGTATATTTTGGGTATTTAAAACCCAACTATAAAACTATATGTCTGAGGAGGATATGTGACAGAATATTTTGGGATGAAAAGAACATTTAAACAAAACTTTTTTATTACAACAAAAAGAGGATTTATTTTCAATAAAATATGTCACGGGCAAAGTTTGCAGATGAGGAAGGACTGAAGGAAGATATTTGCAATGTCAAAAACTGACAAGGGAATGTTTTCCAGAATATACAAAGAACTTCTACAGTTCAACAAGAAAACATCATAAACACTGATGAAAGAGACAGGCAAAGCATAGGGAAGGGCAGTTCATAGAAGAGTAAACTGAAAGCGACATTAATAAACAGAGACATGCAATTTAGAAAAACAATGTACCAGGGCACCTGGGTGGCTCAGTCGTTAAGCATCTGCCTTCGGCTCAGATCATGATCCCAGGGTCCTGGGATCAAGCCCCGCATTGGGCTCCCTGCTCTGCGGGAAGCCTGCTTCTCCCTCTCCCACTCCCCCTGCTTGTGTTCCCTCTCTCACTGTCTCTCTCTCTCTGTCAAATAAGTAAAATATTTTTAAAAAGAAGAGGAAGAAGAAGAAAGAAAAATAACATACCACCTCACCATCGCTAAACAAGCAAAAGCTTGAAAGCTGAGTTTTCAAATCTTGGTGGTCAGGTGGGATACGAGTAAAATATCCCCTACCGGTGAAGGTGCAGACAGGCAGACCTACTCCAAAGAGCAGGCAGGAAGTACCTAATAAATCATACGTTTCCCCTGTGATCTAGCAAGGCTGTTTTGGGGTATGGATGCCCAAATAAAATTTCCAGTCCATCAGGGAATATATGTGAGAATGTTTTTGCACTCTTGTTTGGGGAGGTGGTATATCAATTAGGGTCTCATCAGGAGAGAGAAACCTCATAATAATTTGAGCGGGAAAACCGACTATAAAGAATGATTAGTGGGCGCCTGGGTGGCTCAGTCAGTTAAGCGTGTGCCTTCAGCTCAGGTCATGATCTCAAGGTCCTGGAATCAAGTCCCACATCGGGATCCTTGCTCCATGGGGAGCCTGCTTCTCCCTCTGCCTCTGCCTTCCCCCCCACCATGAATAAATAAATAAAATCTTTTAAAAAAAGAATGATTAGGGGGCACCTGGGTTCCTCAGTCGTTAAGCGTCTGCCTTCGACTCAGTCATGATCCCAGGGTCCTGGGATTGAGCCCCGCATTGGGCTTCCTGCTCCGTGGGAAGCCTGCTTCTCCCTCTCCCACTCCCCCTGCTTGTGTTCCCTCTCTCGCTGTGTCTCTCTCTGTCAAATAAATAAAAAATCTTAAAAAAAAAAAGAATGATTGGTTATGAGAGGGTGTGGGAGTAATATGGTATTGGTTAGTGAACTTCGACTTGAGTAGAACTTCCCCTGCCGTTGCAAGAAACTACCACACGAAGCCTGCCAAGGAAGCCGACTGTAAAGCCGAGAGATGGAGAGGAACTTATTTCTGAGGACATGTCCTACGGCCAGCTTCACCCTGGCAGTTTCCAGCTCGATGAGCAAACAAAGTGTCCCTTCTGCTTTGTCAGTTAGAGAAGGGCTTCGTGTTACCGACAGCCTAACTTACCACTTCGAAGTCAGTTAGAGGCCTACTGGACCAATCTTCCCAGATGAGACACATCCCATGGAGAAGCGGGTCAGCAGAGAGAGGGGACTCAGCTGTCCCTTGGTGTGAATTCTAACCCACAGCATAACCATGCCCCATCTTCTCCTCACTACCCATCAGGCTGGGGCAGAGTTTTCCCAGAATCGGATTTGGGAGGGTTAAGCACGTCACCATGGAGAAGGGCTAAACCCTCATTTTATTAAAGTTTCTCTTGGTTTTTAAACTCCGCTTCCTCTTCCCTATCTCCTCTCCCTTTTTGAAAATAGTGAAAGAGCCACTGCCAAGAAGAACATTAAATAAAAGGAAGCAGAAAAAGGCAAAGAGAGGGAAGTCAAAGGGAGAAATTTAGCTCAACTAGCAAAGGCTTCATTAGGCTCACAACAAAGACAAGCTCAATTTCTTTCTTATTGACATTAACGAATTTGATGTGAGTCCAACATAAAAGCCAGGCAAATCTGCTTGCTCTTACTGGGGTCCCAGTATATCTGCAGCTGCTTGCAAATTGCTTAATTCCACAAAAGGTCATCTTTCTTGATTGGTTTTCATTCCTTTCTATGTCCAACCAATCAAGTGCAGGCCAAGCAGATGGCTCCGAGCCGGTCCTGATGGGCCAGGTCAGCAGCTGCAGCCTAACCCCAGAATTCCCCCGCCCTCCCCATCACAGACATCCTTCTTCTAGCAACAGCTCTCTAACTAGCAACCATAGGGGCCCAATGGATGTTTCCTGAATGGATAAAGGTTACTCAATAAACTCTGTGCACAGCCCTATGGCAAAGGCTGGGAGTGAGACAAAGAAATGTAACTCAAAAGAATAAAATGAAAAGAGCTTACACAATTTTACAAAATAACAAACACGGTCAGTAGCAAGGCTGAGGCTCAAACTCCCATTTTTATATCCAGAGTCCTTTATGTCAGTGACATGATGTCAGCATGGCATGGCAAAGGGACAGGAAAAGAGGAATCTAGCAGAGACAGAGAAAGAAAGACAGCAGGGGGCGGGGCACAATTAAACATAGGATTACCTGTCGGTTTTCTGCCAGGCGGCAAGCATTATATCAGAGCTCCCATGTTATAGTTTATCTTACTCAGTCCTTACCATCAGAAAGGTAGCCATTATTAGCTCTACTTTTACTGATAAGATTCCAAAATTCAAAAAGGCTAAACAATTGTCTGAAGGTTATAAAAGTCGGAATATCAGACCTAGAATTAAAACACAATCCCATCCAATTTCAAAACCCAGACACCTTGGAGAGCCTGGGTGGTTCAGTTGGTGAAGTGTCTGCCTTCGGCTCGGGTCATGATCTTGGGGTCCTGGGATCGAGCCCCACATCGGGCATCTTGCTCAGCTGGGAATCTGCTTCTCCCTCTCCCCCTCCCCCTGCTTGTGCTCACTCTCTCTCTCTCTCTCTCTTTCTCTCTCAAATAAGTAGATAAAATCTTTAAAACAAAACAAAAAAACCCATACACCTTTAATGCCAGGCTAGACCATCCCTTCCCACTCAAGTGGAAAGACACCTAAGTGTTATATATGTGTTATGATAAAGGCCTGACATTGTGCCCATTCTGTACTACATTTTTTTTAATTTTAGAAATGTCGATGTCAATATGATTTAATCATAGAGAAATAGATATTTATTTAGAATCTACTTTATTCTGGACATGCATTCAGTAATTCCACAAACACTTATTCGAAGCCAGGCACTCTGGGACATCCTAGAGAAGCAAAGACAATTAAGACCTGGTCCAGGCCCTCAAGGAGCTTGCAGACTACTGGGGAAAAACAGACAGAAAAACAGATAATTACAAAATCATGTGCTTACTGCCCTTTGGCTTTCTTAACCACTTAAGTCTCTGTTTTATAATCTGGCATATTGATATAATAATAGTACCCACCAAATTGAGCTGCTGTGAGGATACAACAAGAAAATGCACATTAAGCACTTTGCATAGTGACATATGGTAGGAGTTCAATAAATATTATGGTTAATATCAATATCAGCAGCAGCTTAAAATGAGGAAATTATGAATTAAGGGAAGTGAGAATGAAGAAAGATGAATCTACAGAAGCTGAAGACATTGCCTATGAAGAATAAGAAAGGAATTAAAGATGACCCCAGGTCTCTGGGTTTGGCAGTCAGGGCTGTGGAAGAATGGTGATTGCAGAGGTTGCTAATTGGCTACATAATATCCATTCTCCCAGTCTTGCATGGTAACAGAATTTCATTTTTATCCAGAGTGACAATATACAATGTTCGTATAGCTCAGTCTCCCATACAGCCTTAGCTGACCTTCATTTCTTCCTTCCTGCTACCTAGACTCCCATGCACTGGCAGGATCTCTGGAAGCTGGTTTGGACCATGAGGTAATCCTGAGGACAGACACCATGTTGTTCTGCAATGCTGGGGCAGAAATAGAAGTCACCTGGGCGTGCAGGAGCTAAGAAGTTACCATAACATCCTTGATTGGCTTAGCTCTGGATTTCTTTTGCAAGAGACCCCAATGTCTATTTTAATCCACTGTTATTTGGGGGTTTCTGTTATTCAATCCTAATCTAATACAGGGTGGACGCTAATATAGGGTGGATAGTGATGCTGTTCCCAAATAGACACTGTAAGAAGAGAGACTTTGGTCTGGTAAAGGTGAGAGAAAAGATGACTTCAGTTTAAGACAAGTTCTTAAGGTGTCTGTGGTACCAAGTGGAGGACAAATGTTCATTAAGCACCGATAGTCAAAGAACTCTAGATAAAGACTTCGAATGGGTATCAGGATACGCCACTCTAAAATATGCCACTTTGGCATCAGGAGTATTTTGAGCTGAAGGCAACTGAAAAGCAAAAGACACAGGAAGAGTTCTCTACCCTCCCTTCTCTGCCTGAAGGCAGGACATACATTTCCCTTGCGAAGGTGTCCCTCTCTCCCATACCAAGAAAAGGAGGAGATGGAGAGGAGTTTGCACAAATGAACCTTACTACAATTATCCTTATCTTCCAATAGTCGCCCCCACCCCCGGTGTATTTCCTAGCCACTTCCCCTTGATTTATCATCCCCTGAAACCCAAACCTCCCTCCTTCATTAAAAATGGTATATAAGCCCCCAAGTCTAACCATGTTTGTTTCACTTTTTCTATGAACCCCCACGCAAAAAATTTTTAATTTTTTTACATGTGGCATTTCTATATCTAGTAATAGTACATTAAAATATGGAACACCATTGCTAACATAAATGAGTTAAGCCTTAGCAGCTCCAGTAGATAATATGTTCTAAGGTTAATTAATGAATATACATTTAGTTTGCCACAAGACACGAGACAATCAGCCTTTTTCTGACAAATTCTAACTACATCAAGTTAATTAAACTTATAATTAGCTGGAATTCAGATTTAAGTCCAGGGCATCCCACATTTGCCACCTCCAAGAAAATGATATTTTAACTGTGATAGTGTTAAAAGGTTTTTAAAGAAACTATTGGTTTTGAGGTTTCATTTTTTTAATTAAAAAAATCAGCCAAAGATTTTTATATTTCTAATTCCTGTTTTAATTTTGAATTTTGATCACTTGGAGACTGTAAATATACAGTCTAGTCAAATAATATTAATGGTATCATACAAGTATTTGGTTAAATTTGGAGGAGCAAATTTATTATACATGAGCAACTACTCCTGCCCGTGGTAGGTAGGACTGATCTTGGCTCTATTTCTCACTTATCCAGGAAACAGTATATCAAATACTTTGCTCCAAACAGTTATTCTCAATAAAATAGAGCTCATTTATGAAAGGAAGCTTACTAATTATTGAGGCCCTAGGGGAACCATAAGAAGGATGAGAAGGAAAATACTTGTAAAAGTAGTGAGAGAAAAAGAGCCGCAAAAATAACAGCAATTTTAAGGGAAAAATGGAAATATCAATATAATTTAAGTTGGCAAATAGGGCTGGTAGTCTCAAACTACTTTCAATTAAATTCTACCATTAGATACTCATTCTTTTGTTTTGTTTTGTTTTTTAAAGATTTTATTTATTTATTTGACAGAGAGAGACACAGCAAGAGAGGGAACACAAGCAGGGGCAGTGGGAAAGGGAGAAGCAGGTTTCCCGCGGAGCAGGGAGCCCAATGCGGGGCTCAATCCCAGGACCCTGGGATCATGACCTGAGCCAAAGGCAGACGCTTAACGACTGAGGCACCCAGGCGCCCCAATACTCATTCTTTTGAAAGCAATTCCTCTTGCTCAACAGTAAATAACACAGAAAGATCAAAAACATAATACCATACCAGTCATTAACAATTTTATCATTTGTTTTATTTTATTGAGGGATAATTGACATACATTATATTGGTCTCTGGTGTGCAATATTTGTATATATTGTAAAATGATTACCCACATAAGTTTAATTAACATGTCACCATACATAGTTATAGAATTTCTTTTCTTGTGATAAGAACTTTTAAGATATACTTAGTAACTTTTAAATATGCAATACTGGATTATTATAGTCATTGTGCCATACATTACATCCCAGTTATATAAAATAAATAAGTCATCATTTTATAATTGGATATTTGTATCTTATGACTCCATTCATTCATTTTTATGAGCTTGGGGTTTGGTTTCGTTTTAGATTCCACATATAAGTGAGATCATATTACATTTGTCTTGGTCTGTCTGACTTGGTAGCATCATGCCCTCAGGGTCCATCCATATTGTCACAATTGGCGAGATTTCATTTTTTATGGCTGAATAATATTCGTGTGTGTGTGTGTGTGTGTGTGTGTACACACGCCACGTTCTCTTCCTTGATCCACTGATGGACACTTAGGTTGTTTCCATATCTTGACTATTGTAAATAATGCTGTAATGAACATGGTGTTCATGTATCATTTCAAGTTAGCGTTTTCATTTTTTTCAGATGTGGAATTGCTGGATCATAGGGTAGTCCTATTTTTAATTTTCTGAAGAAACTCCAGTTTTCCACAGTGACTGCACCAATTTACATTCCCACCAACAGTGCACAGGGTTCCCTTTTCTCGACAATTTTCTTCACCAACACTCGCTACTTCTTGTCTTTTTTATAACAGCTATTCTAATAGGTGTGAGGGATTACCTCACTGTGGTGAAGTGAGATTTCAATATTTTTTTATTCTTGTATTGTCATCCCTTGATATTTCCCTATCAATGCCCCAGCCTCCTGTTAATAAAAATTATGTGCCTTTTCTCCTGTGTATCTGTCTTTTGTTAGTTTAATCCACAGTCTCCTTGACCCTAAATCCTTCCTGACTTCTTTCCTTCCTGACTTCTTTCAGGTTTCCTTCCTGACTTCTTTCATCACAATGCAGTAGAAGTCTTGAAAAAAGAATGAGGAATCAAGAAAAGGTCATAAAATAAAAATAGAACTCTGGGGAATTCAGTATTTCCATGACAGCAAAGGAAGAGAAGCCACTGAAGGAACATGAGGAGTGACAGAGAAAGGACAGGAAAATGTGGAGAGTGGGCTCATGGAAGTCAAAGGAGGTGAGGGGTACAGTAAGTAGCGACAGATACTACAGAGATCTCGAGTTCGATGCCCCTGAAAAGCATCCATAGGATTTAACAACAAAATACAACTGAAAACATCATCCTAATTGTTTCAGCAGTGATGGGAGAGCTGAAAACAAGCTGTGGAGAGACAAATGAAGGGAAGATGAGGAAGAGGTATATTGCTCCCTACTGCTGTTGTAACAAATTACCCCAAATTTAGTGACTTGAACCAACCTAAGCTTATTCTCCCATGGTTCCTAAGTCAAAAGCCAAGAAAGCTGCTTCAGGTCTCACCAGGCTAAAACAAAGTGTGGGCTGGCTGGGCTCCTCTGGAGGATCCCGGGAAAAGTCGACTCTTTCAGGTTATTGGCAGAATTTGGTTCCATGTGGTTGGTGGACTGAGTTTCCCACTTCCTTGCTGGCTGCCAGCCACGGATTGGCCTCAGCTCCTAGGAGCTGCCTACATTCCCTGGCTCCATCTTCAAATCCAAGAATCACTAGTTGAATCTCGATCACACTTTGAATCTCCCTGACCTCTCCTCCTGATTCATCCCTCCTCCCTGGCCTGTCTGCTTTTAAGGGCTCCAGTGATCACACTGGATCCACCCAGATAATCAAGGGTAATCTCTCTATGTTAAATTCAACTGATTGGTAACCTAATTCTATCTGCAAAGTCCCTTCACAGAAGTATCTAGTGTTTGATTAAGAAGCCAAGGGACAGGAATCTTGGGGGAAATATCATTAAAATTCTGGCTCCCAACCAAAAGATTGGGTTCATTCCCTGCATATTTTCAGACCACAATGCTTTGAAACTAGAACTCAATCACAAGAGGAAAGTCAGAAAGAACTCAAATACATGGAGGCTAAAGAGCATCCTACTAAAGAATGAATGGGTCAACCAGGAAATTAAAGAAGAATTTAAAAAATTCATGGAAACAAATGAAAATGAAAACACAACTGTTCAGAATCTTTGGGATGCAGCAAAGGCAGTCCTAAGAGGAAAGTATATAGCAATACAAGCCTTTCTCAAGAAACAAGAAAGGTCTCAAATACACACCTAACCCTACACCTAAAAGAGCTGGAGAAAGAACAGCAAATAAAGCCTAAACCCAGCAGGGGAAGAGAAATAATGAAGATCAGAGCAGAAATCAATGAAATAGAAACCAAAACAACGGCAGAACAGATCAACGAAACTAGGAGCTGGTTCTTTGAAAGAATTAATAAGATTGATAAACCCCTGGCCAGACTTATGAAAAAGAAAAATGACCCAAATAAATAAAATCATGAATGAAAGAGGAGAGATCACAACCAACACCAAAGAAATACAATTATAAGAACATATTATGAGCAACTCTATGCCAGCAAATTAGATAATCTGGAAGAAATGGATGCATTCCTAGAGATGTATAAACTATCAAAACTGAACCAGGAAGAAATAGAAAACCTGAACAGACCTATAACCACTAAGGAAATTGAAGCAGTTATCAAAAATTTCCCAACAAACAAGAGCCCAGGGCCAGATGGCTTCCCAGGGGAATTCTACCAAACATTTAAAGAAGAATCAATACCTATTCTTCTGAAACTGTTCCAAAAAATAGAAATGGAAGGAAAACTTCCAAACTCATTTTATGAGGCCAGCATTACCTTGATCCCAAAATCAGACAAAGACACCATCAAAAAGGAGAATTACAGACCAATATCCTTGATGAACATGGATGCAAAAATTCTCACCAAAATACTAGCCAATAGGATCCAACAGTACATTAAAGGGATTATTCACCACGACCAAGTGGGATTTATTCCTGGGCTGCAAGGTTGGTTCAACATCCGCAAATCAATCAATGTGATACAATACATTAATAAAAGAACAAAAACCATATGATCCTCTAAATAGATGCAGAAAAAGCATGAAAAAGTACAGCATCCTTTCTTGATCAAAATTCTTCAGAGTATAGAAATAGAGGGTACATATGTCAATATCATAAAAGCCATCTATGAAAAACCCACGGCGAATATCATTCTCAATGGGGAAAAACTAAGAGCTTTCCCCCTAAGGTCAGGAACACGGCAGGGATGTCCACTATCACCACTGCTATTCAACACAGTACTAGAAGTCCTAGCCACAGCAATCAGACAACAAAAAGAAATAAAAGGCATCCAAATTGGCAAAGAAGAAGTCAAACTCTCACTCTTTGCAGATGATATGATACTTTATGTGGAAAACCCAAAAGACTCCACCCCAAAACTGCTACAACTCATACAGGAATTCAGTAAAGTGGCAGGATATAAAATCAACGCACAGAAATCAGTGGCATTTCTATACACCAACAACAAGATAGAAGAAAGAGAAATTAAGGAGTCGATCCCATTTACAATTGCACCCAAAACCATAAGATACCTAGGAATAAATCTAACCAAAGAGGCAAAGGAGCTGTACTCAGAAAACTATAAAATACTCATGAAGGAAATTGAGGAAGACACAAAGAAATGGAAAAACGTTCCATGCTCATGGATTGGAAGAACAAATATTGTGAAGATGTCAATGCTACCTAGAGCAATCTACACATTTAATGCAATCCCTATCAAAATACCATCCACTTTTTTCAAAGAAATGGAACAAATAATCCTAAAATTTGTATGGAACCAGAAAAGACCCCGAATAATGAGAGGAATGTTGAAAAAGAAAAGCAAAGCTGGCGGCATCACAATTCTGGACTTCCAGCTCTATTACAAAGCTGTCATCATCAAGACAGTATGGTACTGGCACAAAAACAGACACATAGATCAATGGAACAGAATAAAGAGCCCAGAAATGGACCCTCAACTCTATGGTCAACTAATCTTCGACAAAGCAGGAAAGAATGTCCAATGGAAAAAAGACAGTCTCTTCAACAAATGGTGTTGGGAAAATTGGACAGCCACATGCAGAAGAATGAAACTGGACCATTTCATCACACCACACACAAAAATAGACTCAAAGTGGTTGAAAGACCTAAATGTGAGACAGGAGTCCATCAAAATCCTAGAGGAGAACACAGGCAGCAACCTCTTTGACCTCAGCCGCAGCAACTTCTTCCTAGAAACATCGCCAAAGGCAAGGGAAGCAAGGGCAAAAATGAACTATTGGGACTTCATCAAGCTAAAAAGCTTTTGCACAGCAAAGGAAAGAGTCAACAAAACCTAAAGACAACCGACAGAATGGGAGAAGATATTTGCAAATGACATATCAGATAAAGGGCTAGTCTCCAAAATCTATAAAGAACTTATCAAACTCAACACCCAAAGAACAAATAATCCAATCAAGAAATGGGCAGAAGACATGAACAGACATTCCTGCAAAGAAGACATCCAAATGGCCAACAGACACATGAAAAAGTGCTCAACATCGCTCAGCATCAGGGAAATCCAAATCAAAACCTCAATGAGATACCACCTCACACCAGTCGGAATGGCTAAAATTAACAAGTCAGGAAATGACAGATGTTGGCGGGGATGCAGAGAAAGGGGAACCCTCCTACACTGTTGGTGGGAATGCAAGCTGGTGCAGCCACTCTGGAAAACAGTATGGAGGTTTCTCAAAAAGTTGAAAATAGAGCTACCATATGATCCAGCAATTGCACTACTGGGTATTTACCCCAAAGGTACAAATGTAGTGATCCGAAGGGGCACATGCACCCCATTGTTTATAGCAGCAATGTCCACAATAGCCAAACTATGGAAAGAGCCAAGATGTCCATCAACAGATGAATGGATAAAGAAGAAGTGATATATATATATATATATATATACATATATGTATACACAATGGAATATAATGCAGCCATCAAAAAAAACGAAATCCTGCCATTTGCAACAACATGGATGGAACTGGAGGGTATTATGCTAAGCGAAATAAGTCAGTCAGAGAAGGACATGTATCATCTCACTGATATGAGGAATTCTTAATCTCAGGAAACAAACTGAGGGTTGCTGGAGTCATGGGGGGTGGGAGGGATGGGGTGGCTGGGTGATAGACATTGGGGAGGGTATGTGCTATGGTGAGCGCTGTGAATTGTGTAAGACGGTTGAATCACAGATCTGTACCTCTGAAAGAAATAATACATTATATGTTAAAAAAAAAAAAAAGAAATAGCAGGAGGGGAAGAATGAAGGGGGGGAAATCAGAGGGGGAGACGAACCATGACAGACTGTGGACTCTGAGAAACAAACTGAGGGTTCTAGAGGGGAGGGGGTGGGGGGATGGGTTAGCCTGGTGATGGGTATTAAAAAGGGCACGTTCTGCATGGAGCACTGGGTGTTATACGCAAACAATGAATCATGGAACACTACATCAAAAACTAATGATGTAATAATGTATGGTGATTAACATAACATAATAAAATAAAATTAAAAAAAAAAATTCTGGCTCCCACAAGTGGTAACAATGAGCATAGCCACTCTTTCAAGAAATTGGGCTATACATATTCAGGAGGTAGCGTGGTATCCATGAGAAATTGTTTTGGTTTTGTATAAAATGAGAAAGATTCAGACATAATACATATTCAGAAGGGAAAGACAATAGAGAAGAACATTTCGAAAATAAAGGAGAGAAAAAAGTGAAAAATTGACCGAACCGCCTCTGAGGAGGTAGACAGAATTAGGACCCAGATCAGGGCCCTACCCCAGGGAAGGGTAGGAAATTTTTGTCAAGAAGTGTCAATAGGGGGCGCCTGGGTGGCTCAGTTGTTAAGTGTCGGCCTTCAGCTCAGGTCATGATCCCAGGGTCCTGGGATTGAGCCCCTCATCAGGCTCCCTGCTCCGCGGGAAGCCTGCTTCTCCCTCTCCCACTCCCCCTGCCTGTGTTCCCTCTCTCGCTGTGTCTCTCTCTGTCAAATAAATAAATAAAATCTTTAAAAAAAAAAAGTGTCAGTAGTAGCAAGTCATTAAGGAAGTTCTATCAACCACTATGGTTTTCTCTAAAGCAGCTCTCAAAGTGTCAAAGCATCAACATCACCAGAGAACTTACTAGAAAAATAAATTCTAAGGTCCTATCCCAGAACTACTTAATCAAAATCGCAGGGAGTGGGGCCCAGAAATCTGTGTTTCACAAGCCCTCCAGGTGATGAGGATACAGCTCAAATTTGAGAATCACTCTTACGGCAAGACAGATCTTACTTAAGACTGAGGAGGAAGGGATGCCGTCAAAGTCTTAAAGAGAACGTAAAGGCTAGAAAGAGCTATGGGAAGAAAAAGAAGACTGAGTGAGAACATTTGGAGACCACTATCCTGAGAAACTCCAGGAACCAAATTCCAGTCCTGGGTGTAAAGACAGAGTGGAAGATCCAAAAGACTTTTGACCAAAAAAAAAAAGGGTCATATAACCACTTGCAATAGGAATTATTGGCAATATATACGGACGATGGAAATAACTGGTGAACAGGGAGGCATCCTGGCATTGCTCTCAGAGTCAACATTATCTGGATTCGTGTCCTAGCCCTGCCACTAAGGCCTAGGGAGTTCAAGAAATTGGCTTAATCTCTCTGAGCCTATTTCCTCAACATGGGGACAGAAATCCAACAGAGGAGTGGAAATCCCACCCATGTGAAATATAACACACGGAAATTCTTAGCACCTAACCTGACACGCAGGTGAGAATGATTATTGTTCACTGGGGTGTTCACCAGATTCTGTCATATTAATAGATGAATGCTGTATCAGGTTTCTCAATCCTGTTACTCTGCTCGGTTTCCTCCAGCGCGGTTGGACTCCACATGCCTTCTCATTTCAGGACCTAAATCAATGGAGAAGCTCTGCAGACGTGCTAGATGTTCATGACAGAGAGCAGGGTGCAAAAATGTGATCACAAGCACAGCAGTGGCATCCAAAGCTTCTGTCTGGTACAGCGTGTGACATCCACCCACAATCCTCCGGCCAACTCAGGTCATAAGGCCAAGACCAAAGCCAGTCAAGTGGGCACGTGAACTCCGCTCAGGGAAACATGGCAAGGGTAGAGAAAGACTAAACAATGTGAACAAACATGTTCTATTATCTATTATAATGACTCTGAGTAACACAAACTGGGCAAGGCTGGACTGTTTGGAATAAAGCTCTAATTAAAGGCAAAACCCAGGGGACGCTCAGAAGGCAACCCAACCCTCACCAAAATAGGAAAGGCTTTTTCAGATTCTGGAAACTGCATTACTTTTGCAACATGCATGTTTGTTATCTCTGACCACGCGGTCAGTGTAGGAGTTTGCTAGGGCTACCATAACACCGTCCCGCAAACCAGGTGGCTTAAACAGAAATGTAGTCTCTGTAGTTGTGGACATAACACCGTCCCGCAAACCAGGTGGCTTAAACAGAAATGTAGTCTCTGTAGTTGTGGACAGTATTGAGGGGTTAGGGCCTCCTCGGGGCTTCTAGGCTTTGCTCCTTGCCTTACAGGTGGCCATCTTCATTTTCACATGGCATTTTCCTCATATGCATGACTGTGTCCACACTCCCTTCTTATTAAGGGACTCCCTCTACTCCAGTAGGACTGCATCTCAACTAATGATATCTGCAACAACCCCATTTCCAAACAAGGTTACATTCTGAGGTAGTGGGGCTGGACTTCAATATATGAATTTGGAAGAACACAGTTCAACCCATAAGAGGCAACATTCAAACCTTTAAGAGACCTGCCTTGTTTTCAAATAACAGCAAACAATTGGATTGCTGCTCTCCTATTCCATAGCGTTTTTGCTTTTTAGGATCCACGCCCAACGTGGAGCCCAGTGCAGGGCTGGAACTCACAACCCTGAGATCAAGACCTGAGCTGAGATGAAGACTCAGACACTTAACCGACTGAGCCACCCAGGTGCCCCTCCACTGTCTTTCATGTTGAGAAAGGAACACCAAGTAGTGAGTTTTAACCTCTTACAAAAGAGAGCCATGAACTGGGTCCCCTTAGCACACTAAACAGGGAACAGACTTTCCTAGTCAAAGAGACAAGTTCTGTAGAGACACAAATAGCTCTGAGGATTCTGGGTCAAGTCCAATTCGTTGCCTAAGCTGAATACTGGTCATTTACCCCACCTCCTTCACACCGAGACCAAACAGATTCTGTGCTGCCTATTTCTGACGACACACGTACCCGGCGGGTTCTCCCCATCACAAAGAGGCCAGGTGGAGAAGGCCGGCTGGTTGCAGGGCTGTGCATTCTGCTCCCACTCAGGGCGGTTGCAGGAGTTCGCAGCCAACAGGTAAGGAAAGCCTCCGCATGGGGCGCCTGGGTGGCTCAGTGGGTTGAGTGTCTGACTCTTTGTTTCAGCTCAGGTCATGATCTCAGGGTCGTGGGGTCGAGCCCCGCGTCGGGCTCAGCGCAGTCTGCTTCTCCCTCTCCCTCTGCTCCTCCCCCTCGCTCATGTTCTGCGCTCTCTCTCTCTCTCTAATAAATAAAATCTTTTAAATTAAAAAAAAAAAAAGGAAGGCCTCTGCTTCCAGGCACCACGCAGGATCTCCCCAGAACAATGCCTGCTCCCAACACCTGTCTTCCTTTGACCTTTCTTAACGTTAGTAAAAGCCACATTCTATCTGGCACTGCAAAGAACAAAGCCTCCTCTCCCTCTTCCCTGCGTGCATCTCCCGCTCTCTAGAAAGGTTACCCCTTTCATAGGCAGACAATGTGAGATGTCAGCTGGCGCCGGCTGTCCTTTCCTCAAGGAAATGAGCTTTGTTCACTTAGATAGGATTGACTGTCTCCCTAGCTCTTGCTCTGTCCCTCTCCCACCCTTGTGATTCTTTTCCTTTTCTTTAGAAATTCTTGCCCTTCTCCCATGCCCACCCCCTCCACCGCGTTGCCTCCTTCCCGCCCCAACACCCACACCCACGTTTACCCATCTCTTACTTACAAAGGCTCAGCCCGGCAGCTCAGAGAAGGAGGCGCTGCTGTGTGCACGCCCGTGTTCCCGTCAAAAGTCATAAGCTGGTAGTGACAGACACCACGTAACGTGCCCAGCCCTGGCTCAAAGCAGAGCCGAGTACAGACACCTCCTCCCTGTCTCGCTTTCTTTAGCATCGCAAGGCCCCATGACTCAGCCACGGTCACGGGCACAGGCAGAATCTCAGACTGGGTCAGCACGGAAGCGGTTAACTAGGGAATGACCGCGGGTTCTGTTCAAGTTCCTGGCAGCAGAGCTCAGCCCCTGGCCCAGCGATGTTCATCCGGATCCACGACCTAGTGCAATATTAAGGTAGCACCTCTAACCGAACCCCCAAGACTAGGCTGGGTTGTAGAGACAGCAAAGCCTGGAAAGGGCCTCTCACACTGGCCCAAAAGGCATGTTAAATTTAATACGGGGGCTGGGGCGTGGGGAGACTTTGATGGGCCCACCTGCACTTCCGGGGCCCTCATCTGAATCCTCTTCCAGGTGAACCTCAGTCAAGCCAGCAAGGTTCTTCTGTCGGAGGAACATATCTGGAAGGAGGTCAGCATGGCCTTGGGTGCTTCTGCCACACCATTTGCTCAAAATCCTCCTAGGAGCCCAGACAACGCTCCTGAACTCCAGGCAGACATGAACAACTGCCCCCTGGACCCGTCTAGGTCAGCGCCAGCTGTCCAAAACCAAACTGACTCCCATCCCCCACAACCATCACACCAGCTTCCACCTGCTTCCCCACATCTCACACTCATGCCCAGTGGACCCCCTCCTAAAAGCTTTGGACTCTGGCCCTTCTCCACCCACCACCTCTGCCAGGCTCTCCTCGTTGCCCATTTAGATAGGATCGTGAGGCAGCGGGGCAGGCATTTGAACTAGGGAGACCTGTGCTCAGATCTGAATCCTTCCACTCACCTGTCCAATGGTTCGGAGCAAGGCAATGAACTTGTTAGCCTCAGCCTCCTCGCATTTAAAGAAGGATCGAATACCACCTTTGGGAGAGGGTGGGAGGATTTAACGAGGCAATCTATGTAAAAAAATGTTTATCAATCTCCTTGACTTCTGAATTCCGTTCCAGTGCCCTTGACATTATACTCCATGTGAATAGTGTCCCTGGGGGGGGACAGACACCCTGTGGCCCTGCCCCTTAAACAATAAAATGAACCTCAATCTTTAAGATAAGAATTATTTCACCATTTTACTTAATCTGTGGTATTTAAGTGATTTTATGTACAAAGAATATTATTTTAACTCTATGTCTTGAAAGATTATATAATAAAGTTTATTTAAAAACAGTCTTAAGGGACGCCTGGGTGGCTCAGACAGTTAAGCATCTGCCTTCGGCTCAGGTCATGATCCCAGGGTCGTGGGATCAAGCCCCGCATCAGGCTCCTGGCTCAGCGGGGAGCCTGCTTCTCCCTCTGCCTGCCACTCCCCCTGCTGTGCTCCCTCTCTCTGGAATCTAAACAAATAAAATCTTTAATAAAATAAAATAAAAAGTATTAATATATATTCATTTACTCAGTAAATATGGGTTGAGGTTATAACATGTGCTAGGTATTATTCTAATTCATAAAGACACATCTGAACTTATTCTCATTTCATCAGTGATTTTTTTTAAATTATTTATATATAAAAACCATTTTTCTTGACAAATCCCAAACTGGCACCACATCACATGATTTGAATGTATTCAAATCAACCTTATATTAAGCCATCACAATTGGCAAAACTGCCTTCACTGTCTCTAAACTTCTGAATTCAGTCATTTTGCATTAAAATATGAAGGGGTTTAATATTTGTATGTTTTATTTGTAATTGACAAGATGAGAGAAGGTGATATTTGCAAGTACTTTGCAAATAACACACTTTGGATATGGATAGCATTTACTCCCATTTAATGAAGAGGAAAACTAGGATTTAAGCGCCACTATATTTTCTCCTCTTAACCTATATTTTAGGCCAAAGACATTCAATGGGTCACAAACATTTGATCAGCAGAAGATAACTCAAACTGATGATAAAGATCTACTTGAAGGGAAAAAAGAAAAAAAGATCTACTTGAAGGGAATTGGCAGAAACGTTTTCAGTTTCCACTCCTAATTTGCTCTATTTTAAAATCTAACTTCCTTACACTTCCTTGCTCCAACCAATGACATGTTATACTAATAAACAATAAGTGACTGAGAGTAAAAATCACAAGCATATAAAGCTCACCAGAGTAGCTACTGGTATTCAGCTGAGTGTAACCCATCTGCCATGTGGGGGCATCACAATGCACCTAGAAGATCTCATGTTATTCTGTTTCTAAAATACACACAAATACGATTATGTGTACTTGTTCATAGACCTTGGAACCCAGTACTGCTGTCTTCAGTGACGTGGCCACCCTCCAACAGTTTTGCAAACCACGCACCTGGGAGCACGTAGCAGGTGGTAGCTGTCACCGTGGCTTAAGAAATCATCCCTTCCATCCATCCTATAAATCTAAATGTGATACTAGTGTTCCTGCTTAAAACCTTTTATTAGTTAGCGGCGCCTGGGTGGCTCAGTCGGCTAAGCACCTGCCTTCGGCTCAGGTCAGGATCCCAGAGTCCCAGGATTGAACCCCACATCAGGCTCCCAGCTCAGTGGGGAGTCTGCTTCTCTCTCTGCCCCACCCCTGCTCCTGCTCTCTCTCTCAAATAAAATCTTTAAAAATAATAATAATAAACTTTTATTAGCTCCCCAGACATTTGGGGATGAAATCCAAGTCCCTTTGCAAGAAATACATACCACCAGATACAACCCAGTGTCGCCATTCCATCCATGCTTTCGTAGACCCCATCCTATGGTGCACTTCTCTACTTTTGTGGGGTGTGTCTCCCACTCTCTGCTGGGAAGTGTTCCCACTGAGCTAACACCTGCATATTCCTCTAAAAGTTCAAGCTTCACTCTTACCAGGAATCTCCCTTGACCCAAATGGCTGTCTTTCCTCCTCCATATCCCTCTCCCCTGCCCCCACACATGCTTCATGTTCTGCAGTCATTCACAACACCACTAGAATTCTTGCCTTAACATTTAAGGTAACTGAGATGTCCTGAGAGATGCCTCTCTTCTCACCTGAGTTGGAGAGCTGGGAGGGCACAGCCAATGCCAGAATCCCAAAGGCTAAGAATCACATGTGTCCCACCGCTCAGCATCTGGGCTCTAAGTCGAAGGAACAGTCCCCATCTGGGATGTACTTAACCCTTGGCAGAAGGAGAGGAGCAGGAGAGCTGGAGAAACATTCCGATGGTTCCTGAAGATTCTAACGGGAATTGGCAGTAGACACAGCCCTTTCCAATCATAAAGCAAACCATATGGCTAAGTGTGATACAGGTGAGATGGGGAAGTATACTCCTCCCAAGGCAGGCACAGTATATCTCATGACAATAGGCAGAAATGTATACTCCTCTTAACAGGGAAAGAGAAAATAAGCCAGAACAAAATTGCCATCTGCTATAGGCCAATAGCTTTCCTCCTCCATGTCCACTAGTAGAAATTAAGTCCGTGTATGATTTGTGCCTTGCTGGTGAGGCGGGGCCCATCGACACCCAGCTGACTAAGCAGTAGCTCCAGATTTCCCATTTTCTTCTGTTGGGCCCCCAAGGACTTGGATCTTGTTTCTCCAGTCCCTCTTCAAAACTGCCAGTTTGGTTTTATTTCATAGGATCCTGTTCCCTACTCCCAAGACTAAATGTGCAAAAGAATCCATCGTTGCCTTCTAGCTCCTTCTTTGCAGTTTATACCAGAATGACACACAAGCCTTTCTCCCATTCTTGCTAAGTAAGGAAGTAAACAGAGTAATGACAAAATGGCCAGAGTGAGAAACGGATGGGGTTCACTGTCCCCAAAGGCATCACAGTCATAACCCAACCGCTTCCTCAGCAGACGTTCAGAAGCACCAAATACTTTCTGAAGATGGACTCCCCCACCCTCTTCAATCGCTCGCTCCACCTGCCTCCAGCCCAAAGGCCTAAAACAAAAGCAGTTGGGTTGGGTGTGAAGCTAATAAAACTTAAGCTTCAGGGTTGTACTGTTTTTCTAAGCCGTTGTAACAAATTACCACAAATTTGGTAGCTTAAGATAATACTTGAATACGTATTCTTTCACGGTGCTGGAGGCCACAGTCTACAATCAGTATGGATGGGCCCAAATCAGTGTCAGCAGGGCCACACTCCTTCTAGAGGCTCTCCGGGACATGCGCTCCTTGCCCCTCCCAGTTTCTGGCGACCCCCAGCTCTCTGTGACTTGCGGCCACGGCACTCCAGTCTCTTCCCCCGTGGTCACACTGCCTCATCTCCTTCTGTCAACTCTCCCTCTGCCTCCCTCTTAAGAAGATGCATGTGAGGGCATCTAGAGAATCCAGGATAATCTCCCTATTTTGAGATCTTTAATTTAATCACATCTGCAAAGATCCTTTTTCACTATAAGGTAACATGCACAGGTGCCAGGGATTCGATGCGAAATCATGGGAGGGGGGACCATTTTCCTTCTTATGTGGGGGAAAAACTGAAATTCTAAAACTTGTGTTTATTTGCGTGTGCACAAAATAAAATTATGAAGAGAAAAAAAATGGTCAGCCATCAAGAACTCACTGGGACCACCGGTGCCAGAGGAAACACTGAATTCATTTTCTATCCCTACTGTAGAAAAGATGGCATCACTCTTGCCATATAAAGAGATGATTAACCAAGCAAGAGCCAAACCGGTGAAAACAGTTTGAGTCTGTTGCTTAAATTCATAAGCATATTATCCAGATTTTGGATCTGTGAGTTGTTTCCGTGACAGCTTGGTGATAATCTGGGCTTTGCCGAGATTCTTCTCAGGATGGCCCACAGCATACCGGCTCCCGGTAACCCAACCAAACCCCAGCCAAGATGCAGCTGTGAAGGGATGCAGCTGCTGTAAACCTAAGTTTCAAATCCTTGAGTTAATCCAGAGAGACGTGGGGCCGGTTGGGTGGGAGTCAATCAAGCGGAAACCCTTTATAAAGCCCGTGGTTATTCGCAGAGGGTCCGGAACTGCGGGCACCAGAGGGAAGAAGGTTCGGAAGATGAGCTTCTACATTCTCTGACCCTCTGCTCAATGCAAGCAGCCTACCTGTGAAAAAGGACAAGAACCCAGAACATTCCCCTGGCGCCTGGGAGCTGATTGAGCCAACACTGGGTAATTTGGATCAGAAAATGAAGGAAGTTGAGACAGAACCTCATGAAGAAAGGAGACAAGCGGAATCTCTCCAGCCACCTACATCGTCAGGAAGCCGGCTACATCCACACGCTGTTTCAAAAGCAGAAAGCCGTCAGCAGAGAGCTGCGTGAATACTGCCTGAAAGGAGGCTATGCAGATTCAAGCCTGAGGGCTAAGTGGAGAACAAAGGATCATGAGAACTTGAGCTGTCTGTGGTGTACTCGGGTTCTGGGATGCCCACCCCGGAAGCAATTGCATGTCCTGCGTTCGCCAAAGTGGGCAGGAAGGAGGCAGGATCGTGGAGTGTGTGCTTTGTGGGTGCAGGGGCTGGGCTGTTCTGGATGTCACGTAGCCGGATTCCTGCTCCGCCCTGGACTTTGAACGTTGATCATGGCCGGGGCCACGCAAAGGCTCCACTCTCCCGAAAGTGATCTACGGTGAGAACGTCAGGATCTGTCATGGCGCTCTGTATCCTGAGCCCTGCGTGGTCCTCTCTCTGCCCTTTGCCTGGGTTTCTCCCAACACACACACCTGGTCCTTCCCGGCAGCAGCAGTGGACCTCTGCTGCCTCTGAGCCAGATCCAGAACTTCAAGACAGTTGGAACCTTGATCTCCATTCCACCTAAAAGACAGAAGGACATCAGTTCCATATACTCGAGACTCCTTCCTTTCTGCAAACCAATGTCATAAACAAAAAAATTGAAAAAAATAAACGAATAAACAGTCACCAGAAAGCTCACGCTGACTCCTGCCACCTTAGCATACTTCATATGCAGGAAGACAGAAATCATGGGACTTCGAGCAAATGTCAAGTTGAAGGGAGGAAAACTGTAGCCTGTGCTTTCAGATTCTTTCCACTAGGTGGCGTGCGCCGAGCCTTTGAAAAAATAAAAATCAAAGATTTTGCATAAGGGACTCTTATTTCCTTCCAAGTACAAATAGGAATTTTGCTTTCTAGGAATGGGAGGCTAAGCTCAGGAAAAAGGAAACTGAATTCAGGTCCAAGATTATGGAAGTTTTGTTTTTTTCCTGCCAGACTTCTGCCTTCTATTTTCTCTCTGGGAACTGTCACTGATGAATGAGAAGCAGAGATTCTCCCTGAACCTTCATGCTTAATAAATGGTTAAGGTTTTCAGTGATAGTCACCTGTGTTCTTCATGCCCGTAAGTGTGGGTGGAGGGAACTACCATCCACTCTTAAAAAGTAAAAGGTTAACTGCTTTTCATGAGCCATGCAAAAATATCATAAAGATTGACTTGTACTGTAAGGTGCTTAACAACCGACAAAGTAAGGGACACTGGAGTCAGAAGTCCTGAATCTCCTTGGGACATCTGGCTGGCTCAGTCGGTATAGCATCTGACTCTTGATCTCAGGCTCCACACTGTGTGTAGAGGTTACTCAAAAATGTATAACTAAATAAATAAGCAAAGCTGAGGCTTTAATCCATATTTATTTTTTTAAAGTCCTGAACTTCCATGCTGGCTCCAACTTTTTAAACTGTGAAACTGGTCAAGTCACAATGTGTAAGAGCCTCAGTTTCAATATCCATAAAATGGTGGGTTTTGTTTGGAAAACCAAGTGATCAAATGTGTGCAAAATCTTAAGGGCTGAAATGCCCAACATCACTAGTCATTAGGAAAATACAAATCAAAGTCACAATAAAGGGGTCACCTGGGTGGCTCAGTAGGTTAAGCCTCTGCCTTCAACTCAGGTCATGATCCCAGGGTCCTGGGATCGAGCCCCATGGAGGGCTCCCTGCTCAGCGGGGAGTCTGTTTCTCCCTCTCCCTGTGCATCAACCCCCCCAGTCGTGCATGCATGCTCTCTCTCTCTCTCTCAAATAAATAAATAAATAAAATCTTTTTTTAAAAAATCACAATAAGGGGCGCCTGGGTGTCTCAGTCAGTTAAGCGTCTGCCTTTGGCTCAGGTGATGATCCCAGGGTCCTGGGACCCTCATCGGGCTCCTTGCTTGGCAGGGAGCTTGCTTCTCTGCCTGCCCCTCCCCCTGCTTGTGCTCACTCTCTCTCTCTCTCTCTCTCTGGAAAATAAATAAATAAAATCTATTTTAAAAAACTAAAAAAAAAAATCACAATAAGGTACTACTCAATACCCATCAGAATAGCGATTATCAAAAAAATAATAAATGTTGGTGAGGATATGGAGAAATTGGAACCTTTGTGCATTGCTGATAGGAACCTAAAATCGTGCAGCTGCTGTGTAAAACACTCCGGCAGTTCCTCAAAAGCTAAACATAGAATTTTCATGTGTCAGTTCCTAGGTATAGACTCAAAGGAATTGAAAGCAGGAATTCAAACGGATACTTGTACACTAATGTTCATAGCAGCGTTATTCACAATCACCAAAAGGCGGAAACAACCCCTAGGGTCCATCAACAGACGAATGGATAAACAATATGGGGTGTGTGAAATATTATTCAGCCATTAAGAGAAATGTGGTGCTGACACATTACAACATAAATGAACCTTGAAAGCATTATGCTACCAGACACAAAAGGACGAATACTGTATTGTTCCATTACATGAGGTGCCGAGAATAGGCAATTTCATAGAGACAGAAGTGGATTAGAAGTTACCACCAGCTGGGGGAAGGGGAGGTTGAAAGTCATTGTTTTTTGGTTACAGAGTTTCTATTTGGGGTAACAAACAAGATCTGGAAATAGATACTGGTGAGGGTTGCACAATGTGGTGAATGTAATTAATGCCACTGAGTTTTACATCTAAAAGATAGTTAAAATGGTAAATTTTATGTTATGTATATTTTGCCAAAATAAGGAAATACAAAATAATAATAGGCAGATTTAGACCAATTTAGCATTCAAAATCAAGAACAGATTTGGGGATGGTATTTTTCTAAGTGGCTATATTTGGTGATTAAATTTCCTTTTCCACAAAAAAACAAAAAAATCCTGAGGCCTGGCACATAACTCATTCAAATCACATTTGCATTCAGCTCGCATGTGTCGAGTTTCTTCTGGCCTGTTTCATCCTCCCGGCAAGCCTGCGAGGCACCCAAGAACCACAGCCCAAAAACCTGCTGTCCCTCCACAGTATTCTTCTAGAGCCCCCTCAGGTACACACTATTGCTTAGTCTTCAGGCACAGAGGACAGGAGCAAAACATGACACAGTGAAGGCAAGGACATAACACCCCGTGAGTGAGTGCTGTGTACGGCAAGTATTTCACATGCATTCTTCATCTCTTCTCAAAGCCCACATTCTACCTCTGCATTTTCCCAGATCCCTCATTCAGAATTAAATTCTCTAGATCTGATATTTTCAAGCCTCGTTAAGACATTTCCACAATCTGCTCTAAAGGAGTGATTATATTTGCGCATGTCTCGTTTAGCATATCATGAGAACCTCAAAGGCAGGAGGAGCCTTTCTTTTTCCCCCCACCTCCCTCCTGCCATTCCACCTGCTCTCCCACCCATCTGCAATAGTCGGGGGCGATATTGGCCATCCCCCCACCACCCGCCCAAGCTCTCTCCAATCTGACAGCCGAGTGGATTTACCAAGTATTTCTCTCTACAAACAATTGCTTTTCATCTGTTTTATTTACTGTCATCTCAGCTGCTATCAACTCCCCAAGACATGCACACATCGCCACCCCAAAACCCCAAGCCTAAGCACACACTAACAATTCCTAAAAAGGATAAGAAGTAAATGGCATCAGCGGGGAGACTACCTGAAGGAAGGCACTCTGAAAACAGCCTGGATTCAGGCTTCAATTCAACATAGCACCAGACTTTGATGGACATATAAAAAAAGATGAATGTCACCTAGTCCTTGTTCCTCAAGGAGCTAGCAATTGTCTTTGCACAAGAATCCTTCTCTGAAAAGGGCTTCCAAACTACAGAATATCTTCCCCCCATTGCACAAGGTAAATCCAGAACAAGCTACTATTGATATACTTTTCACATAGTATCTCATTTAAATGTTACCTCAACCTAGCAAAGTGCTTCCCAGTCTGACACCTGTCACTAATCTCTACCCAGCACTCTGTTCCCCATCCAAGCAGGACTAGCTTCAGTCTGTCACCCGAAGGTCCCAGTTATCTCTCTTCTATAAGCCCTCTATAAACAGTGTTCTTCTGCCTGGACCCTCTGCCCCTGTCCACCACCGCCCACTCCAATGTTCTTCTAACTAATGTCTACTCCTCTTTGAGGTCTTATCTCAGAAATCTCTTCCTCCTGAAAACATCCCATGCCTCTTCCACACTCCCAAGACCTAGTTAGTTACCTATCTTTCAAGATCCCATGGGACCCACTTACTATCTCTAAGGGGGCACTAAGCAGACTCTTAAAATGAAAGTTTGTGATTTGCCGGTTTCCTCCCCTAAGCTGAGAGGTCCATAGGAATAGGGGCATTTGAATACTCAGAACCACACTCATAATCTGGCACATGATAATCATGATACATGACATGCACTCAACAAATATCTGTTCAATGGCTATTGTAGGTATTATTTTCCTATATTTTAGAGATGAGGAAGCTGGAGCGAAGGAAGTTTAAAAATGTGTCCGGAGACATAGAGCTGGCAAGCAAAGCACCTAGATTTGAGCCCTAGGCCTTCCAGTGCAGTAGTCCATACCACAAGCAAATCCCTCCACCAAAGTGCGTGAGAATTTGAATTCATCAAGGACTGTTCAAAATGCCCCACTGGAGTCCTCAGTTCTTTTTTTACCATAATGGTCCATCAGAACTCCCCCTCTCTACCCTGTGAAAATTCTTACAACTCATATTTACAAACATAAACCAAAGGCAGGTTCTGTATTGATGGGGGGCGGGCAGGCAAGGGAAGTCGAAAAAAAAATGGCATCTCCTTTTCCTATAGTTTTTCTTTCCTCTTTCAATTGAATATGTTTTGGGGGCCCTGATGTCAAATACTAAGCTGAGAAATTTGCTGAAAACCTTTCCTTTTAGCGGATATAGAACAGCCAATACAATGGCCTGGTTGGGTTGCCCATGTAATTACTCTACACCTGGAGCTCTTTAAGAACTTTGGGGTACCTGTCGAAGCCACAGTTGCATTTCAGGATTAGGGCCTGTTCATAAGAACTGGAAGACTTGTCAGGCTTTGCACATGCTCAGTAGTCCTGCCAGAAAGCAGCCATGCTTCCGCGTAAGGAGCCTGAGCTGATCTCAGCCGCGCCCATTAGGCTATCTATTGCTGTGTAACAAACTACTCCAAAATTAAAAGCTTAAAAAAGTGAAATTTTATGATCTCTGTGGGTCAGGAATTCAAGTGACTGAGCCGGATGGCTCTGGCACAGGGTATCTCAAGAGGTTGCAGGCAGGATGTTGGCTGGTGCCAGAGGGTCCACTCCTCAGATGGCTCACTCACCTGAGCTCCTTGCTGGCTTTTGGCAGGAGGCCTCAGAAGCTTGCCATTTGGGTACCTCCATTGGGTTGCTGGAGTATCCTGTGATTCTGACCCCAATGTGGGTTCTTTCCCAGGCAATTCTCCAAGGCAAGCTGAGTGTCCCCCAATTCAGTTTACCTTTGACCCTACCTACCTGCAGATTGTGTCAGATCCCACAGGTTAAGGGCTCAGTCTCACAAGACTGCCCCACTTCAGACACCAGTCAGAAGTCCAGGATGTCACCTCTGTTTCTGACTGATGGGCTGTAAATTAGAGGTTCCCGCCTCCCCCTCCTTGGGTTCAGTTAATTTGCTAGAACAGCTCACAGAACTCAGGAAACTGTTCACACTCACTAGATTACTGGTTTATTACAAAGGACATTAAAGGAGGCAAACCAAGAGCCTACTGAAGAGATTCTAGGACCGGGTATGTGGGAAGGGGAACAGCGGTCCGTGTGCTCTCTGGGTGTGTCGCTCTCTTAGCATCTCCATGTGTCCAACAACCTGGATGCTCTCCAAGCCCTGTACTTATATACTTACAAGTTTTTAGGGAGAATTCATTACATAGGTATGATTGATCAAATCATTGGCCATTGGTGATTGAACTCAATCTCCAGCCCCCCTGTCCTCCCCAAAGGGCAAGGGAGTGGGACTCAAAGTTCCAAGCCCCCAATTACAGGATTGGTTTCCCCCCAACCAATCCCCATTCTGAAGTGACCTAAGGGCTTTCCAAGTCACCTTTTTAACATAACAAGACACCTTTAATCACCTTTTATCACCCTCATCAAGCAAGAAATCACAAAGGTTTTAGGTGTGCTGTGTGAGGAACAGGGATGAAGAACAAATACGCATTTCTTATTTATAAAGCACAATATCACACTCACAACTTGGCAGCTGGTTTCCCTAAAGCAAGTTATCCAAGAGACAGCACAAGGAGGAAGCCACAGTGCATTTTATGATCTAGTCTCCGAAGTCACCTACCATCACTTCCACAACATTCGATCCATCAAAAATCAGTAAGGACAGCCCACACTCAAGGAGAAGAGAATTAGGCTCCACTTTTTAAAAGGAGAAATATTGGGGCACCTGGCTGGCTCAGTCGGTGGAGCATGCAACTCTCGATCTCGGGGTGGTGAGTTCGAGCACCATGTTGGGTGTAAAAATGGCTTAAAAATTTAAAAAAAAATCTTTAAACATAAATAAAAGGAGAAATACCAAAACAAGTAATGGACGTGTTTTATGACACCACCCCTGTCAGCTTAAGAAAGCATTCATTTAAAAACACAAACCTCTTCCTTCCTCTCAGGAGAACTTACCTCTCTCCCAGTTAAGTGACCCAAGCTGTCCCAGGTCCTGAGAAGTTCCCACACATCAGGAATTAATTATTGTCTTGACTCTAACACCCATTTATGAATGGTGTGAGCCCTTGTTCAGTCCGAAGTGTCAGTCACTCACTAATGAGTAAAATATTTACCGAACACCCTCTACGTCCCAAGTACTGAGCAGCTCGAGGCGAATGCAGAGATAAAAGACAGTGTCCCTGGCTCAAAGGGCTCCAAGTTGAAGGTAGGTGAGAAATAAGTAGCCACTTGTCACAAGACAGTGGGAAAGTATTATGACAGAATTATGTTTCTGGGAGCTGTAAGAGCACATGAAGGAAATAACTATACTAGACTTGACAGTGAGAAGAGGAAAAGAAACACCTGCCACGTAAGATAACCTTTAAATGATGAGTAGATACAGCCACTTTAAAAAAAGAAAAAGAAGGGGGGGTGGGGAGGGGAAACTCACCAAGAGATCCTTGGTCTGCACGAGGCCATGATGATGAGAAAGAACAGAGACTATGAGTATTTTAGAACTTGCACGTGGTTCCTTAGGGCTGGTGTACAGTAGGATTGAGTGGGGAATAGAAATGAGGTTCGACAGGTTGCCAAGCTGAGCTTGGATTTTCTTTGAAGCCAGCAGAGAGCCGTGGAACTACTTTAATCAACGGGGGCAAAATGAACCGTGCACTTAGGAAGGTCCCTACTCAGTTAGCAACATAGAAATATATTGGGAGTAAATTCAAAACGGAGAGTAGGAGGCCAGTCCGGAGGCTGATAAGGTAGTCCAAGTAAGAGATGAGCAGGACCAACCCAAGGACACAGTGACAGTGGAGGAGAGGGGTGAGCTCAAAGATGAAGGATAGAGAGCTGACGTCTTTGGTGACCTGTTGAGTCAGGTAGGGGCAGGGGGAGGAACCAAGGAAGCCTGAGGTTAGGTTAGGTTTTAGGATTAGGCAACTGGGGGAAAGGGAGCCACATTGCTGATAAGACGGAAGATAGAGGACTGGGGAGAAGAGTGAAATCAGTACGGTTTGGAGAACATTGAGTTTGAGTGCTTATAGGATAAATACTAAAACGAAAGCCCTGCCATTCGTGTGGGCTCACGGGGCAGAGACTAATTTGAGTTAATAGAAAACTAAATTATAGGGGTGCTTGGCTGGCTCAGTTGATAGAGCATGTGATTTGATCTCAGGGTGGTGAGTTCAAGCCCCATGTTGGGGGTGGAGCCACTTAAAAAAATTATTTTAAAAGAAAACCAAATTATTGACTTCATGTGAAAAATTATAATTGTCTTGTGCTTTATTTTCTTGCCTTTCTTTTTTTTTTTTTTTTTTTTTTTAATCTCTACCCCCAAAGTGGGGCTCAAACTCACAACCCTGAACTTAAGAGTCACATGTTCTATTGACTGAGCCAGCCCAGGGCTCCTTGCCTTGTCTTTATTTAACTGTCTCCTATTTGACCTGACTTACCGAATCTTATTTTGTGAACATGTAAAAATTCTGTAACTAGGGGCGCATGGGTGGCTCAGTTGGTTAAGCGACTGCCTTCGGCTCGGGTCATGATCCCGTAGTTCTGGGATCGAGTCCCACATTGGGCTCCCGGCCCAGCGGGGAGCCTGCTTCTCCCTCTGACCCTCTCCCCTCTCATGCTGTTTCTCACTCCTTCCCTCTCTCTCAAATAAATAAATAAATAAAATCTTTTTTAAAAAATTCTATAACTACGTGGATGTAAATGGTTATTTCCAAATGCTTAAAGGTACTTGGAAATTTCCTTTCCTGCATTTTTTTTTTTAATGTCCCTTTCTAATTGGTTACACTGTGATATATCCACACAGTGAAGTACTGTGTAGCCATTTAAAATGGTTTGCATTTAGGGGCACCTGGGTGGCTCAGTCGTTAAGCGTCTGCCTTTGGCTCAGGTCGTGATCCCAGGGTCCTGGGATCCAGCCCTGCATCGGGCTCCCTGCTCGGCGGGAGTCTGCTTCTCCCTCTCCCACAACTCCTACTTGTGTCCCTGCTCTCACTATCTCTCTCTGTCAAATAAATAAATAAAATCCTTAAAAAAATAAAAAATAAAATGGTTTGTATTTAAAAATATTTAATGAATGGGGAAATCATTATGAAGTACTCCTAAGTGAAAAAAGGGCAGGTTACAAAATAGAATGCACAATCTGATTCTAATTTTCATAAAAATATGTGTGCATTTGTATACATATGGGGAAATAATGGAAGGCAAAACAGCAAAATTTCATTCTGAGTGTTGAGAATTTGAAATGATTTTTTATCTTCTTGTTGTGCCTTTATGCATTTGCCAAATTCAAAACAATGAATATTTAATATCCTAGGGTTTAAAAATTCATATTGTTTCCAAATGTTTTGCCTTATAAATTTATTCCACACCCACAGTGGCAAATCTTGAAACTGAAAATAAATTCACCAAATCAGCAGACGTTATCTCTGGATTGTGGGGCTAAGAGCCCTAGATTTTCCTTATGCTTTTTTTGCGCTTTTCCCCCATCATGGAAAGGTTTATAATTAGAAACAGGTTTTTAGGAGGAAATACATTTCTTTCCTTCCTCTGGCTCAATAAAGTTCACTATCAGGAAAGAACCTGATGTTAGTCATTTGCACCTCCATGGGAATTTGACACCTCTCCCTCAGAGGTATGTAGGCTCCCCCTTATGTTCTCTAATTAGGAGGATCTCTAAGTTCTACAATGTTCAGATGTCCTGTGGCTCAGCCCACCTACTGCCCC
Source organism: Phoca vitulina (assembly GCF_004348235.1). Lineage (NCBI taxonomy): Eukaryota > Metazoa > Chordata > Mammalia > Carnivora > Phocidae > Phoca > Phoca vitulina. The sequence goes on from NW_022589718.1 coordinate 10,400,158, forward strand.
ACCAGGCTTTCCATAAAGAGTTATGGCCTCATGGGAGATCCCGTCTTCATGATTTGTCCTTCTCCTGCCAGGGACGAAGAGCCCTGTGTCCGGAGTTCCCTCCTCAGTCGTGTTTCTTTCCTATTTTTGCTCTTCCGTGTTCAGTGTAAGATTCCTTGGCTAGTAAAGCATGTTGGCTGCATGGAGCTACTTATAAGAGAAACCAGAGCAGCCTCCAGTGGCTGGAGAAGTGAATTCCTCCTAGATCTCTTTTTCTTACTCTTAACCCCAAGCCCCATCGTTTTTGCTTTTTTTCTCCCAGTTAATTTCCCCCTTTACAACAAGTCCCGGATTTTCTGAGGCAATGCATTTACAAACACCTTGTGCCACTATCCCCTGATGTACCCTCATGCTTTGCTTTTGTCAGATCATGCATTCTGAATCTTGGTTCGGGAAATGTGGTCCCCATCGGTGACCTCCCTATGAGCCTCGCAACAGCCCTGCAAGGTCAACGGGGCCGGGTGGAGATTAGAATTCCCCCTCTATCTACAGGTGAGGGGGTGAGGCTCCGGGAGATTAAATGCTTTGCCACAGGCGGTGAAAATGGCCCAGAGCCAATACGCAAGCACAGCGTTCCTTTATTTACTCCTGCTTTCCTGAGCTCTGAAACTCCCTTACTAGACACAGAACCTTTCATTCCATCTTTGGAAAGAAGTCCTAGATGCCAGCTGAACTTGAAAGAAATGACTCATTGTGAACAGCTGAGTTTCCTAGATAGCTAAGGGCTCACTTTTCTATCATCCATTTCCACTCCTTCCTCCTTGCCTTATCCCCCTTCCTCCCCTCTGTTTCCCTCAATTACTTTTAAACTACTTTTAAACTATTTGGAGTTTTGTTAAAGATTTTTTTTATTTATTCATTGAGAGAGAGAGAGAATGATAGAGAGCATGAGAGGGAGGAGGGTCAGAGGGAGAAGCAGACTCCCTGCTGAGCAGAGAGCCCGATGCGGGACTCGATCCTGGGACTCCAGGATCATGACCTGAGCCGAAGGCAGTCGCTTAACCAGCTGAGCTACCCAGGCGCCCCACTTTTAAACTATTTGTAAGAGTTTTTATCTGGCTGCCTTCAAAGGTGAGCTTCGGCTCCCACCCTATCCCCCCGGCTGCGGCAGGCCCTGCATGAGTCATAGCAGGCGGGTTGGTGGGAAGGGAGGGAAAACCGGGTCTACATTTTTCAAGAGCGCATGGGAGGCCCCGAGCTTCCATTATTGCCTTCAACAGTTCATCCAGCGAAATATATTGCAAAGTTTCTTGCCTTAGAAATAAAAGAGCTGAATGTGTGACAACACAAGACTATCATGAAATGCCTAATTATAGCTAATATTTATTTAGTGCTTACCAGGTGCCAGACATGATTCTAATTGCTTTCCATGTATACATTCGTTGATCGGTATCATCGCATTCCCTCAGTTACGTTGCAATGCTGTACAAAGGCAACGTTTGGGGGGCTATTGAAGTATGGGGACTATTTGCCTCTACACTTTTTAATTCTTGGATTTCTTTTTTCCTTTTTCTGAACCTCCCATTGCTATTAGGTTGCTAAATATCACCATTGTGGATTTCTGATATGCTTCCTTTAATCTCCTACAAATTTAGAAGGATAAGTCAATCGTGTTAGAACTCTATCCAGAGAAAGGTAAATATGCTTGATAGGAGCATATAAGTAAAATATAGTAACAATCATGCATGTGTGGTACCCAGATAGAAATATACTTGATACATCTGTTTCATTCATTTTAGGTGCCAGAGCCTTTATGTGAACTTTTTATGTTGAAATAATTTCCAGTTTACAGAAAAGTTGCAAGAACAGTACAAGGAACATCCGTATACTTTTCACCAACCTTTCACTGACTCTGGCTGGAAGGATCTCAGTGAGTTCATGGGGTACAATTTCTCAGGATCACTAGTAAAGAATGTCGCCATTCTAAGTATTGCTTAGTCTGTCATACATTTAATCTGCTAATTTTTCTTCCTGCCGTGAATGATTAAGATCTGGCTAAATTAATTTTTGCTACCTATTTCGAACCTGAAATCAGAAGTATGGAAAGCCCTGGAGATACTGAAACCATTGACCTGATGAATCACAGAAGGTAAACTATTTCAGACTGAAGAAAATTAATCCTGGCTTGTAGCTATACTATTTATTTATTCATTACAAATATTTGTTGCTAGGAACATTTTGTAATGGATATAACACTGTCAGAAGGCCTTTTTATCTACTCTTGCGTTCTAATATGGAAGCACATCTGACCTCATCGAGGATGCAGGATATTTTGATAAACTAAAATTTTAAAAAATCTTTTAATTTCTCTCCAATCTTCCCTTCTGTAGCCAAATTATTCATCCCTGAAGCTTTTTTTTAGTGATCCTATTTTCTAATGCCTGGAATCTGTGTTGCTAAAATGGATTTTAAAAGACTGACACGTAAGGACTGCGTCTTGCACACGGTAGAGACTTTCAGTGCTTAAGCTAATGCTGAATTAAACACCAAGCTGGTTTGAATTAAATGTTGAATTAATGCTAAATTAAACACCATGGTGGTTCCACCATTGGTGAGAAAAATGTCAAGATGATCTTCCTCATGGTCTCTCTAGACCACGCTCCCCTTCATGCAACCCAGAACTGGGCATTCTTCTTAAATCTGTATTTATTTAGTCATTCATTCATTCAATATGTGTATGGTAGGGTATCTTTTATCTTAAGGAAAAAAAAAACTGTGTTGCTACCATAAATGATGGTTTGAGCACATCCTGAAATCTTATCACTCCTACTCAGCTCAAAACATATAAGCCCGTTTAATGTAAAATTATACTTTAAAAGCATATGGTCATTTCTAACGTGTTATAATATGAAGTATACAGTACCACCTATGAAGTTGTTCTTGTCAAAAACATTTAAGACTGGGGCACCTGAATGGCTAAGCGTCCTCCTTTGGCTTGGGTCATGATCCTGGGGTCCTAGGATCGAGCCCCACGTCTGGCTCCTTGCTCGGCGGGGAGCCTGCTTCTCCCTCTCCCTCTGCTGTTCCCCCCACCACTCATGTGCTCTCTCTCTCTCTTTCAAATAAAATAAATAAAAAATCTTAAAAAAAAATTTAAGACTAAAAACAAACAAATATTCAAGAGTAATCACAGCTTATTTTAAAAGTAATTTCTACACCCAACGTGGGGCTCAAATAATGACCCTGAGATCAAGAGTCACATGCTCTACCGACTGAGCCAGCCAGGTGCCCTAAGACTAATCACAGCTTTTGAGATAACTCTAAGTTACAAGAAATACAGGGGTAGAAGAAAAATGTAAATGACACTATGAAGAAACAGTTGAACAAGTCCAGTATATGGGACATTCTTTAAGACAATGGCCTAGTATGTTTATAAGCCAATGTAATTGAGGGGAAACATGGTGGAGGGATTACATTCTAAGTTCAACAGTCCTAACAACCATATATAATTCATGAATGTTGGTTAAGTCTTTGTTGAAAAAAAATGACCTATAAAAATTTCTCCTCAATTGAAGAAAATTGAGTATATATATTAAAATATATTGGGCGCCTGGGTGGCTCAGTTGGTTAAGTGACTGCCTTCGGCTCAGGTCATGATCCTGGAGTCCCAGGATCGAGTCCCGCATCGGGCTCCCTGCTCAGCGGGGAGTCTGCTTCTCCCTCTGACCCTCCCCCCTCTCATGTGCTCTCTCTCTCAAATAAATAAATAAAATCTTTAAAAAAAATATATATATCGAAGAATTATTGTCAGTTTGTTTAGGTTTATAATGGCACTGTGGGTATATATGAGAATGTGCTTATTTTTAAGAGATACTAATAAAGTATTTGGGGTGAAAGTATGTTGGGATGCACAAATTAGTTTTAAATTTATGTTTATAGGCTGCAGCAACTTCTTGCTAGACCCACATCCAAAGGCAAGGGAAACAAAAGCAAAAACAAACTATTGGGACTTCATAAAGATAAAAATCCTCTACACAGCAAAGGAAACAGTCAACAAAACCAAAAGGCAACCTACAGAATGGGAGAGGATTTTGCAAATGACATATCAGATAAAGGGCTAGTATCCAAGATCTATAAAAAACTTACCAAACTCAACACCCAAAAAACAAATAATCCACTCAAGAAGTGGGCAGAAGACATGAACAGACACTTCTCCAAAGAAGACATACAAATGGCCAACAGACCCATGAAAAAATGCTCAACATCACTAGGCATCAGGGAAATACAAATCAAAACCACAATGAGCTACCACCTCACACCAGTCAGAATGGCTAAAATTAACAAGTCAGGAAACGACAGATGTTGGCGGGGATGCGGAGAAAGGGGAATCCTCCTACACCGTTGGTGGGAATGCAAGCTGGTACAGCCACTCTGGGAAACAGTATGGAGGTTCCTCAAGAAGTTAAAAATAGAGCTACCCTCGACCAGCAATTGCACTACTAGGTATTTACCCTAAAGATACAGATGTAATGACCCAAAGGGGCACATGCACCCCAATGTTTATAGCAGCAATATCCACAATAGCTAAACTACGGAAAGAGCCAAGATGTCCATCAACAGAAAAATGAATAAAGAAGATGTGGTTCATAAAAAAAAAAAAGAAGAAGATGTGGTTCATATATACAATGGAATATTACTCAGCCATTAGAAAGGATGAATACTTACCATTTACATCGACGTGGATAGAACTGGAGAGTATTATGCTGAGTAAAATAAGTCAATCAGAGAAAGACAATTATCCTATGGTTTCACTCATATGTGGAATATAAGAAACAGCACAGAGGATCATAGGGGAAGGGAGGGAAAACTAAATGGGAAGTTATCAGAGAGGAAGACAAACCATGAAAGACTCTTAGCTATAGGAAACAAACTAAGGGTTGGTGGAGGGGAGGTGAGTGGGGGGATGGGGTAATTGGGTGACGGGCTTTAAAGAGGGCACGTGATGTGATGAGCACCGGATGTTGAATACAACTGATGAATTATTGAACTCTACATCTGAAACTAATGATGTAATATATGTTGGCTAATTGAATTTTAAATTAAAAAATTTATATTTATATTTATAAAACAACAGAAAATTATGTGTGTGTATATCTATATCAGCAGGAAATTAGAAATAAATCGCATACATATTTATATCAACATATGTTTACACATACACAAATAGAAAAAGCAAATGTGACAAAACGTTAACAACTGTTAAATCTAGATGGTGAATAGTATTCATTCCACTATATTTTTAAATTCTCTTTAAGACTGAAATTTTGTAGCATAAAATGTTGATGAGAAAAACACATAGCAATAGGAAGGGAAACCTCTACACACCAGAAACTGGGAGAGTGGTAAGAGGGGGCTGAAGCCACGGATCCCACAGCGGGGCTAAGACCAGGCAGGGACCACATTGGCTGAGTTTTCAACGTCTGAGCAGAAACAAGAGTTGGCCCCACAGGTACACCAGCTCCCACAGGGAAATAGTGTAAAGTCAGGATCTGGGAGTAAATAATCATCTAACAAAAAGAGCAAGAAATCTGATGCTTATGGAGGTTGAAACAAACATCCTCAGAACTTTGGAGGTTGAACTGATCATTCCCAGAAACTTGGTACATGATTGGGTTACCTCAAAGAGCAATGAAGACCCAGACTGATCGCACACCCCAATACTAGTGGCCCATCATTATCCTCTAGCTCAGGCTGGAAAATGGCCACAAGGAAGAACAATGAAAACCAAGACTACCTACACCCACATAGTTTGGTGTCTTCATTAACATGACCTTACTATTCCATTGCCTTCGTTAGCATAATTTTGCTAATCCACGTGACTCTTATCCAAGAAAGGAAAAGTTGCAAATAACTTTATAGTTCATCATAGGAACTTATCAAAAGACCCAGCAATTCAAGAAAGCATCAACATACAGTTTACATTCCAAGACTCTTTGAATGCCTTGTCTCAAAACCCTCACCTTGCTGTTTCCACAAATCCTAAACTCTTTTTTTTTAAGATTTTATTTATTTGTTTGAGAGAAAGAGAGAGTGCGCGCAAGCACTAGTGGGAGCCCGAAGTGGGAGTCAATCCCAGAACCTTGAGATCATGATCCGAACTGAAGGCAGATGCTTAACTGACTGAGTCACCCAGGCGCCCCCTGCAAATCCTGAACTCTAATATCATGATAATTGCCCAATTCTAATCAAGTCCCTACATTGAAAGACCTGCCTTAAACCAGAGGTCAAATCTCAATAAATCAGGTCTTGTGGAGAAGCTATTTGTGAAGTTAGCATTCTTCCTCCCTCTAATAAGCAATAAACGCAGTTTTGCGTTACCAAGAGGTTATTCGGGTACTATTTGGGAAGCCAGCATTCTACAAGGACAAAGAGAAAATTCTACAGCCAACAAAGGAAAAAGGCAGATTACAATAAAGTAATGGCAAGAACACTGAAAAAAAAAAAAAAAAAAAGACTTCTCACCAGCAAAAATAAATGCTGGAAGACAATGAAGTAATATCTTTGATGTGCTGAGGAAACATAATTGGACCCGAAATTTCTAAAGTCAGGCAAAATATCATTTACAAGTCAAGGCAAATTAAAAATTTTTTGACACTGAAGCACTTGGAAATTACTACCAATAGACTCGTACAAAAAGAAATACTAAATATGAAAAAATGAACCTAGAAGGGATGAAAAGGATAAAGAAGCAAGAGTATGCAAAAGAATTGTTAAAATACGCTGGTAAGTCTAAATAAATACTGAATGTGAAAAAAAATTACAATATCAATCATTTTGTGTGTGTTTTCAAAAACCAGCTGGCGTTCCCAGTTAAAGGCAGCATATTAAAAGCCAGCATTTGATTCTGCTTCTTCCTGAAACCCCACAAAAATGACAGTCAAAGGATTTTCTTCAAACATAGAACCCACCAGCATGAAAAGAACAGGAAATATTTCAGTAGCAACAAAATTTTGGATGATGAGAAGCAGAAGGCAAGTCAGTTGGGGACTATTGGTGATCGATCTGATTTTACCACAGAGAACCCAAAAGGCCAGGTGGCTGGCAACACTAGCTATCTCTAGAACTAAGTCTGAAGATGGACTAAACCCACATACTGCCCTGGAAGTCTCCTCTCACATCTCCTCTCACTACACAGTCAGGCAAGAGCTCCTTCCCCACCCCAGCCTGAGACTGGAGACCTATTCTCTGAAGAAATAAAACAAAGTCTCTGGACTGGGGGGATATCCCATATTTGAGTATGCCGATATCCTACTAAAAACAGGAGGATGCCCAAGGAACCGGGCTTCCAGAGGTGAAAGGAATTCCCAGCATGAGAATAAGAGGAGATCCTAGGATAACGGCTCAACGTGAGTGTAGAGGGCAACCGGTCCGGACGGGGATAAGTCAGAAAGTTCCAGAAAAGACTTATGGAAAAAAAATGACACTGAGAAAGTAATTGATATGTTTGCTAAGAGGAGATTTAAGCAACTGGGGGAAAGTGTGGGGCTGAATTAGTGAGACATCACTGAAAATTAAGCAAACAAACAATACTCATTAACTGGAGGGAAAACAAAGTTACGAAAGAAAGGAAACGTCATAGCAAATAATGTGGTTCAACTGTGAATAATACTTCTATAGTTTTAATACCTTAAACACTGACTACTTATAAACAAAATTATGATATAGCTATTTTTAAAAAAGTATAGGGAGGGGATGTTGATATATACCTTGTGGGGGATGGAATAAAGAGGGAAAAAAAAAAAAACCCTCAGTGTTCATCGTGAGAAATCAATAGGTAATGCCTAAAACTGAAAACTCAAAAAAACAGCAATATAAACATATTATTGAGAGAGGTGAAATGAAAGAGATACCCAGTGTTTTTCAATACCTTTGCTTCCAGGCAGTGGGGAACCAGGAAGGGGAGCGAGGGGGAAGGGGGAAGACACACATGGAGGGCTCTAGGCAGAGGGGTACTACTGTTTCACAAGTATTGCAGAAAGCAGCAATCTTTATGCACGCTATGGGACTGATGACCATAGAAACAAAAATTTTTCTAAAGCTGGATTCAAAGTACTGGATCGTAATTAATAAAGAAGATGGGAGGAAAAGTATTTCTGAAGGAAATTAAAATAAAAATCCTCATGCAGAGGGTAAAAGGACCAATTAAATGTAGACTTTGTTTAACTGGAAAATTGACAGAGCTCAGTAAAGAGAATAAAAAACACGAGATAAACCGAACCAAAGAAAGGAGACAAGAAGAAAGAGAAAGCATGATAAACTTAAAAAAACAAAAAGTAAGATGGCAAAAATTATTTTAAATAGATCAGTCACCACAATAAATATAAAAAGAGAATCACTATTAAAATACAGATTGCAGCGCCTGGGTTGCTCAGTCAGTTTAGCGGCCAACTCTTGATTTCAGGTCAGGTCATGATCTCAGGGTCCTTAGATCGAGTCCTGCCTCCGCCTTGAGCTCAGCCTGGAGTCTGCTTGAGGTTTTCTCCCTCTGCTTCTGCTCCTCCCCCTGCTTGAGTGCTCTCTCCCTCTCTAAAATAAATAAATTTTCAAAAATATAATACAGATTGATTTTTAAAACTACCTATAAACAGTTTATGAGAGCTACACTTAAAATAAAATAAAATAAAATATATATACATGTGTTCCAGACAGAGATTTTTTTAAAGTCTTAGAGAGACAACCTACCAACTAAAAAAACTTATAATTTTTTTTAAAAACCTGTGAATTTTACGTATCTAATAACACAACTTGGTACTATCCCAAACAAAAATGGACAGAGTTATCTTGCAGGACTTTCTTCTCCGTCGGTGCCCGCAGTTCTTGGTCATGCCACTTCAAAGAATGAAGAGGTAGACCAGACAGAGTGGTGGGCAGCAAGGCAAGGTTTATTGAGGGATAGCAAAGTAATGGTACAAAGCTCCCAAGGAAGGAGGGGACCCAAAGGGATTGCCATCAGAGTTTCTAAATCTAGGGGTTTTTATGCGCTTGTTTGTGGGCTGTTTTAATCTGGTTAACCCTCCCTGTGCCTGTCACCCAATGAGGTTTTTGTCACCTGGCTATCATATGGGATAGGGTGGAGGGCTCCTTCCAGGGTGGTGTAAAATCCTCTTAGGGTTGGGGCCCGTTATCCCTGCCTGCCTGCCTTCCAACTATCCTTCATCAATTAGAGTAAGGAATTAACAAGCCCATAAACCTGGGAGATTTTAATCCATCTCTCAAAAGCTGATAAATCAAGAATATTTTAAAACCTTATATAGGACGGAAAGAAAGATAGAAACTTGAATTCCAAGACAGAGATTAAATAGCCTCTTCTAGCATGTGCAGGACATTTGCTAAAAAATTGGCCACATAGAAAGCCACTCAGGAAATCTCAACCAATTTCATAGAACTGACATTTAAAATGAAGTCATATGGACTGTAGAAAAATTGGGAAATGTAGATATTTTAAAGCACAAGATAAAAATTATCTGTCATCCCACTCTGTCTAGAGATGACCTCTTTTAATATTCGGCATATTTTCTTTGGGTCTTTTTCAAAATGTGTATTTATACCTGCTTTTCTTTTCCTTCCCTTCTTTTTTTAATAGGGGGATTTGCTGCATATTCCTTTTGTATCCTGTTTATTTCCACATAATGTCCTCGTTTATTTCTGCTATAAGGGCACTAGCCTCTCTAGAGTTTATTTTCATTCTAAAGTCAGGCTGATGGAAAGAATATCTGCTCAGTGCGATAATGTGTGGCTCTTGGAGAAAGTGAATATTCACAGCGGTAAGATGTGTTCACCCTTAGGTAAACCAGGAGGAAAGTGGCTACAGAATGCATTGCAGGAGAGGTGGAGAGGAAGTTATTAGAGTTGAAGCAAAAGCCGGATTGCCCCTCTACCAAAAGGACCCACGCGCCTCCTCCCACCCCCAATTCAGAACCAGCAGGAGCCGGGCAGAGGAAATGCTCACTCACACCCGGCCGACACCCGAGAGGGCAGGCCCACCAATCCCACGTGCGGACCTGGGGGAGAGGAGGTGTTAACCAGGGGCGGAGGAAGAAGCCAAAGGACAGGCACTGGATGAATGGAGATTTAGAAGAATAAGTCAGAATCAACACGGGGCCCCTCAAAAGGACACCAAGTCTTCTGCCCCGCCTCCCCTCTCCACATTCCCATCGCCAAATAAAGTCACAATTGTCTATCTTCTGCTACTGGACCCTTCCGGTGAAAATGCTGTCTACACCGGCAGCAGAGGTCAGGGTGGACCAGCCCGGGGTGGACCAGCCCGGGAGCGAGGGGCGTGGCGGTACTTAGGGCGTGGTGGCTGGAAGGAAGCCAGGTCCCCGTCCTTCTGCTGTGTCTTGTGTCGGGAGAGAGGTACCCTGCAGCAGCGGACGTCCCCAGCGCGCACACCCAGCGGATCCTGCCCCTGGCGAGCCACGCCCCCTAAGGGGCCAGGACTCAAGGCTTGAGCATGCCTTCCTTCATGTAATTTCTGCTGAATGCCTGACACACAGTAGGACTTGGTACATTTTAGCTATTGCTATTCTTTTTCTTTAGGGATGCCTACTTGCTACAGTGATGTGAGGCACAGGCTTTGGTTTAAAACAGTCCTGGGTTTAAATCCATGCTCAAATCCCACTTATTAGCTGCTTGGCCGCTTCAGAGTGGATTTGCCCCCACTCTAAACCTGTTTCCTCAACTGTAAAATGGAATTAATAATACCTGCTTTATGGGATTAAATTAGCTAATCTATGTAAAGCACTTAGCATAGTGCCCAGCCTGTAGTTAATGGTAGGGGTTAGAATTACCATTTAACACATGGTTGTTGGTGTCTCTTGGGGTTTTTTTCCCCACTCCTCCCCCTCTCTCTCTTACTTAAATATTTTGGGGGGAGCGAGGTATTTCTTTTGAGACCATTTGGAAATCTATTCCTATTTTTCAGTAGCCTCATTTTTCCATCTTAGTTATCCCAGTATAATGTATCCATTCATGCCTTCTAGTATGGAGGGCAGAGACTTAAAGAAATATAGAGGGGCACCTGGGTGGCTCAACCCGTTAGGCATCTGCCTCCTGCTTGGGTCGTGATCCCCCGGGGTCCTGGGATGGAGTCCCCGCATAGGGCTCCTTGCTCAGCAGGGAGCCTGCTTCTCCCTCTCCCTCTGCTGCTCCCCCTGCTTTTGCTCTCTTGCTCTCTCTGTCAAATAAATAAATAATATTGAAAAAGAAAGAAAGAAACATAGAAATAAGTGAGGTTACATATAGCTCATGGGTCCTTCGATAGATATCTATATCAACACAAACAAGGAAGCAGACAAAAGAGAGTGGATCCAGAAAGGTTTTATAAAGGAAACAACTCTTCAGCCTCATCTTGAAATATAAGCGTTTGGAATCAGAAAGCCCTGAGTTTGGACCCGTGGTCTGCCACTGACTAGCTGTGGGTGAATTAACATCTGGCCGAGTGTCAGTCTCCTCATGCATTCAGTGATGATAATAACACCCACCTAAAAGTTGGGTGGGATCAAATGAGCTGATAAATGTGAAAGCACAAGGAATTTACAGATAGTAAATTATCAATACATGCTGCTTCTATTAGCTTCCAACCCTCTCCTGTCCTACCTTCTGCATTACCTTCTCCCCACTGACTCTTTCCTCCATCCTCCCTCCTCCTCTCGTCCTTAATTTTGTTTGATGTCACCTAGAAACATAATAAACCTCCTAGCTACAAAGAAAAATATAAAGCCGCCTGAGTTATGGGTTGACCCCTGGTCATTAATGGTCCGTTAATGAAGATGTTGATCCATGGACAACTTCTATGGTTACCTGTAAACATCTGCCCATGTTGTCCATGGCATGCTTTAAAGCATATTTTTCCAGCTTTTTGAGAAAAGTGAAATGCAGGGTTGAAACGGAAGTCTTGCCAAAGCTTGAGATCAAGTTTGCCTACAACATCTTCTCAACCTACCAACCCTAAAGACTCTGTCACTTAAAATGAGGTTAGTCCAATAATATGTGCTCTTTCACGATTTGACTTGTGACCATTTTTTACTGACTTTTCTTGGGACGACAAATTAAAATTTCAAATTTCCCAGGCCAATTCTTTGTTTTAAATGATGAGGATTTCATTTCTTCATGTAAATCATCATGCCAAAAAGGCATGGAAAGGAATTGAGTTTGCTTCTCTAGAAAGGAAAAGGCTGGGGGGTGGGGGGATTAATCCTTGCTGGCAGCCTGTGATGGAACCTCCTCTTTAGCACAAAACTGACCTGAGGATTGTGTCACTTTGGCCAATAAGTACTTTCTCTGACCGGAGATCAAAGCCTCACCCACCACCCCTGCTGGGAACATAGTCAGTCCCGATTTTGGCTGCAGTTGCTAATGTGTTCTCATCTGAAACCAGGTCCAGCCTGACCTTATCCACTTCCTGCCTCCTTCCTGCAGACAACTCTCCCGGAGTCCACATCTGCCTGGTTTTCAACAGCATCCTCTGCTGACATGCATTCACTCTGCCACCTCCCCCATCACACGATGACCTGGGGACTGGGGACGGCAGCACCGCCCCTGCCTGCGAAGTGTTGATCGACTTCGAACTGACAAGGTGATTACAGTAGAAAAGCAGCTAAAGCTAAACATCACTGAAAGGCAGCACACGTGAAGAGGTAGGGGCATGAATTTCTTCCAGAGTCAGGGGGAAAGGTGTTCACTTAAGAGCTGAGCTGCCGGAAGTGGCTTCCTGATAGAAATCCACTGTGCCTTCTCCATTGTGTGGGGTCACTGGTTTAGAACAGTTAAAGACATGAACTTCGAGTCAGACTGCCAGGGTCTGAAACTCAGGGCAGCCCATAACTAGCGTGTGGCCTGGGCAAATGACTTCACCTCCCTGGGCCTCAGTCTCCTCCTCCCTAAAATGGGGACAATGATAATGCAACCTAGCTCACAGACTTGTGGTGAGGATAAACTGAGGGAAGAGATGTGAAACACGTGGTATATACTAAATACTAATAAGGACTCCCGACCCGTGTTATTTATGACACGGTGTTCTTGAGAATAAGAAATGGACAAGTAAGGCGCGCCATGGTGTCTATGTAATTAATTAATGCTGTCTGGGGAGGAGCGAGTGTGTTTAAGGCACCGTCTGGGACGGCTTGTATAATGTCATCCTCAAGCAAAATGCCTTGTAATTGGCGCAGCTCCGAAAACACACGTCCGCCCGAACATGCACGCCAGGCGGGGCTGCTCGGCTGCGTGCTCTGTGTCCGGGCTGTAAACACCCGCGGGCGAGCCCGCGCTGCGTGTGCGCTCGGGCCGCTGGGTGTCGGGCTGCGTCTCTGTGTGTCAGCGACACACCGATAGGAACCCTGCTTCGACGTGCGTGTCATGGCTTAAAAATAGAGGCTAATCCGTCAGCAGGTCTCGCAGCGGCAGCGGCAGCGGCAGCGGCAGCGGGCGGGGGCGGCGGCGGCGGCCGCAGGAGAGTCATGGCCGTGGGGCTGGTTGCGCCTGCCATCGGCCTCCGCGACTGAGACCCCGCGCCGCGCTCGCACCCAGGTAGAGGGGCTGCGGGGGGTGGTCGCCTCCCCCGCGGCGCGGAGAGGCGCACGGCTCCGGGCTGGGCTGGGCTTGGGGCGGGGGGGTGGGGGACGCGGGAGCCGAGCTAGCTGAGCTCCCCAGGGCTCCCTCCCTGCACCTTCAGCGCCGGGTTGTCTGGCTTAGCCGGGGCCGGGGCGACAGCCATGAACCTGTTACAAGCTCCACGGCGGCCGGGGGGGAGGGGGCCGCGGACCAAGGCGCCTGAACGCGGCCGATGGGATTGGAGAAGGCCGAGGGGTATACCCCGGGACGTAATGGGGCTCCGCCAGCGTCGAGGAGAAATAGAGTCCCACCGAGCTCCTCCCTACACCTGGGCTCCTTCCCGCTTCCTCTTTACCCTTTAGCATCAATCACCCGGGCAGCAGAACCTATTTCGAGAAACCGTTGTTTGGGAATAAAGTGATGGGGTCTTTAGGCCTGAGGAGACAAGGCAGATGATGATGATGATGATGATGATGATGATGATGATGATGGAATGATGATGGTGGTGGTGGTTGGTGATGGCGATGGTGGCTAGAGTGCTATATTTCTGTGCTCTTTCTGCCCCAGCCTTTGCAAACATCTCTCTCCCTGAACGCCCTAAGATCCAGGCTCCCCTCAGCAGCCCTGATCCTAATGCCCATGCTTCCTAAGACCTGTTAGTGCTCGGTCTCCCCTGGCCTGGGGGAAAGGAGAGCCGGGGCCCTGGCTCACAGGGAGGGATGGGTCCGCAGAGTGTGTGCAGGTCAAAGATGGCCTCTCGATACTAGACTTTTGGTTGAGGACCAGGAAGGGAGTGGAAAGGGAATCCTTGGGCCCAGTCCACCCTGGTGATGGGAGAGGGGGAGGAGGAGGACGGAGGGGCTCTTGTCACAGTGGCCTCTCTGCCTGAAGGACCCAGGACAAGTCTCAAAGGCTGGCTCTTCCCAGCTCTGCAGCTCTGCACAAGCCTTTTACAAAGGCCAGTTGTCCACAGGGAGTCCGAAGCACACCTGCTAAGCCCCTCACTGCCAGCCGCATGCCCCGAATAGGGTCACTTGACTCCAACAGCAACTCAGATGGTCATTTCAGCCTCTGAGCCCCTGGGCCTGGCAGAATCCCTTATCCCTTCCCTTCTTCAGCCCCCAGCCTCCGCCTCTCCCCTACACACCCAGACACATTACTCCAGCCCTGCTTGACTCAGAAATCCTCACATGAGAAATGAGGTTTGATCAATAATTTCTGCATGCTGATCAAAGGAGAGTAGATTGGCTGTTGTGCACTTAGCTTGGCACCCTCTTCCATTAGTGCATGCCTTCAGCAAGTATTTTTCAAAAACTTACACTTTCTCTTTATTGCTGTTCCCCACTCACCCCAGCCCCCAACATAACACTTCCCATAGTAGGCTTAACTCTGAGGCAGTGCTAGAGCAGGAATGGGTTAAAGCAGCCCATCTCTCTGGTGCTGAGGAGAAGGGCTTGGCATATGTCATGGCCCCAGCTGCTGCTATCTTCCTGCTCATTCTCTCCGGGTGGGTCCAAAGCCACCCCCCCATTCCCCTCCCAGCTCCCTGGGCTCTTTGCCTGGGGACCCAGGCAGATGAGACCCAGATTCCGGCTGGCAGGAGCTCCCGCAATGGGCACTGCCACCCAAATATCAAATGTGTGCGTGTGTGTGTGTTTGTGTATGTGTGTTGGGAGTGGGGGTGGAGTGGTGGGGCAGAAAGCCAGCAGCTGGGCAGCTCCCTCTCCCGTAAACAAGGACATGTGACTCCCACCTCCTTGCCTGGCTGAGCCAAAGAGCAGAAAGGAGCTGCCGCAGCTTGAAGGAAAGAGTAATTAGGGAGCCCCCCCACCCCGCCAGGGCCAGACTTCCCTTCCCTCCCTTGAGAAGCTTCTCCCCAGGGCCAGCCCAGTTGGCAAGAAGGAAGCAGCTGCTCCAGACCCACTCAGGTGTGTCTCCCTTCCATCCCTCCTCCAGCAACAGCTACCTGGAGACTGACCCAGCGTCGGTGCATAGCCACCCCTGCAGCCGCCTCTAAGATGTGCCCTGGTAACTGGCTCTGGGCCTCCATGACTTTTATGGCCCGCTTCTCCCGGAGCGGCTCAAGGTCTCCTGTTCGCACTAGAGGGGCCCTGGAGGAGATGCCAGATGTGCAACATCCCTTCCTCAATGTCTTTGAGTTGGAGAGGCTGCTCTACACAGGCAAGACCGCCTGTAACCATGCCGATGAGGTCTGGCCGGGCCTCTACCTCGGAGACCAGTACGTACCCGGCAGCCCGGGGTCATGGCTGCACGTGTGTGTGTGTGTGTGTGTGTGTGTGTGTGTGTGTACGCACGCAAGAAGAAAGGAGAAGGGTGGCAGGGAGGTGCTGAGTCGTGTTGCTGGTTCCAGGGTGAGGAGGGAGGGGCAGGGGTGCATGGGCAGAGAGTGGAGGCTGGAGGGTTTGGGGGAGTTGGGGCAGGATTATTGATATGCCCAACTCTGGACAGATAGTCTCTGTTCAAGTAATAACGTCACTCACTTAGCAAAATTAATTACTGAGTGCCGATGCCATGTGGCGGACACTGTAGATGACTTCCCTGACCTTCCACGTATTGTGCTGTGATGCTGGACACGGGCAGCCGTCGGGAGCCAGGAAGTGGGTAGGAAGCCGAGGGGTTGACCAGGCAAAGCCGCAGTGTATGCAGAGGCTCTGCAGCATGGGGGCCTGGAGAGAAGAGCATCCAGGGAGGAGGCCCCTCACTTCTCTGTCTCTCAAGGGCTTCATAGTCTACAAGGAGTTTTTCACGTGCATTTTCTCTCTTAATCTTCACAACAGCCTTGTGAGGTAGGTACCACTGCCCCCAGGTTACAGATGGCAAAACTGAAGCTCAGAGACGTTGTGACTGGCCCAAGGTCACACGGGTCGTAAGTAGCAGAGCCAGGACTTGGAGGTTCAAGTTCAGGGCTCGTACTTGAGGAGTTTGCACTGGACAGGGCGTTGGCCCTGAGGTATGGCCATGTTGCCTGAGAGGTGTCTGCCACTAAGCTGAGGGGGATGGGCCAGAGGAACCCCCGAAGGTGACGTCGTAAAACATGGTCCAAATGAGCATGGAATAACTAGTAGAACATGAGAACATTCTGGGTGTCAACGAGAGCAGAAAGTAACAGGGGAGCTAGGTGTGGGAGCAAGGGTCAGAATCCTATCACCTCAAGGCTAACAGGGAGGTTGAACGTGAGCTGGTCCAACAACCCAGCTGAGGTCCAGATCCCCTCTTGCGCATCCATGCCTACACATTGACCTCCTCTCTGTGCTTGAATACCCCAGTGACAGGAGAGTCATTCTCTCCCAAGGCGTTTCCGTCTTTCTTCAGCTGGATTCCACGGTTAGTACATACTTCCGTACACGAAGTACAGAGCCAGTCAGTCCTTCCCACAGATCAAGCTGCCTTGGAGGACTCTCAATATTTTATTATGGCTATCGTTCGCCCACCCCATTAGTCTTCTCTTCTCCAGGCAGAACCTCCCCAGTACCCTCAACCCTTGCTCAAGGACGAGACGCCAGGTCGTTGCCCATCTTGGTTCCCCCCTCTGGGTCCTCAGTAAGTACAGCGGAGGCATGGAGCCAATGACGTTAGCTAGGCAGTGGACAGGGTGGAGGCCAGGGCTTCTTGCCCCAGAGCCTAGCTTCCCCACCCTCCCTTTATCCTCTACTCAATGCAGGGACATAGCCAACAACCGCCGGGAGCTCCGTCGCCTGGGCGTCACCCACGTCCTCAATGCCTCACACAGCAGGTGGCGAGGCACGCCCGAGGCCTACGAGGGGCTGGGCATCCGCTACCTGGGTGTTGAGGCCCATGACTCGCCAGCCTTTGACATGAGCATCCACTTCCAGACGGCTGCTGACTTCATCCACCGGGCGCTGAACCAGCCAGGAGGTAGGAGGGGGAAGCCAGGGGGAGGGAAGGAACAAGGGACATCAGAGTTAGGGGAAAGCTGGAGGGTTCAAGGCTGGAGAGATTTGAATGACATGACAGAATGCTCAGGATCTGATATGAAGGCAAGAAAAACACTCTCAACTATTTGTTAAAGGCAGTGCATGAGAAGAGAAGGAAATAATCCAAAGTGTTAACAGAACACAGATGCTAATGCACTGGGGAACACTCACCAGATCCCCAGATCCTCACTCTGTGCGAGACTCAGTTTTACATTAGTGATGAGCGTCTGCCTCCCTGGGAGCCCTTTTCAGGCTCCCAGACGCTGAGCTGCTGCACGTTGTCCATCTCATCCCGTCCAGGCCTCCCAGGGGTCGGCATTCTTCCACCCCTAGTCTGCACCCCATCCTGTCTCCGTGTGCACCTGCTTCCCTGTCGTCCTCCTCACCTGGCCCCGTCGCCCTCTCCCTAGCCGCCTCCAGCCCACCACAAACAGTCCCACAGCCACCTGGTGTGTCTGTCCTCGCAGGGAAGATCCTGGTACACTGCGCCGTGGGAGTGAGCCGATCTGCCACGCTGGTACTGGCCTACCTCATGCTGTACCACCACCTCACCCTCGTGGAGGCCATCAAGAAAGTCAAGGACCACCGAGGCATCATCCCCAACCGGGGCTTCTTGCGACAGCTCCTGGCCCTGGACCGCAGGCTGCGGCAGGGTCTGGAGGCCTGAGGGGAGGGGATAGGGGGTCAGGCCAGGTGCATTTGGCCCTGGCTCCCAGCTGGAGGGAGGAGGCCCAGATACCCCATCTTCCCCTGTCCTGTGCCTGTGCAGGGAGTCGGGGATGCTGCAAGCACGAACGTGATGGTGTAGATATGTTGTGTAGATGGTGGTGTAGAGACAGACGGTAAAGAGAGAGTGTGAAAAGCTGTGAGACCAGAGGGAGACACTCACAGACTTGTTACTCCAAGCGCAGGAAGAGGAGGTGTGGGAGGATTGGCGCTGTGCCCGCGGGCGCTGGTCGCGGCCAAAAGCTGCAGAGGTGCATGCCTGGGAGTCTTTAGATGATCGCTCGCTTACTGGCTGCAGGTGTCTTGAGGAAAAATAAAGATGGTGGACAAGACAAGATCCTGGTGAAGTCATTGACAGCTTGTAGGAGCTCCCCACCTCTCTCCTGGAAAACCCTAGCTTTCTGGGGATAGCAACAGTTCCTGACTCCCTCATCGTGGTCATAAACCTCCAGTGATTCTCGGGGGGCGGTTCTTTCTCTCAAGTCCAATTTTACTCTGGCCACAAGTGAGATCTTGAAGTGTTGTTTCCCGCTATGTCCACACAGGGGCAGCAGAGGACCAAAAACTTCAGGCTTACAACCCCTTTGTGCAGCTGCGAGGAAGGCACGTCCACCGCCAGGCTTAAAATAGGTCTCTGTTCCCAAGCTCAGGTGTGGACGAAATATCGCTTTATTTTCAAAAAAATTTCCAGTTTCAATATCAAGTCCCCATCGTGATGGGATAGCAGAATGTGAATCTTAAATCAACCCCAGCCCTAAATCCTACATTCAGGGGGGTCTGGGCTTTGCCTGGTACCAAAGAATTGGAGGAGAGGGAAAGAAGGGTGATGTAATTGCTTCCTCTTGTCATCTTTCCAGGTTTGCCTCATTAGAATGTAATGCAATCTCCTTAGTAAACTTAGTAAAAATTCAGACTCACCAACCAGAGAGAGTAGTATGGTCTTTCTGTTATCCCAGCTGCCCAAATTGCCAGCCACCACATCCCTCCTTTTAAAAAAGATGTGTTCCCAGAACAGAATATCTGCATGAAGAGGAGAAGGGGACAGAAGAGAAAGTGGAAAATACAGGGAAAAGAAATCACTTAATATGCCTGAAGAGTCTGTCTTACCCCAAAGTATAGAAACTCAGAATCTCAAAGCTGGAAGGTGCCTTCCTAGACGACCCATTTCCACCCTCCAACAAGGCATAAATAAATTACCTTTTTAATATCTTTGATGAGATCCATCACACACCTCCTTGGACACCTTCGATGGTACGGAACCGGTACAGAACTTCCATACCATTGTACCAGCTCTGAATATGAGAAAGCTCTAATATCACACATGCATCATGCAGTCCCATTACAGTGGTCGTGACATGAGGCCAAAAGATCTGCCAGCCTGAGCCCCCTGGCTATGAGAGCCTTTGGGCAGGTCACTTTGCCTCTTCCCCACCTCGGCTCGTGGGAGAGTTCTGTCTCTTCCATAGGGTTGTGATGGGAGCTTAATTAGATATGCGATACTGTGCTCAGAGCACAGTGGTATTTAATAAGTGTTCTTTCTATTGCCCCATCCCTTCCCATGGTGTGAAGCCAGCTCCCCTGGCTCTCCTGTGTCCCCTGCTTTCCGCCTAACAGCTCTGATTGTTTCCAAGAGTCTGCGTTTGTCATGTTTCAAGTTTCCTCCCCAGCCAACAGCGGCATCTCTCTCTGTTTGTGGCAACCAATGCTGGTCTCGGTGCTTCAAGCAAAGCGTAGTTGCCAGGACCTCAAATTTCTGGTACTGTTGAGGGTCAAAAGCATCTAAGGGTCATAGAGTGAGGCCTTCATTAGGAATGTGGATTCCAATTAAAATGCATCAACCCCCTATCAGAACCATGAGCAGGAGGACTTAAGAATAAGTACAAATAACCCAGAAGTAACTCAGGCTCTTGGACGGACTGAGTGTTGACCTGACCAGTACAGAGTACTGTGGACTTGGCACCTCCTTCGTTCTAGTCTAGTACATATATCTGTTACTATTGATGTAACCTGCAGCGCCTTCTAGCTTCTAGTAGAGAAGTATGGCTACTAACGCCGATTTGGCCAAAGATTATCCTCACAGAGCAGGTGAGTTCGAGCCCCACGTCGGGTGGAGATATTGCTTAAATAAATGAAAACACAGCTGTATGAGTGCAGGCTGAATGTGCCTCACGCAAATCCCCTCGCATTGTTTCAAGCTGAGTCACTTGAGAATTTATTTCTAACTTCTAGTAGAGAAGTACAGCTATTAAAGTAGATTTGGCCAAAGATCATCCTTCAGAGCAGGGTATGTATTTGTATGATTTAACAAAGCTGTGTGACAGGGCTGCTGAGGCAGTCTCCTGCCCTTACAGATATTAAGATATTAACCCGTTTAATCCTCCTAAAAACCCCGTGAAAGGTGTCGTTGGCATTGCTTAAGAACAGGGCAACTGAGGTAAATAATTTTCGGGAGGACACACAGTGGCCAATGAAAGTGCTGGGATTCACCCTGGTGTAATCATCCTGCTGCCATGCCTTTCGTCCCTGACTCCACCACTGAAGGTTGTGAGCATGCGTGCACGTGTGTGTGTGTGTGTGTGCACGTGTGTGTGTGTGTGTGTGTGTGTGTGTGTTGTGGACCTATACGGTTCCAGGGAGAGAGACGGGGGGCACAGCCTGCTCATTACGCAGAATCAGTGCTATCCTCCCAAGCGGCTGGGGGTGGGGGGTGGGGGGCGGGTAGCTGTCACAGGTTGGTCTTCCTCCCACCTGCCAAAACTGATGCTAAAAGTCCAGACTCCCTAATCCTCTTCGTGGGAGCAGTTGGCCATTTGAACCCAAGCGAAGGACTTGACGACGGACAGGACTAAGTGAGCTCTTGTCAGATGCAGCCTGAGCTTCCAGCTGGCCGGGCCCTGCCCCTCGGGGACGGGGCAGCCCACGTCAGTCTTGTCGTCTTGCTCTCTTCCTGCCCTGGCCGCCTCCAGCCCTGGCCTGGGTGATGTTGACTCCAGCCTTGGCGGCAAGCCCTGGAGCCTTCGCGGCGCCTGGGGAGAGGGAGGCCCCCGTCCCTCACCCTGTAAGTAATCCCAGCTGAGAAGCTCCACAGGGAGGGGAGCTAAGGGAGAAGGGTTGCTTCTGAGCCCCGAGGTAGCAGATGGCACCGGGGCCAGAGAGGCAGCTGAGAGTTCCACTGGCTGGAGCGGGCCCCGGCCTGGCGGCACAGAAAGGCCCCTGCTAGAATAATCTCTTACAGAGAAGGAAGCCTGATTGGGGCGGGGAGAGTGAGTCTGGTTATGAAGAAAGATAAATCCCAACTGATGGTTACCAGAGGGGAGGGGTGAAGTAGGTGATGGGGATTACGAATGCACTTGTGATGAACACTGGGTGATGTACAGAATTGTTGAATCAGGGACACCTGGGTGGCTCAGTTGGTTAAGCATCTGCCTTCAGGTCATGATCCCGGAGTCCAGGGATCGAGCCCCACATCGGGCTCCCTGCTCAGCAGAGAGCTTGCTTCTCCTTGTGCTCGCTGTCTCTCTCTCTCTCTCAAATAAATAAATAAATCTTAAAAAAAAAAAAAGAATCTGTTTAAAAAGAAAAAGAATTGTTGAATCACTCTATTGTACACCTGAAACTAATGTAACACTGTATGCGGAATTAAGACTTTTTAAAAATAATAAAACAAGAAAACAGACAGACAGAAAGAAAGAAAGAAGCTGTTTATCTTAGGTTTCTCTCCCCAGAGCTTTTTTTGAAGAAAAGATTCAAAAGTTTAGAGAAGAGCCCTGTTCATACCCTAATGCCTGGATCCTATAAAAATGTTCCCTCGTGTGGCAAAAGGGATTTTGCAGAGGCATTTAAACTACAACTTTGGGGCGCCTGGGTGGCTCAGTTGGTTAAGCAACTGCCTTCGGCTCAGGTCATGATCCTGGAGTCCTGGGATCGAGTCCCACATCGGGCTCCCCGCTCAGCGGGGAGTCTGCTTCTCCCTGACCCTCCCCCCTCTCATGCTCTCTCTATCTCATTCTTTCTCTCAAATAAATAAATAAAATCTTTAAAATAAATAAATAAATAAATAAATAAATAAATAAATAAATAAATAAATAAACTACAACTTTGTGGGATGCCTGGCTGGCTCCGTGGGTGGAGCATGCAACTCTGGATCTCGGAGTCATGAGTTCGAGCCCCACACTGGGTGCAGAGATTGCTTAAATAAATTAAAAAACAAAAAACACTTTAAACTACAACCTTGTATGAGGAAATAACACTGGATTGCCTGGTGGGCCCAATCACATGAATCCTGAAAAGCAGAGAACCTTTTGATGCTGTAATGAGAGATTTGATGTGCGGGCTGAACCCCCTTTCTGGTCAGGAAGGAAGGAATGCCGGCAGCTTCTAGAAGCCGGGAAAAGGCAAGAAAATGGATTCTCCTCTGATCCTCCAGAAGGGAGCATAGCCCTGCAGACAGGGCTTGATTTTAGCCCCATGAGACCCAGACTTCTGATCTACAAAACTGTAAGATAATAAATTCACATTGTTTAAGCCATTCAGTTTAAGCCATTCAGTTTGTGGTGATTTGTTTCAACACAATGGGAAACGAATATAAGCCCCTGGACTCTCCATGAAGACCTTCCCATGTGAACATCTAGCCACTGGTTCAAAATGCTGAGACTAATCTCCAACATGGTTTCGTTGGGTTTTTTGTTTGTTTGTTTTGTTTTGTTTTTTGTTTTAAATTGGGAGCTGGTGACACACTGTGGAGGGAGAAAGATTCACGTGGGAAGGGCTTGCCCTTAGGGGTAAGCGAAGTGGCAGCCGGAGAGCTGAACCTGCCCGCAGAGGGTGCTCCGCGTTCTGTGCCATGTGTCAACGCCGGGGAAATGTTCCACCAAACTTGGATGTCTAGTTTCTCTTAAAAAGTTGAAAGGGACAGGGACGCCTGGGTGGCTCAGTTGTTAAGCGTCTGCCTTCGGCTCAGGTCATGATCCCAGGGTTCTGGGATCGAGCTCCGCATTGGGCTCCCTGCTCAGGGGGAAGCCTGCTTCTCCCTCTCCCACTCCCCCTGCTTGTGTTCCCTCTCTCGCTGTGTCTCTCTCTGTCAAATAAATAAATCTCAAAAAAAAAAAAAAAGTTGAAAGGGATAGTGAGCCTACGTCTCCACTTGACCGTGGTGATTGGGGGCTGCCCCGTTTCAATGAGGTACCACCTGCTGTCCGGTTCATTATGACCCATCACGATGTACGTTCTAACCCTGGACCTGCCTCACTCCTTAAGATCATTTGCCTGCAGCCCCTGTGCTAAACCAACCCCACGGGGTCCTAACGTCTTGCCCAGGAATGTAAGATATTCCTTATCCTAAGAAGCCCAGAGCGGTCCACCTTGCCTCCTTTTTTCCCAATCACCACTTCAACCCCAGCCATTCTTGGAATGTTCTGTTTGTGGCCAGTGGTCACTAGCCTTCGAAATGGCCTAGGATTGTCCCCTTGATTTGGCAGACACTTAAGCCCTCTGCCCAATTCCCATTTAGCATCTGGAGGTGGCCTGGGAGAAGGTGGTGAGCACAGCCAGTCTCTCAGGAAGGAATCTTAAGCCGGTGGAAACGAGTAGAAAGTGACCTTGGGCAGCAGGGAAAGGAATGTTTATCAGCTGCGTTCTGACGGTCTGCAGACTAAAAGAAAGGAACTCTCTTCCCCCTAGGTAACTTTCCCTGAGGCAGTTTGTATTTTTGAGAATTGTGGGATTATTTTGAGTAGGGAAAAATCAGAGGGGAGGGGCCTCTCCCTGTTGCTCTTTGGAGTTCACTCACAAACTGGGTCAGGGCTGGGCAAGTCCACATCCACCACTTATAACCTCGAGGGAACCTGAGCTCCTAATCCCAGTTGAGGCCAATGTCAGCTGGGAAGAGGACAAGGCAAGAGGGGCAGTAGAAATATTAACCTGGGGGTGGAGGGCACCTGGGTGGCTCAGTCGGTTAAGCGGCTGCCTTGCACCCCAGTCATGATCTCAGGGTCCTGGAATGAAGCCCCACTTTGGGCTCCCTGCTCAGCAGGGAGTCTGCTTCTCCCTCTCCCTCTGCGGCTCCCCCCGCTCGTGCTCTCTCTTTCTCTCTCAAATAAATAAGATCTTGAAAGAAAGAAAGGAAGGAAGGAAGGAAGGAAGGAAGGAGGGAAGGAAGGAAGGGAGAAAAAGAAAAGAAAAGAAAAAAGAAAAGAAAAGAAAAGAAAGAAAAGGAGAAAGAAAGAAATATTAACCTGGGAGGAAGACAGAGTCTGCTTCAAGAATCTCTACATCCCCACCTGTGGGACTGAACACAAGGCTAAATTGTACTGGCAACTTAGAACACTCCTTCCTAGCTGCACGGCACCTTGGCCCCTGGCCCAGGGATGGGAGGACACTTGTTTGCATTAGGAGAAAGTAGAGATATGGTACAAGATAAGGAAAGGAGTCAAAGAAGTGAGGAGAGGCCTGACACCCAGAGCAAAGGCTCATTCTGGTGTGTCCCCTGCCAGTGCATGCAGGTCCGGCAAACTCCCAGCTGCCAAGCAAGACAAGGCTGTGATCCAGCCCAGCTCAGGACACACAGGTGGATGATCACAACCTCAAAAACACCAGAACTGGAAGGAATCCAGGAGCATTTTTCATTTGGTGGATTTCTGACCATGCCTCACAGAGCCGCAGCATTTCAAATAACCTTTCATGGGGCCACCAATGTGGGAGCATGCTCAGGGAGAGACACCCCATGGTAATTCAAACAGAGCAGATCTGTTTTTATTTCTTTTATGCAGGCAGTTTCTGTTTTAAAATATTATTCAATAAAAAGATTCTGCTAAAAAAAAAAAAAAGGGTTTGGAATCCACCAATCTCATCGGATTCTTCACTTTCTAAATGAGAAAGCAGCCCTGGAGAGGTAACTAATTGAAAGTCTCAGAGAAGGCACCAACACCAGGACCTGGGTAGAAGAGACCACTCATCGTCCACTAGATTCAATTCCATTCTCCACTTCTTCTTGTTATTAATAGAACCACCCTGAGTTTCAGCTGGACTCATGACTGTCCACCTAGAGACTCCATTTCCCAGCCTCCTTTGCAGCTAGGTGGAACCATATGACTAAATTCTCACCAATGGGACGGGAACAAGAGTAATGCTCTATTTCTTACAGAGAAGACGCTGTCCCCCCACTCTTTCATACCCTCCCTTGGGGTTGAAACATAAGATACATAACTGGCAAGCCAGCTTCTAATGGATGAACAAGGAACACATCTCAGGATGAGGCCAAGTGGCAAGAGAAAAGAACCTGAGTCTCTGGATGGCTTTGGAAAGCCGAACTTCCTCCTTGCCTTGCCCCTCCTTTTCTTGGAATATTTACAAGACAGAAATAAACTAGATTTTTTTGAGTCTCTGCATTTTTATGTCTCTTTGCTACAATAGCTGTATTATTTGTCCATTGCTAAACAGCACATTACCCCAAAACTCGGTGGCTTAAAACAACAAAAATTTATTGTCTCATAGTTTCTGTGGGTCAGGAATTCAGTGTGAATGAACTGTGTGGTTTTTTGTCTCGGGATCTCTCCTGCGGTTGCAGCCAGGGTGTTGGCTGGGCCCCGAAGTCATTAGAGGTTTGACCAAAGCAAAAGTATCTCCTTCCAAGCTCATTCACATGGCTGTTAACAGAGACCTCCCTGTTAACAGAGACCGTCCCCACCACATGGCTTTTCTGTAGGTAAGTGTCTTTGAAGAAAACTGCAGTGCATTTTTATGACCTAGTCTCCAAAGTCAGGAGTTGTCACCTCTGCTTCATTCTACTTGTTAGAAGGTCTACAAACCCAGCACACTCTCCAGGGGATGGGAACTAGGCTCCACCTCTTCAGGGGAGGAATATTAAAGAATTTGTGGACATGTTTTCAAAAACCACCCCAGGGACCCAGCCTGCATCCTAATTAATACACTAGACGTACTGGCTCTTTGGTCCAGTGCCCCTTCTGAGCCCTGAGACTTCAGGATGTAGTTTAATGATAATAAGAATGAACATTTACTAGGGGCTTTTTTTGTTGTTGTTGTTCCGGTCATATGCCAAGCATTTATCACGCATTGTTCTGAATGTGATCCTCTACGGTAGATTCTACTACTAGCCCTAATTTTCCAGGTAAGGAAACTGAGGGTTAGCAGAGTTCACACCAGGCCATATTCCAGAGACTTCACTCGTAACCACCGTACCAGTGTTGAGGAAAAGGCATGTTTAGTGGAGAGAGACGTCAGTTTGGTTGGAAATCTGTCACTAACACTTAAGAGTTCTGTGATTTTTGCTAAGATCTAACCTTCTTGGGCTTTCCATTTTATCCTATAGGCAAGGAGAAAACAATAGTACCTGGAGGGTTGTGGTGAGGAATAAAGGAAAATACACGAAGCACTGGGCACAGGGCTTGGCATGCGGTAGGTGGTCAATCAGAGGTGTGACTCTCCTCCCGTCTACTTTATTATCCTATCTCCACTTGCACACATTAGATGGTTCAGCTGTGGCCTAAAACATCAGCTTCATTCCAGAAACCCGGAGACACAGCAGAACTATGTATAATTCCTAGGAAAAATAGGGCCCTAAACCCCCCTAGCTTCTGTTTCCTTCCAGCCTCCTTTGATACTTACGAAGAGCATCACAGGGGTGCCCGGTGGCTCAGTTGGTTAAGCGTCTGACTCTTGATTTCGGCTCAGCTTATAACCTCAGGGTCATGAGATTGAGCCCTGTGTCAGTGGACACTGCTTGAGATTCTCTCCCTTTCTTTCTGCCCCCTCCATGGATTTCCCATATGGGTCAGGAGCTGAGGAACAGGGTGGGGAAATTGCTGCTTCACTTTCCTGGGGAAAGAAGGAAATTATGAACACATTTCATCAAGAATTGTATCAATCCCTGAAAAGCATCTTGGTACTGAGACCTCTAGGGTATCTGGACAGAGGAAGGCCAGATCTCTCAAGAATAAAATGAGTGAAGGATCTGATTTGCCCAAATATACAATGAACAACTCTCAACGCCTTCAAAGAATCATGTGATCCTCTCATGCAAACTTCTCTTAAGAAATAAAACAGTTGGATTTAATTATCAGCTTTTCTTAAGATTTTATTTATTTGTTTATTTTTATTTATTTATTTATTTGAGAGAGATGGGGGATGGGCAGAGGGAGAGGCAGAGGATCCCAAGCAGATTCCAAGCTGAGTTTGGAGCCCAACATGGGGCTCGAAGTCACCACCCACAACCCATGACCTGAGTGGCCAAGACCCAGGTTCCAGGACCCAGGCACCCCTTAATTATCACTTAATTACCACCATGGTTAGCATTCTCTTCCATATCTTATGGCTGGCTTTGGAGAACCATAGAAGAGAGACTCTTACTGAAGGTGAAATGGGATGATCAAGTCTTCTGGCCCCGTGCTCCTCCACAGAATTAGCTGTCTCTCCCCAAAGTGGTTCTCTAGTGCTTGCAAGGCCTTAAAATGGGGGGGCTCCTGGCGTGTCTAAGAAGATGTGAGGGTAGGACAGTAGGGATAAAGAGAACCCCTGACTCCTTAGAAGTTTTCCTGGAAGAAAACTTTCCTTTCCCTCTTTCTATGGAAGATTTAGAAACACCATTCTACTTCAGATTCCTCAAGTAACTTTGACTATATAATCCATCATCTTCTTCACTGTTTCAATGTCTTCCTCAATGAAATAACCAGATGTGTCTTCCTGATTCACAAGGGGTTGAGGGTCTGAACCATCATCTGGATGGGGGAGCAGGGGTAAGTTACCTAAATTGTATTGATACAATGTGGGAAATCAGCTTGTCTTTGATAAGGCCTTTGGTCTAGGAAATGCTGGGAGACTGAACCAATCTTTTCAAGGATGTGTGCAAGACCAAAGCCCTTCAACCTATATCTCCCCCAGTCTATGCCATCATCTGAGGCACAGCCCTGTGGCCACAATAGCCAAGGAAGGTTGAGGGTGAGGAACTGGAAAGGGATGCATTGGGCTTGCCAAATTAGAGTCCTTTAGTGCCTCCGGAGACCTTACTGAATGTTTAAAACATCAGTCTTAGAACATAAATTGTTATAGAACATTGTGTCTGATGACCGAGTTCATGGTCCTTGTAGGTATGACCCTAGACGTTCACTGTCCTGATTGACCAGCTCTATTCCCCATGAGAACTCCTGCTGTTCCTACCTTCAAGGCATCTTTCCGCCTTGGGGCTCCTTTAGTCTAAGAAGGGTGGGAAGAAGTATTTCTCACTTCTTGTCAAGTTTTCCTTCAAAGTTGGAAAATTTGTGCCCTAGAGGCACCTAGCAGGAACTAAATGCTATCAGGCTCACCTATCAACACCTTTCTCTTGAGCCAATGTATAGAAAGAATTATTGCATAACAATTATACACATGTTTAAATCCTCAACACTGTTCCTAGAACATGGCTTAAATCGTATGGTAATTTATATACATGCACATACATAAATCTATTCCAAAAATACTTATTGGACCAGACACTTGGAACCACAAAAGTGGTTCATGCCCTTGAAAAATCTCTTATTAAGGAGGACTCATGAAGTGTTCAAATTTAGGAAATCATTGAATTATCTTTATAATCCCATAACACACTACATCGTACATGAAGTGTTGAAAGAGATGCAGAGACAGGGATGATGACAATGGTGAGCCACAGAAGAGGTGTATTTTTAGCTGAATCTTGCAAAATGTCAGGCACAGAAAGAAAAAGGGCATTCAAACATAAGTGATACCGTGTACAAAATCACAGTCAAGAAAGAATATCCTCTGTTCAAGGGACAACAACAAAAGCTTTGTGGTTGACCAATAGTATGTGAGGAAAAAGAGCATATTTGGCATTAGAAAGACAGGCAAAGGCCAGACTGAAACCATTTGAATGGGACACTCTACAATTTGGCTTTATCCAGTAAATAACAGGGACCAATAAAGGTTATCAAGCAAGAGAAGTAAATGACCAGATTTAAGTTTTAGTAAGATAACGCTGGCCCAGCAGAGAGGCCGGATTTGAGAGTAAGATCAGAGCATTATTTCTCTGCATAATTGCTAGAGAATTTGGCAGCGGAGGGGTGGGGGAGGGTGGAGACAAGGCATTCTGGGGCCCACCCTTTAACTACTGAATCTCTGAGCTCCAGGCCTCGGAGTCTGCATATGTAACATCTCTAAACAGAAGTGATTCACAGGGGCTCTAAAGTCTGAGGCATAGACTAGAGTCAGAAAGGCCATGAGAGTCAGAGGCATAGACTAGAGTCTGAGGCATAGACTAGAGTCAGAAAGGCCATGAAGCTTTTGCAATTGCCCAATTAAGAGATGAAATGCTCTGGATCTGTACGTGATTCCGATCCTCAAGAACGGCTCATAAGAAAAAACTATTGTTTTAAGACAATTACGTAATTAAGTGCTAAAGTAGTTGTTCCATACTGCTCTGTGATTTTAGCCAAGTTATTTAATACCTTAACCACCATGCTTTTAAATGACAAAGCACTTATATGCATAATCTTGTGTTGAGTGTCACAAATTTCCAAGAGTTAGGGAAACTGTTTATCACCTTCAATTAACAGATTAAGCTTAATTGAAAGATGAGATTGAGTCATTCTTATTTGTTTGCTTGCTTGTTTACTGTCTGTCTCCTCAGGCACTGAAAATCACAGGAGAGTAGAACCCCGCTGACTCCGATGACCTTGATGGGTCCCCTGAGCCACAGTGCTTGGCACAAAGTAGGTTCACAGTGAATACATTCTGAATAAATGAAAGACAGAAAGACAGACAAGATAGAAATAAACAAGCGATGCAACATCAGATAAAAAGAAAGCATTGCGGGGGGGGGGTTTAAGAGATTCAGTCTTTCCTCCAACAGCTATTTATTTCAACACCTACGTGGTGCTAGATGCAGAAGATACTGCCCCTAAGGTATTGCCAATGTCGATTGCTGGGTTTGATTCTGCTACTCAGGAGCGTGGAACCCTGATAAGTCTACCTTAAACTTAACCTTCGGGCCTTAACTCCTTGTTTGTGAAACGAGGGGCTGACCAAAAATGAGAGGACAACTCGAGCTCTTTCCAGATCTCACTTTTGTAATTCATCTGCTTCACTCTCTTGCTCCGGTTCCTCCATTTCCAGTGAGCAAAGGAACGTGGTAGCCGCCACCCAGGACCAAGTCCTTGCCCACGGAGCAGAAATGTAACGCCTCCCTAGAACTGGCTTCTCAGAGAGCAATGGAAATGCTAAACAGTAGCAACTCTGAAGGCGGAAAACAATGTGGCACTTAATTGTTCCGTTTCCTCCAGGTCCTCGGCGGAGGAGGCCGGCCCCCGCGCGCTCCGAGCACCGCACCGCGCGGCTCGCTTCTCTTTAGAGTTAAGTTTCCCGAGGGCTGGGGAAGGCGAAGCGGGAGGCGCCCACGGTGCAAAGATGCTCTCCCCTCGGAGCGGGGCGGGCCTGCAAAGAATACCCGGGGCCAGCAGCAAGGCTCTCATTGGCCGGAGGGCGGGTGACGGGCGCGGGGCGGAGTTTCCCGGGGGGAGTAAAAGGGAGGGAGGTGTGCGCAGCCCGTGTCAGTTTCGGAGTCCTGGCTGTTCACCTTCGCGTCCGGGATCCTGAGCCCAGCTTCCCGCTGAAGCTTTTTCCCTCCTCGGCGGGCGAACTGGGCGCCCCCACCCTGTTCTGCAGCGCGCTGCATCTCCCCCAGCCCGGGGCCCCTTCCTGTATTTCCTCTGTGGTGTACTGATCCAGGGGACTTTCTGTCTGTTTTCTCCTTTTCCCTCTTTGTTGCTCTAAAACCATTTAAGCCCAAACCCACCGCGCAGGAGGGAGTTCGATTTCTCCAGAAAGGCGGCTGCCGCGGGCTACACCGGCCCCTCCTGCGGACCCGAAAGCCGGTGCGCCCACCCCGCCTGCCCTACCCGCCGCCTGCCTTCGTTCGCCGGAGGAAGCCAGCCGAGAGTTCATTGATGCACCCATTCCAGTGGTGTAACGGTGAGTCCCCGGGCCGGGAGGGCGAGCGGACGCTGGGCTGGCCGCAGACGAGGTGGGGCGCAAGGCTTGAAATCAGACAGAGGGCTCGCGCTCTTCCTCTTGAGCTAAGTTTCTCATGAAATGGGACGGGCGAGAAAGCGTCCTGGCGCCCAACTCGGCTCAGCACAGCGCGGAATTTGAAAAAAAAAAAAAAAAGAATCACAAGGCCCGGGACCGTCTCTGAACGTTGCGGCGGGCGGGGGGCGTGGGAGCCGAGGGGTTCGCGGCCTTTGTGTCGCGGCTTCGCTCTTCTACCCCCTTCCCTTGCCTTTGTGCCCTCAAACTCTGGTCTTTGTTGTGGTTGTCGGAGGAGAATTAAATCCGCGCTCGGGTGGGGATCTCCTAGAGGGAGCTCAAGTTCCCGGCCTGGAACTTTGCAGGCTATTTTAAATATGTATACAATGCAGCGTGCGGGACCGGGCGGGGGGGCGGCTTCTTCTGTGTCTTTGTTGGCTTCTCACTCGCTGCTAGGGGGCTTTTTGTTTGTGGAAGACGCCAGATTAAAGAGCGTGTCTTTACTGGGTTGATAAAGCCTTGCAGATGTCTCGGCGCCCGGGTACCTTTGGGTGCAGGGCCAGGCCGGCGGGAGCCGTGCTCTCTGGCCCCGAGGCCAGATTACCGCACCCGCGCCCGAGCCTGGGTGGTGGCCGCACCTCCTTGCCCAGTCACTCCTCCACCCCACTCCCTACCCACCCTCCCGGGCCTGGAGTGATGCTAAATCCATCTCACCTGAGGCTTTTTGGCGTTTCAGGTGATACAGGTTGGGCGTGGGGCTGACTCCACCCAAGCCACCTTAAAGAAGGGCCTTTCTGAGCCGGCCAGTCAAAAGGTATTGGTTTTGGATACTAATACCTTCCAATGGCTTTGGTGTTTTAACCGTGTTGTTCCAAGGCATGGAGTTTCTGGAGAAGGGGGGGGGGGCGTGCATCTGGCCTTATCTCAGTATGGTAAACCGGCTAGTTAGGGAAAAAAAAGGAAAAGAAAAAAAGAAGAGAAAAAAAACCGTTCTTGAGAGCAGACCCCTGTCAGATCTTGGATGAATTCTTCCAAGCGGCTTTTGTTTTAAGGCAGGGTTTGGACAGCATGTGTATGAGCGTCCCCCATCCCCCTCTTCCTCTTGCTGGTAGGATCTAATTTCCTGAAAATGAACCAAGCTGTGTGTGATAGGCGGGCATTGAGGGACAGGGGGCGGAGGATGGGGGTGAGGGAGGACGGTGCATCCCAGCATCTGGGAAAGCTTCCCGTTGGCTGGGTAGGGGAAGCATTTCCCAGACCCACTGGTCTTTCTTGGCCAGCCCTTCTCTTGACGTCATTCCAGACCCCAGCCTGCGTACCACCGAGATGAGACACTCTGATGTCAGGGCTTTGCTAGGTCAGCTGAGACAATGGAACAGAGACTTCGGAAGAACCAAGGTGGCTGGCACTTGATTCTGGCACTCCTATTTCATATGGGGTTTTTAGACCAGCAGAGGGCTTGCTGCTTTTTCTTGTCACTTAAAGTGACTGATAGATCCTGTTCTTTGACTCCAAGGAGGAAGCAGTCCCTTCCCCTGCCCCCAATCCCTTTGTTGGGGGTGGGGGTGGGGGTGGGGAATATCTGGAGTCTCTCTTTCCTCAGGTTGGTATTCTGCCCTTACAAGTTTTGGAGGAAAAATGACTCCTACACCTTTTGGCCAATATATATCTTTACCATTTATTTTTAATTGTAAGTAAATGTACCATCTCCTCTTGGCTGTGAAGCTCTTCTCACCTATATCTTTTTATCACATGAAGTCCCAAGCTCACTGACTCAGTCCTGGAACCCAGGAGAAGTCTCTTGTCAAAAGAGCTAAGACGGTCAAGGTAAACGGATCAGAAGCCCACTGAGGCCAGAGTGCCTGCAGAGTGCATACACATATCCTCTACAATAGCAGTTTCCCAGGACGGGAAACCAATGAGGTTCTTTGGGACCCTAAAGATAACCAGGATCCAGCTCATAAAACGTGCATGGAGAGCCAAGAGGGATTGGGGTTAGACCCTCTTATGGCATCAAATGTTGCTGAGGTAGGGAGCCTAGGAGCAAGGGCTTCCTGTTGAACATAGCAAGATTAGGAGCTAATTATTTTATCTTTTCAACAAAGTCTTTCAGGACAAGAACTACTTCTATTTTTTGTTTTCCCACAATGTCTAGGTCAGTGCATAAATCAGGCTCTCAATAATACTTGTTGGTTGACCGGTCATTCATTAGCTAAGGGCAGTTTCTGGGCAATTTTCCCAAATATCACTCTCCTTACTTTGAAGTGGGAGCCTTTGCCAAGGGTACCAGGTTGTCTTGAAAATCAGGAGTTATTTATCTGTCAACTAGTTAATTGAAAACAAGCCAAACGCTGGGCGAGGCACTGGAGAATATACACAAGTCCAAGTCCGCTGTCCTCAGACTTCACTCAGACTTACGAACATTCAAGCTGGTTAGGACTGTTTCCTTTCTGATTTCAGGATTCTCGTCCCACCTCTATTGCCATGCCTCCCTTGGTACAGTGAAAGCCTTTGTGTTTTCTTTGTCCCTACACAGTAAAATCATCCAGTCATTCTTTGCCTTTTTATATTCAATGTCTGTCATGCTACTTGTCTTGTAGTCAATATTTGAGTTCAATTAAGTTGATGCTTGGAACAGCATCTGAGTGTGCAAGAACCAGAATGCGTGGTACAGGTTGTGAGCCCTGTAGAGTTCAGAGGAAGAGGGGGCTCCCTGGGATATCATGAGGAGCAGGCTTGGTGGACTTCCAGAAGGCAGAGGGAGTTTCAGGCAGGGAAAAGTTGGCATGAACAAAGGTCTGGAAGCAGGTCAAGGACAGTTTGGACAAGAAATAGTGAGACAGGTTCCTGGTGGGTGATTCCATAAGACGGTGAGCGGGGGACGTTGAAGAGACCCAGGGCATGTGTGTTTAAGAGGACTGGAAGCCAATCACAAGCTTGGGAAATAGTGGTGGGCTAAATTAGAGGAGGGACCAGACATCGATGAGGTGTCTGGGACAGGGACTTGGAACAGAATTGGGCCCAACATCTGAAAGAGGTTTGAAGGGAGTCTCACCAGATTGATCTAGGGGATGACAAGGCATGAGATGTAGGACGTCAAAATTGACTTC
Organism: Phoca vitulina; assembly: GCF_004348235.1. Lineage (NCBI taxonomy): Eukaryota > Metazoa > Chordata > Mammalia > Carnivora > Phocidae > Phoca > Phoca vitulina. The sequence continues at coordinate 10,434,569 of NW_022589718.1, forward strand.
CAGTCCTTTAAACCAGTCTTCTTCTGAGTTCTGGTAGCACTGGAAATTATAATCTAGAATTCTGAAGTATATTTATGGGTTCTGGCTCCCAACCAAGATGTCAGGCCAGTGCTTAAAACCCATGTTGAAGACTTGAGTGCAGAGGTCTTTGGATACAAGCCTTCTTAGCTGCTTGACATTAGACAGCTTATTTAGTGATGTTTTTTTTCCTGTTGAAGGGGGAAAGTAAGTTTCACAGTGGCATTACGAAGATTAAATTGGTAGCCTGAGAATGTGCTTGGGATGTAGCAGGTTTATGGTAGATGCTAGTTTTCTTGCTCCACACATGCTGAAATCCAAGAATTGTATTATGCTTGCCTTTTGGATCACTGTAGTATTTTGTCCTGGTTGCAGGACAGAACATTCCACCCGGCTTATTGTTTATATCCTGTATATATTTTTTCGTACTGTTAAACATTACAGGAAATTTACTATTTCTCAAAACGAGTACTCCCAAAACAGAGCAGCTCCAGGATTGGTTCATCCAGCAGTAACCGCCATAATCTTGTCTCCTCTTTCCCTGTCCCTTCTGCCACCTTCTACCCTTGGCTTTATATTGAACAGCTTTCTCGTCCAGCTGTAACCTGGCTGTCACCATTTCAGTTGTCTCAGGAAGATGTGACTCTTTCCTTGTCCAGCAGGACTTCGCTCTGTTTCTGGCCAGAACCCTGTCAACATACCTACCTCTACACCAAACCCTGGCAAGGGAAAGGTGACTACAACGATTAGTAGGCCAGTCGGGATTTACCCGAGGGATGGGAGAAACAGAGGTGTCTAATGGCGGGTCAGTGTTTCCCACAAGGCATGTGTAGGAATCTGCCAAGGACCTTGTTCAAAATGTAGATTCTGGAGGAAAAAAAATGGGGGGGGTTGTGCTCAGGTCATGATCCCAGGGTCCTGGGATCGAGCCCCGCATCGGGCTCCCTGCTCTGCGGGAAGCCTGCTTCTCGCTCTCCCACTCCCCCTGCTTGTGTTCCCTCTCTCGCTGTGTCTCTGTCAAATAAATAAAATCTTTAAAAAAATGTAGATTCAGATTCGTTTTGTTCAGGGTGGGCCTGAGATTTTGCATTTCTTACAAGATCCTGAGTCGGTGCCAATGCCATTATATAGCTGCACATTGAGGCTTTGAGTACAAGCGGGGAAAGTGGCCAAAGTAAGCGGCACCCGCAACACTTTCTGGAACACTGGCCCAGCCTGGGGGTGAACAGTTTCTCTTCTCGTCCTGGTGCAGCTTGTCTCCTGGAGCAGGTGACTTAATAATGACAACTGACCTTTGCAACTGCACCTTGCGATTTTACAAAGCTTTGTTCTTACACACGGACTTGGTCCTCTCTGTTTTTTGCTTGTTTTTAAATGACAAAGGGAAGCTTAGATAGGTCTAAGTTCTTAAAGGTCGCATCTCTAGGGAGAGGCGGTGTTTGCAACCCAAATACCCATGTTGTCAACCCAGGGCCTGTCATTTTGCTGCTGAGCTCTGTGAGCTTCTAGCTGATGGGATCAAGTCTTCCATTGGCTCGTAACCTTGATCCCCTAGGTGGGGATGCAGTTTTAAGTGCTAGATGTGCTATCCCATTTCACGGGTGACTTATTTACCCAAGATCACATGGCTGCTCAGTGTTAGAGCTAGGATATAGAGTTAAGCCTCTGTATCAAAGAGGTTTAGGAGCCCAGAGCCTGCCATTTCTCTCTCCATCCTGGCTGACCCAAGTAACATCAGCCTGGTGGTACATTTCCAACAATAAGTTTTCCTCTCCCTTTCTTTGCAGGGTGTTTCTGTGGCCTGGGACTGGTTAGTACCAACAAGTCCTGCTCCATGCCACCCATCAGTTTCCAGGACCTTCCTCTCAACATCTACATGGTCATCTTTGGCACGGGCATCTTCGTCTTCATGCTCAGCCTCATCTTCTGCTGCTATTTTATCAGGTGGGTGGCACCCTGGGTAACCTGGGGCAGGCAGGCAGGGAGAAGGAGGCCAGGGGTGGGGTGAGCCAAGTGAGACTTCCTCAGCAGAGCCCCTGGCTTCCCCCTGGGGCCCCTGCTTTGAGGACAGGGCTTAGCCTGCCCTTCACTGGGCCCCTGAGGCCTGCTGTTTCTATTTTCGTCAGCCTATCAAGTTGTCCAGAGCATATAAGGTCAACCATTGGTTGGGCTGCATCGCACCTCTTGGCCTGTTACCCTGGGGTGGCCTAGGATTACCATCTGACCACGTAATATCGTGAGTCCAGCCCTTCACTGTGTCTCCACTCCCCGCTCACAACTCTGGGTAGCCTGGGATAGGTGGCCATCAGTTACACCAGTGGCATGTTCCTCTGCCCTCCTGGGAAATCCTGTTGTCAGCCCTCCAGAGACTAATATTAGCAAGCTGATGTCTGGTGAGCTGGTTGTTTATTCTGCCTTGTAAGCTCTTATTTTTTGATAGTGGGGTGGGGGACACAAAAACCCAAAAAAAACTAAAAACGTCACTTGTTCTTATTACGTAGAGATCCAGGGAAGGACTTGAGCATGGCAGTGCTCCTGAGGCTAGCCAAGCTCCAGGAATGGTTTCTTCACCTCCTGTTGAAAGACATGGGAACTGGTGGCAGGTTTTCTACCAAAAATTTGGGGCATGACTGGTACTTAGACTGGAAATTAAAGTAGTGTTTCTGACGAGGGCATGCTCTTGGTATTAACAGTTCCTCATTGTATGGGACTACCTTGCATACTGAGGAGTGTGGAGCGTCCCTGGGCACCCTAGTGGTCCTTAGGGCCATTGTGATAACCACTCCCTACCCCCCCCCCCACACACACACACGCACTTGACCAAATGCCTGAGTAGCTGTCAGCTGGAGTCTTGCCAAATCATTTAAATTAAGTTGAAGGAAAGAAGGAGTTCTGGCTCCCTACTGAGAGGTCTTGGTGGGTCTGAGTGCTTCACCTGGAGGGAGGCTAGGGGGAAGGCAGACACTCTTCCATCTGTATTCCTGAAGCTAGAAGAGCTTCCTCTAAAAAAGGGGAAGTGCCCTGAGTGCCCCCAGCCAGCTACTTTAGGCCTCTTCTTTCTCAGAACTTAAAGTTCCTGGAACTGGAGTTTTCCACTTACAAGTTTATGCAGAGAAGATAGTGGTTTACTTTCCCCTTTTATAATTGAGTCCAAAATTTGCATAAGTGGGAATGAGGGCAATTCTTCTAGTAGCTCTCCATCCCCCATTTCTCTTTCCCCAAGCCTATATTTTCTTCCTCAAACTTTCTGGCTTCCTGACCACCAGCCACCCCCATCTCCCCACACCAAGCAGTTCATGCAGTTCCCCAGAGACTGAAGATGGACACATACCAAATACCAAAGGTTTATGTATGATGCTGGGGGAGGAGTCTGCAGAAGCAGCTCTGTCTGGTACACACCCACGCTGCAAAGGGGGGGGTCGAGTGAAGAAAAATCTAGAAAATGGCCCTGGGCCAGGAAGTGGGTGACCAGGGTTCATTTCCTAATTCTGCCACTAATAGGATAGGTGTGACCTTGGCTTTTTGCTACTGTTTACCAAGTACCTTCTGTGAGCCACGTTATGGTTGGTGTTTTGTGACACACACACCCCCGCCCCCCAACAGCCCACTTTGTAAAGGAGGAAATTCATGCTCAGGCAGTTACGGGTTTGCCCAAGGTCCTATGTCGAGGAAGATCCAGACGTGGGCTAGCCTGGTGGTCATGAGCTAGAGTCTTTCAGATTCCATACAGTTGCCTTCTCTGATTCTTACTCCTTGAATGGGAAGGGAAGGGGCAGCTGTGGAAGGTCCCTCAGTACCCCCTTACCGCTAGAGATCGGGGTCCCGCAGGAGGACAGGCTGGGGAGCTAGGCCTGGCTGACTTATTTTTGGCTGGCTGGAGTAAGAGAACAGAGCAATAACCAAAAGCTTTCCTGACTGCCGGCCGCTTGGCGCCACCTGTCCCTTCTGTCACCCCACCTTCTGTTCTGCAGCCTGCCCAAAGCCAGCTGACCCCGGAGTTTCATGGTTCCAGAGGCTCACTGCTGTGTGGCAGCCTGGGGGTGTCTATATATAGAAAGACACACACAAGCACAGAAGCCACTTCCTCTCCCTGCTTCTCAGTTTCCTCCACCGCCAAAATAGGCCCATAACCCCTGCTCTCCACCTGGCGAGCTCATTGGCCAACACCAGCCTCCAGTCTCCCGACTCCCCCTCACTCCTTCCTCGATCCCCAAGAGCTGACCTGTGGCCTACACAGGATGGAGGGGCCAGTGAAGTACAAATAGGCAGGAAAGGAACAATTCTTTTCAGGACCTGGCTGTATTGTTTGTTCCAAAAGGGAAAAGAAGCCAGGGAGAGCCCACTGGCAGTGGCAAGAAATGGTCTCATTGAAATCCGATTATTTTTAGTAGCTTTTCTCACCCGACAGCTGAGAAGGCCACCTGTCCACAGTTGCTGGCACCATGACCTCCGCTGGATGCCCAGGGGGTTTGCCTTTTGCTTTGTTTCCCTTGCAGCCTTTCTCAGCCCCCTCTGCTCACCATGTATACCTTCCTCTTCCAGAAGTCTACATGCAGGGTGAAGGCCTTCCGTGTTCTGGTGGTGCTCGGCTCAGGGCCCCCAGCTACTGGCTGGTCGTTGACCGTGACCCTTCAGTGGAGCCAGGCAGACAGAAGGGCTGAGGGTGGGGAGGGGGTACCCCGCACATCCCATGAAACAAGCGGGGAGGCACGACACAATGTGCTCAGGGCCATGTGGGAGGTGAGACAGTGGAGACACCGAAGAGGTGAGGCGTCCCCTCGTTCTTGGAGTTAAGAAGCAGGCTCCTCACCACTTCCTTATTTGCTCTCCTACGTAGCGGGTGACAGCAACACTGTCTCCCTCAGAAGGCGGCCGTGAGCCCTTTGATCATGAGAACGGTTTCTTCTTTCCCCAGCTTCATTCAGTGTCAGCCAGGTAACAGTTGCTCCTTTAGGCTTTGGATGCATCCATGTCTGCCCCTCCTGTTTGGAGGTGGGGACGGAGAGGCCTGCCTGTGAAAGGCTTTTCTGGACTAAGGAGTTCCCTGCAAAGTTAAGGTTGGGACAGTGGGAGTCCTGGTTAAGCCTTTGGTCCAACCCTCCAGTGACCAGAAACTCTCCAGTGGATGTGTTGCCCTGGGCCTTAGCTCCATGGTGCGGGACTCCACCTGGACTAGAGTTCCTTTTTTTGTTTGTTTTTTTAAGATTTTATTTTTAAGTAACCTCTACACCTGACTTGGGGCTCAAACTCACAACCCTGAGATCAAAAGTCACATTTTCCACTAACTGGGCACGCTTGAGCAGGAGTTCTTTTTTTTTTTTTTTAAGATTTATTTTGAGAGAGAGGAGAGTGCAGGGGGAGGGAGGGAGGGCAAAAGAATCCCAAGCAGACTTCATGCTGAGCAGGGAGCCTGACATGGGGTTCAGTCTCACCACCCTGAGATCACGATCTGAGCCGAAACCAAGAGTCGGGTGCTCAACTGACTGAGCCACCCAGGCACCCCTAGACTGGAGATCTTAAGAGGTTCCAGGTACACAGGCTCACCAGGGCCCCTGACTTCTGTTAGGAACAATGGAGGTAGGTGGCAGCCTGATCTGGATCTGCTCTGTGACTGGGATTTGGGCACGGCTCTGCTCTGCCCCGCATGCTGCACCTTCCCCGGCTTGGGCTGCAATTCGCCTTCGCCACAGTGTCCGTGGAGCGAGCATCTTCTCTCACTCCTTTTGGTTGAGGCTCGTGATTTGAGATCTCTAACTCAGATCAGCACTCTTATTTTGCAAAAGGACAAATATAGAGGCTTCGGAAGTCTTCCAATCTCTTAATGACCCCACTCTACTGGGCAGAAGCAGCCGTAGACAATAGGGAGATAATGAGCATAGCTGTGCTCAAATAAAAATCTGTGGACACTGAAATTTAAGCTTCATACAGGTTTCACAAGACATAAAATATTCTGGGGCTCCTGGGTGGCTCAGTCATTGGGCATCTGCCTTCAGCTCAGGTCATGATCCCAGCATCCTGGGATCAGGCCCCACATCAGGCTCCCTGCTCAGCGGGAAGTCTGCTTCTCTCTCTCCCACTCCCCCTGCTTGTGTTCCCTCTCTTGCTGTGTCTTTCTCTGTCAAATAAATAAAATCTTTAAAAAAAGACATTCTTTTGATTTCTACTTTCCACCACTTAAGAATAAAAATCAGTTTTAGCTCCCAGGCCCTATAAAACAAGTGTTCAGCTGGCTTTGGCCCTTAGGCCATAGTCTGCCACACCGATTATAATTTGATGTTTCCTTCCAATAACGCAAATCTGGGGTAGGAGTGATAAGTTCAGAGGAAGCCCCATCTGGCTCCCAAGTACAGAAGGACATAGAGCTACCTGCTTAATTTGGAAGGTTTCTTTCACTGCAAATAAAACAGCAATAATAATAATGCATAATCATGGTCCCAGCCATTAGTTGTAGCCCTGCTAATGAAAGGATGTTTCCCAAGTGGTCTGGTATCGTTCTCAGGACAATGATGTGTTCCACCTAATGGGAAACAGGCCGCAGTATGTGTTGAAGAGCTCAGGCTCTATGGTCTGGTAGACTTTGATTCAAACCCGCCTATGCTGCCAACTAGCTGTGAGGTTTGGGCAAGTTATTTAACTTCTCTGGACTTCGGTTCTCCTCTGTAAAAAGGAAAGCTCTCAAAGTACATGCGTATGTTAACACAGGGATGGACGCACAGCAAATCCTCCATAACTACGGTGTTCTTGCCATTAGTAACAACGTGCTGTGTTTTGGCTGTTGAGAGTTAGGTTGTATGTAGGCCACCAGCTCGAAACTAGAGGGGAAAAAAGAAGGCAAAGGAGGGATCATCTGTGTTTGTCTGGTGCTGTGAAGGGGAGAGTATGCTTTGGTTCCAGAATACTTGAGTTCTCCAGGAGGAAAATTCCCCAGGGTCCACAGAGACTTATTTATCCTGCCGCCCTGGCTTAACGGCAATATTCCTTTTAAGACTATCTAACTCCTGTAGACTCAGTAAGCAGCTTGTTGATCCATAGAGTTGGGGAGCCTGAAGAAAATGAGGTACTGGGAAACCACAGGCAGTAGGAATGAACCATTCTGCTAGAATGTGCTCGGCTGGAATTCCCCCATCTGTGGGACCTGCCAGGAAGTTTTGAGGCTGCTGGGCCCAAGAAAAAGCCTGAGTCTTTAATCCACTCTGGGTGACCTGCATGGGTCCAAACCACACTCCGTGGCATCTCTGGGATGAGACAGCCCTGTGGCGAGCAGCCTCCCCGGCCCCAGAAGAATTGCCCCGGCAACCCGCCTGCCTCTCTTACTCTGAATGGCTCTGTTTGTAGCAAGGCATAATAATAACTAACCTCTTCTCTCCCCTTTCTCTTTCTCCCCCAGCAAACTCCGGAACCAGGCACAGAGTGAACGATATGGCTATAAGGAGGTAAAGTGCTGCGTCTTTCCCTGAGACTTCCTGTCCTACTCCTTGCCCTGCTAGGGAGCGGGCAGGATGCAGGCAAGCTGGTGCAGTGCTGGCCTGGAACCCCCTTGGCCTCTCTTCTGGCTCCCTTGGAAGCTGACGCTTTGTTACAGTCCTCATGTCTGGCTTGTCCCAGGCAGTGCCCAGAGCCCTCCCCCTCCAGAGGGAGAAGACCCTCCTGTGCAGGGCTGGCCACTCCCTTCTTTGTTGAGAGCACCTGGCCCTGTGGTGGGCTTCTGACACCATGCCTCCTCTGTCTTCCCAGGTGGTACTTAAAGGAGATGCCAAGAAGTTGCAATTATATGGGGTAAGTGCACTGGGACAGCATGTAGGAAGGGCCCTGGCCAGCAAGGCAAATGGCACCTTCTCCATCCAGCTCTCAGTCTGGGCCTTTCAGGAACTTATTATTATTTTGTTTTGTTTTGTTTTGTTTTTTGGTGGGCAGCAAAGCCAAGGTTTATTGAGTGATAGCAGAGTGATAATACAGAGCTCCCAGGGAGGGAGGGTACCCGAAGGGGTGGCCCTTTCAGGAACTTTAGACCCTGTCTTCGTCTCCTTGGGCCAAATGGACTCATCCCAGCACGTAATCCATATATGGGATTCACAGTGAGGCAGAGAACCTAAAGGGATCACAGAAGGGTTTGAATAAGCGGGGACACGTGGCCCCAGGAAGGCTGCTCTGCGTAATGTTGAAGGGGAGGGTGGGCACACCACTCCATGCCACAGAGTCCAGCCGCCCTTGCTTTCACCCCCATACATGCGCCCTGTCCTAGCCAGCTGCGGATCTGACCCGTGTAGCCATCCCTGCAGTGCTTCCCTGTTTCCCCCCAACCAGTATAGCAAGTCCTTGGGTCTCCACACGTGGCCTTTTCAGGAGGCCATTTTCCTCTTCCTGTCCTACTTGAGCTCATGAGATCATCTGACCTTCTCGAGGCGTCCATCCATAACCCCAGACACTTGTGCACAGGGGGTTTGTGGTTGTCTGGGAGCCGGGAGGATCCACAGGTATTGCTAGACACGAGACAGCCTAGGAATGCCTCATTTCATCCTCTCCTTTTTAGATTTTACTCATTTGCGAGAGAGCACGAGTGGAGGGGAAGGGGCGGGGGGACAAGCAAGACTCCCGGCTGAGCAGGAAGCCCAACACGGGGCTCCATCCCAGGACCCCGGGATCATGACCTGAGTCAAAGGCAGACACTTAACTGACTGAGCCACCCAGGCGCCCCTCATCCCTCTTTTTGATGCTACTGCATTTCAGCACATTCCCGGGTGATCCCTGAGCCCTCCTTGAGAGGAAGAGTTCAGCTCTCAGGGGTTAATATATAATGACAAAGAGCTGGATTTAAAGAATATTAACTGAACACCATATCCCCATCTTTAACCTCTGGTTATTGATACATGCCCCCTTGCCAAATGTACCAGGCGAGAGAACGGATTAAAAAATACTCTTCTAGAACAGTACTGGTCAATGAAGCTTTCTGTGAAGATGGAAACATCCGATATCTGCACAGCCCAGTATTGGAAGCCCTCGAAATGTAGCTGGTGCAACTGAGGAACTAAACTTTTAATTTCACCTTCTTTTGGTCAATGGAAACATCGTGTGGTTAATGGCTACCCTCTGACTCAAGTGTCGGTGGCTGAGGAGGAAACAGGGCCATAGCTTAGTTTACTTGGGTGGGGATGAGCTGATGGGTGCGTGTGGTTCTTGCCCGGCCTCCTCTCACACCACCCCCTTCTTCCCACAGCAGACCTGCGCAGTCTGTCTGGAAGACTTCAAGGGGAAGGACGAGCTGGGTGTGCTCCCATGCCAACATGCCTTTCACCGGAAGTAAGTGTCCGCTGCGGGGAATGTGCTACCCAGGGATGCCTTTTGAAAGAAAATAAGCAGGGAGCATCTTGTAGAACCTGTAATCCCTGCCCCCTCCCATCTCCCCCTTGCCAGTGAGGCCCTACATCCTGTCTGGACACCAGGCAAGCCAGAGGGGTTGGACTGGGGCAAGGACAGAGATGTCCTGAGAAGCCGCCGGGCTCCAGGAGACAGACGGAACAGGCTGGCTGGCTTCTTCTGCCCACAGGTGTCTGGTGAAGTGGCTAGAAGTACGCTGTGTCTGCCCTATGTGTAACAAGCCCATTGCTGGGCCCTCGGAGGCCACTCAGAGCATCGGGATCCTGTTGGACGAGCTGGTGTGAGTGCTGCTTCCGTGCCAAGACCTGGAAAAGACCTCCTGCCTCACGGGTGCCTGATCCCTCTGCACAGCTACAGTGAACAAGGACTGTTGGGTGGTGACTGACATGCTTACCTGAAGGGGCAGGGATGCAGGGCTGGTCTCCCAGCATCAGGGTGAGACCAGCATCGCCCCACCTCTCTGCCCCCTGAAGCCGCCTTCCCTGCTACTCAGAACTAATGGCGTCCCCCATAAAGAACACTGTATCCTGGTACTGGATTGTCTGCCTGCCTGTCCCTGCTGGGGAAAGCCATCCACCCTTATCTGGCTGAGCGCTTGGAGTTCACCCCCTGAGGGTTCCCAGGACAGGCTGCCCTGACCTCGAAGAAGGGTTAAGATGGGCCCTGCCCCACCTGTCACCTCCCTCCCCTCTTCACTCCTTGCCTAGGAAGGTGAGAAGGGGAGGAAGGAATGATCAAGGAACCATCAAGGAACCAAGTGCCTCCACTGGAAGTGAGAGAGGCTCTGTAGGAAGTCAGGAAGAGCAGGGGACACAGAAAAAAGGAAAGTCAATGTTTACATGGGGCCTGTGGAAATAAAGGCTGGTGGGCAGGCCTGCTGACTACAGGGTACTGGAGGGCAAAGGCCTTCCCCCTGCTAGGATCTGTGGTGCTATCCGTTCACTCTCTTCCTCGGTTAATCTCAGAGCTTCCTATGCCGTGTTGGGGTTTGAGTGCCCCTCGAGAGGAAGGGCTTGTTCTACACTCAAATGAATTCCCAGGGGCTTTTTCTAAAGGAGCAAAAGGGGCCTGGGGATGGGGGTGTCTGTCTGAAGGTTAATTAAGGTAGCAGCAGATACCTTCTTCCCCTTTGTAAATAGTATTTTTATACTTCATCCTCACCATCTCAGGCTTTATACATGGAACCCCTGAATGGAGGGGGTGGGGTTTTCTCTCCCCCACCTGGAGTAGGTGAGGGGTGGGACAAAGGTATGTATTTAAAGAAAATTAAATTTAATAACAAGTTTCTCTAACTTTTTGCCTGTGGTTATGGCCTGTGTCTCTTGGCCCTTTTCTGCCAGCAAAGGAAAAAAGTTCTCTTACTGCTGCTTCTCACTTCTCCATACTCAAAACACATGCCCAAAGGTTCCCAAATCTTAAAAAGAAAAATTGATGTCAGGTTATTACCTGTATGCCATAGGACTAACATCCATGTACTTTAAGGTCTGATTAAAATATTCTAGAAATGAGCTGAATGAGCCTGGCTTCAAGAAAGGTGATGCATGCCACCATGGTGTGTGATAGAATGCCAAGCTTAGTAAGACTTGAAATTAATAAAATCCTACACGACATTCAAGTAATTGTGCTCTTACCACCACTCAAACTCAAGGTCCAGGTTGCTACCACAGAGGCTTGCTCTCTTTCCCTTATTAAACTTTTTTCTCACCTCCTTGCTGACAATCATGGACACATGCTACCCTCCTATACCAACATCTCTGAAGTGTTGCATAAACAAATTCATGCCCCTGTGTGCGCTCAGATCTTTTACCCATGCCCTCCACCTTTGCTCTCAGTGTCTCAAGGGAGTGTGGAATCACTAATGGATATGCAAAATGGACTAGGAGGGCCGAGAACAATTTTCTTGACCATCATGAGCATGGAGCAGGTGGGCTGTGGTTCCCCAGGGTGGCCAATGGTCATCCCAGGAAGCAAGCCCTGGGTACTGTGCACACTAGGAATATTGAGCAAAGTAGAGTGTAGTGGTGGGTCACAGATGTGCGAGAGCTGCCCATGGACTGAAAGGAGCCAGGCCTAAAGGGTAGGTGTGATACTCTCCCACCCCTGCAGTGGTACCATGGAGGCTGTTGGCACAGCTGGTGCTCATGCATGACAGACCTGAGGTGTAGCTGGGGCATCTGCCCATCCTAGGGAAGTTACCAGCACCTGTCTTGGTGAGGTCCTTCACCCAAGTACCTCCTCCACACTCTGAGGAGTAACTCCCGCTCCTTAAAGCCTCTGCCCCCCTCCTTGCTGTTACCAACCCTATAGAGTCTGGTCTTGTCTTCATCAGGGGCCCCGCTTCCTCTAGTCTGGTCAGCTTCAGTGCAGGGAATAAAGTGCTTTTCCTAAGCAAGACCTCCCACCCTCTAGCTCCTGCTGCAGCCTCATGGTGGATGCATTTCTGGGATGAGGGGGAAAGCAGGTGGTCTACAGGTTGGCTTCAATATCTACATGCTCCTACTTCACCATCTCCCTTCCTCATAGCGTTGGCATATTCCGATTAAAATGTTGGCTGTAAAGTGTTTGCAACTTGAAGAGCATTGTCCTGAAGTCGAAATGACAGGGTAAAAATGCCTTGTATTACTTGCAGCGCTTCAATCCAGCTCGGTAGAACAGTGCACAGAGGCGAAAACTGTTTTCACGGATCAGAGAGGAATGACAGTAACCAGTCACAAGGTAAATAGTCACTGGTCCCAAATACACTGTCATTAGTGTGGTCTTGTTTCTCGGGGCAGTGTTTCTAGGGCACCTGCCAAGCTGCCAGGTGCTGGAAGGCAGGACAGCCCTTGCCTTTGGAAAGGGTGTAAGCACCGTGTATTTGGAGTGAGCAAGCTCATGGGGCAGAAACTGAGCTCAACTGGTGTGGATGTGACAGCAGGAGTCCTGTGGGGAGGTGATACTGGAGCTGAGTCCTGAGGGAGTGACCTGGATGAAAGCACTCCAAGGGTTAACCAGCCTGGTGGGTGTCAAGAGTGCACACAAGTCAGATGAAGCTCAGGTGGGGAAAGGCTGGGGGTGAGACAGTCCCATGTGGGCCGGGAGCCTGGAACTTTAGGTTAGAGTGAGAATCCCAAAGTTCCTTTAGATCAGGCTTTTAAAAGATCCAAGTACCATTTGGAAGCTAAGACAATGCTTTTCTTCTCTGTGCACAAAATATTCAGAGGCAGCTACAGTGTGTGTAACATTACTATTACTGAAGAAGAATTTGCATCCTGATCATGTTTCAAGGAGTAAAAAAAAAAAAAAACGGGCACCAGTCCATAGAACATGCGACTCTTGATTTCGGGGTTGTGAGTTCGAGTCCCAGTATGGGCATAGATTATTTTAAAAAAAATCAGGGGTGCCTGGGTGGCTCAGTCGGTTAAGTGTCTGCCTTCAGCTCAGGTCGTGATCCTGGGGTCCTGGGATCAAGCCCTGCATCGGGCTCCCTGCTTAGTGGAGAGCCTGCTTCTCCCTCTCCTCCCTGCTTGTGCTCTCTATATTTCTGTATCTCTCAAATAAATCTTAAAAAACAAAAAAAAGCGAAAACCAAAGTAAAAAACTGAAGGGAGCTGAGTGATAATCATATATACCAGGATCCGAACTCCAATGATTGGTGGTAAGCAAGCACCATTCAATCAGAAGACAATGACCACTTAGCCACCAAATTCTTTTACAAAATGTTTTGCTTTCCTTTCTGTATATGCCCCTCTGAGTTTGGGATTAGGAAAAGAGTGTTGAGAAAAGCAAATAAATGGCTTACTCATAATTACATAGATGTGCAGATCTAAGTTCAATGTTGGCTTTGTTGACCAACAATAGCTTTGGAGGCAGACTGCCCTCCATGAAGCTACTCAAAGCAGGAGGTTCTGTTAGCTTCTGGGCTGATGCCATCATGGAAGACAAAAACCCCAGAGTACTGTCAAGTGATTTGTGTGCTTACCATTAGCTAGGACCATGGATTTTTTTTAACTCCACAATAGATGACTTATTTTTTAAAGATTTTATTTAAGAGAGAGCACAGGCTGGGGGAGAGGCAGAGGGAGAAGCAGACTCCCCTGCTGAGCAGGGAGCCCGACACAGGACTCGATCCCAGGACCCTGGGATCATGACCTGAGCCAAAGGCAGACACTTAACCAACTGAGCCACCCAGGTGCCCCAGATTACTTCTTTTAAAGAATCTGCTGTGGATCCACCATTTACAAAATGGTTAACTGAAGTAGGAATAAGACACTCAGAGCAGAATTTGAAAGCCAGGGACTTGGATAGATTGGGAAAATGGGTGCCCTGAAGAATGGCACCTTCCTATTCCCCTTCTCTCCCAACAGGTCTTCCATTCCAACTCAAAGTCATCCATTGCCCACTGGGGCTTTTCCCATTCTCACTAGAGCCTTTCCTGCCTCCCCAACCTTGCCATGCCCACCCACCCTCCACAGAGGGTATCTTCCATTCTACCACCCTCTTCTGTCAGCGTAACATGGATGCCCTTGACCATATCACTCACTACAGGTGAATCTGTCAAAGTCACATGCACAGATGCAGAGCAACAGATGGGATCCAATTGGAGACAAGAAGGTCAAATGATGACCAGTCATGTGGAGTGGTATATAACCAATGCCATTCATGGGGAGAAAAGCAAGCTGCTTACCCTGCCTCAGACCCCAGACCATCAACAACCCTGAATTCCTACTGGTCCTACTTTTTAAGAAATCATGCCCATTTAATTCTTCCTTTAGTAAACTGACATATTGGGGTGCCTGGGTGGTGCAGATGATTAAGTGTCTGCCTTCGGCCCAGGTCATGATCCTGGGATCCTGGGGTGGAGCCCCGCATCGGGCTCCCAGCTCAGCAGAGAGCCTGCTTCTCCCTCTCCCTCTGCTGCTCCCCCTGCTTGTGCTCTCTCGCGCTGTCAAATAAATAAAATCTTAAAAAAAAAAAAACTGACATACTATGTAGATGGGGGATATGACCAATGCCACTTTGTGCTTTGAAGTGGCTTCTGCTTCTGTCTCTATATGACAGTCTCAACAAACCAGGGCATGTGCTCTGTAGAAGGGGAAATGTCCAGTTGGTGGCTCCCAGTACTCTTCACAGTCTTGTTGCTCTCCATCACTGCTATACCTCAGCACATTTTTTCTTGTTCACTTTCTCTCCTTTCTCATTGCTTTTTTCTCCCTCTTCCTGTTTTCTTCATCACAGCCTACTCTGTGACATTACTGAGAGCACCAAGCCACCTCAGAACCCTCCTGATGGGCCATGATTGTCATGAATGGTTCAAAAGATACACCAGTTCCTAAGGGTTTTTACCCAGATGATGGTGTGAGTTCCTCTGGGGGCCAGCTCTGGGTTTCTAAGTGTTTAATATTTATATATGCTCATGAAGTGTTAAGATGGTGGCTGATACACTCCAAGACCGGAGGAGAATCCATGATGACTTTAAAGGCATGATGCAATATGAGAGGGGCTGACAAATCCAAGCCCAACAGAAGGAAAACCCAGGTTTGCTTCAGTGGCGAGAAGCTGATTTGGAAGCACAGAGGATGTCAAGTTGGGCGAGAAAAATCCAAACAAATCCAAAATGCAATAGCGTGATTGTACCCAGCCAAGCGGTCATCCTCTCTGCCCTCTCCAGTATTCTTCAGTAGTAACCAAATCTCTGTTAAGTAATTTTAGTCAGATTTTTATGTCTGCAGGAAAACAGAGAAGCTATACAAAGTCCTCTGAGGAAGGAACTGGAGTATTTTAAATCTGGATGGATAAAGAGGAAGGGGCAAACAACTTTGTGGTGGGCTTCAATATTATGTTGCAAGCATAAACCTCCATCACAAACTCAGTCACTCCAGAAATAGATTGTTTTCTTGCCTTCCAGTTGCCTTTGACCCTGAGCCACCCACTTCTCCTCATCTTTGTGTACACAACTGTGTTTGCCTTCCTTCCTAAATTATTCATGAGCCTTAGAGTCTTACGCAGATCACTCCTCTCCCCCCATCCTCTGTACACACTATGAAACAACCGATCTGTCTGTTCTCTGGGCCCCAGGGACCCCACATCTATCATCCCTGGTGCCCAGTCTGCAGTATGGGAAGCTTGCTGAGGTGTTGAGGGTCCAGCTCAACCAAGAACCCGCACAGCTTCCTCCACGGACACCCTCTCGGGCTGCCACCTGGGAGCTAAGGTGACCGTCCGTATTCACCTTGGGCCCCTCCACCATTTTCCTTTTCAGGTTGAAGTATAGAGTGAACCACCTACATTCCACAATGAACATATTGTTGTATTTGTTTTATCCCATATCTATCCATTTATCCATAATCAATGTATTTTTCAAAGCATTTTAAAGTAAACTTCATAGACCGGGACACTTCTTATATTAAATTTTACAGTCAGTTTCTCTGTTTGCAAGTGAACTGAGAATGACCAGAAATCTGCCTTGAATATGAAGATATGCACTTTCTGATAACTTGCTGATAAATTCTGAAGGGAAGTTCTGACGTCAGGGTGGTTTTAGAAATTACTCAGATATGAAATCATTTTATATTTAAAATGAGGTGAGTAAAGCATTTTTCACTGCCTCTGGTAACTTTTAACCTTGCTCAATTTTATGCTGGCATCAAGGAAAAAAGAAGGGACACGGGAGGGGAGAAATGCATTGGGAGTGTAGGACATCCTCCTCTTACTGCACATACTAACATTTCTTGCACAATTACCCATGGAATATTCTCATTTTGGACTTTTTCCACACCCTAAATTTAGCAAGCTAGAATTATCTTTTAAATACCACTTTAAACAACATTTTTTGAAAGGAAGAATGCCAAAGATGGGAAAATCTGCATTTCTTTGTGGTTAGAATGTAATGGCCTCAACTTAATTATTCTGCAAAGCAGCAGATTACTCCTTTGTTAAATGCTGAAGATATAGTAAAGACAGTAATATAGCAAATTCATTGCAAGTCTGAAAATTAGAAATTTATCCATTCAGATTGAGAAACAGGCAATGCATTTACAGGCATCTCTACTTTATATGCTCTGGTAATGGCTCACATTGAAATGAATAATTGCCTTAAATGTGTAAGGCAGGTTTCATCATTTAAGGGAATTCTATGTTTGAGTCTTTTTAGGTCTAAAAAAGTATTTAAAATGAGGGCTGAGGACTTTTCGTTTAATTTCTGAACTTTGAAACACTAAAATCTTCATATAAAATCAGTTTTTCTTAAAGTGAGACATTGCTCTAGAATACAACGGAATTTCCTTAAGTCGGGTTTACAAGGAGAAATGCATGAAGCGAGCACAAATGTAGAGAGAGAAATTTTGAATGAATGGTTTTTGTTCGTAATTATTAGTTTTACAGTGGGGGGGAGGGCTCAGTATTTGAGAAACAAAAGGTTTACAGTGATGAACTGTGGCTTTTTTAGGAGATCAGGGGTACCTTCCTTGCTGCTCCTCATTATGAGGTTAATTTGTGCAGTGGAATAAACAAAAAATGCGTTTTAAACCCAGCACTGTCTCCAGTTAGCTGGGAGACCAAGCCTGGTTCTTTTTTTTAAATGTTTTATTTATTTATTCATGAGAGTCAGAGAGAGAGAGAGAGAAAGAGAGGCAGAGGCAGAGGGAGAAGCAGGCTCCCCGCCTAGCAGGGAGCCCGATGTGGGACTCGATCCCAGGACCCTGGGATCATGACCTGAGCCGAAGGCAGACGCTTAACCATCTGAGCCACCCAGGCGCCCCAACCCAGCCTGGTTCTATAAGTGAGGCCTCACCTTTCTCCTCCGTAAAATGGAGCTAATAGTAGCTGCATCCAGAGTGTGGTCAAGAAGTGTACCTCAGAAACCAATAATACATTATATGTTAATTAATTGAACTTAAATTTTTAAAAATGAAAAAAAAGGAAGAGTACATAAAAGCACATGTAATACAGACTCAAAGTCACATTCAAATATAAGCTATTTTTGTTTCTAAATAGGGACTTAGACCCCCAAGTAAGTGGACCAAGTGAAAAATCTGCAAGAAATAAGAAAGCGTGTGTATTTCCCCCAACAGTCCAATAGTCCTGTATCAGGTATACCCGATGTCATAGGGGCTGCACTTTGCTTTCCTTCACTGGGCATAGCTGATAGCCAGCGAATAGGCTGTCTGTAGAGAAGCCAGGTATGGGTCATCGTACTTAGAGCCAAAGATGGAGGACTACGTATCTCAAACATTTTAAATTTATTCATCAGCCAATGCCGATGCATCGAGATCGGCCGATGAATTGAATGCCTGCTGCATGCAGCCACTGTGCCAACCACCAGGGACCAAAATGGCCCCTGCTCCCAGGATGCGTGTGGTCGTATGAGAGACACTAAACGAACATCACGTATACATGTGCCAAACATGATCAAGCATGCAGCACCCACCTAAATTAAACGTGGGGTGGGTGTGAGTGCAGGCAGGAAAGGCCTTTCTGAGCAAGAGGTACTGAAGCAGGACCTGAAGCATGACAAGAGCTGAGGGAAGACCAGACAGAAGAAGCATCTGTGAGGACGGGGAGGCCAGACGGAGCCTGGGTTGTTGAGGAACAAATCCGGTGTGGTTGGTGCTCAACAAGAGAAGGGAAATGGGGTGCAAGATGAGACTGAAGGGACGCTGGGGCATGTCCTGTAGGGCCAAGTGGCCACAGTAAGGAGTTTTGAGTTGACAGTCTCAGGAGTTAAGAGAAGTGACATTGAGTTGACTTTTTCATGGAGATAATGGTGGGCAAGGTTGGAAGTGAGAGGCCAACTGGAAGGCTACCCAAGTGGCTCAGTGAGGCGGGCGTGGACTGAGATGGTGGTAGTGGCAGCAAAGAGAAACTAATGAGTTCAGGATATATTTTTTGGGGAAAAAAAAATCAATAGAACTCACTACCAGATTTCATGTGGGGAGGGAGGGACTAGCAAGGATGACCGGTTTCTGGCTAAATGGCTTGGTGGAGGGAAGGGTTATTCAATGAGAATGAGGTTATAGAAAGAAAAGCTTTAGAGGGGAAGATTCCGATTTCAGTTCAGAAATATTAAATTTACCCAAAGGCACACCGAAGGAGATGCTAGGCAGGAGTCTGAAGTGCACCATTCCGAAGCTCAGCGGCACGCGTGAACTAGATGTCCACAGTGGGGGTTGAACCTACAGATGGGATTGAAGGCCACGGGCAGCATGGGCTCCCCTTGGGGGAGAGGACTGGCAATGAGAAAGGGGTCCATGAGAGGTCCTGAAGCACCACCTTTCAAGACTGGGAGGAGGCAGAGCATGTGGGGAAGGAGAAGGAATGACAGAGGTGGAAAGAGAACCAGGAGAGGTGAGCTCTCCACAAGCTAGAGAAGAGAAGGCTTTACAGGGAGGAAGATCAAGAGTCAAATGTTCCTTAGCAATCAAATTAAGAGATGTAGGAAAGTGGCTGCTGACTTTGGCAATGAGGGGGTTATTGGTGGCCCAAAAGCAGTTTTGCTGAAGTGTGTGTGTGGGGGGGGGGGGTGGTGGAGGCAGAGTGGAGTGTGTTGAAAAGTGAGAAGAAAGAAGCCCTTCCTAAAATACTGAAAAGAAACAAAAATAAATGAATCTACTAAACATAGATCAAGTTGGTCACAGAGCCATAAACGAAAGAAAAAAGTTGGGGGGGGCGTGTAGGTGGCTCAGTCATGATCCCAGGGTCCTGGGATCGAGCCCTGCATCGGGCTCCTTACTCAGTAGGGAGCCTGCTTCTCCCTTTGCTGCTCCCCCCGCTTGTGCCCTCTCTCTCTCTCTCTGTCAAATAAATCAGTAAAATCTTTTTAAAAAATTAAAAAAAAAAAGAAAAAGTAAAGAATTTTTCAGGTGGCTTGATGCGTAGAATTTGATTGTAATTATTTACTCATATATCCTAAAGACAAAAAAGAGCAGCAAAGAAATCTTCAATCATGTTCAATAACCTTTAGTGATAACACTTTTATTTAAATACCTATATGTGTATATTTAGGATAAAGCAAAGAAGTAATTGTTAATGTTGTGAGAAGATAAGATTTTCAGTGAAAGAGATGTCTCATACTTTAAAAGTATAAGCCTAATATCTTAATTTCAATTGGAAATATCAACATGAGCCCATGATTTATTTTCATTTTCTAAAGAACACATATTTCCTAGATGTGTCTGCTGAGCCTGGAAACCTAAAATAAGAAAAAAACCTCAGGAGCAGTGGCATTCCACTGTTCAGATTATGGCCTTTAAATAGCATTTCCCCTTAGAAGGAGCTAGGGCTCCTGAATGGTTGATTCAATCTTGCCATTCTAGAAAGCAAGGAAGAAACCCAAGACTACTGCTCATGTCAGAAAGACACAGGAGCCAAAATTAAAAGACTCCCATTGGCCTCGAATACGTGTGGGGGAAGAAGAGGAGGACAAGGGGTATATAGGAAATCTGTACCTTTCGCTCAATTTTGGTGTGAACCTAAAACTACCCTAAAAATTAGACTGTATTTTTAAAAAAAATTTTTTTTTTTTTTTTTTTAAAGATTTTATTTATTTGACAGAGAGAGACACAGCGAGAGAGGGAACACAAGCAGGGGGAGTGGGAGAGGGAGAAGCAGGCTTCCCGCCGAGCAGGGAGCCCGATGTGGGACTCGATCCCAGGACCCCGGGATCATGACCTGAGCCGAAGGCAGACGCTTAATGACTGAGCCACCCAGGCGCCCTTTAAAAAAAATTTTTTTAAGACTCCCTTTGGCCAGGGGCACCTGGGCAGCTCAGTTGGTTAAGTGCCCGACTCTTGATTTCAGCTCAGGGCATGATCCCAGGGTGATGAGATGGCCAGAGAGGAGCCCCTGTTGGACTTCCCGCTCAGCAGGTAGTCGGCTTCTCTCCCTCTCCCTCTGCCCCTCCCCTCACTCACGCAAGTGCGCATGCCTATGCTCTCTTTTTCCTCTCTAAAATAAATAAATAAATCTTAAAAAAAAAAAAAAAAGCCTCCCTTCGGCAAGGGATAGGACAATTTGAGTATGAAAAGAATAATGACAATGGAATGAAACTCATCAAATCTACAGAATTCCTTGAGATCATATGAAACTAACAACAGCAAAATATCAGGTTTCCACTGAAGGCTACTAGAGCACTAAACTCATTCTAAAACTTGGCCAATAAAGGGGAAGAATCAAGCCTTCACCCTACTTTTCCTGTACAAACTAATGAAATATCAGGGGAAAGACTGATGGGGAACTTTATAGCAGATCGATCTCTCATCAGTAAAAGTGGGAAATCACAGGCCTCTAGTGATAAAATCGTAAGTACGCGGCCCTGCCCCCAAGGCTGATCCTGCACTTAATCCTGCCTCTAGGTCTGACAATCTCTCCATAGGAAATGGGGGAGACAAAGAGGAAAATTCAATGACAACAAGAAGCACCAATCTGCCAAATCCAAAGGTTCAGTCCTTTTACAAGACAAACGGCCTTGTTTCTTCAATGGCATTTCACAGAGGGGAGCTATTATAAAGTTTTCAAAACTCAAGAGAGATAACCAGGAGCAAGCTTCCCATAACAAATGAAATTCTAAACGAATGATATAGGTGGGGAGTGAGAGACAACATGTGTGGGTTTGTTACTTTGTTTTCGGTTTTGAGACGTTTGCTGAGCAGAGAAAGGGTCCTTGCTGCAGAGGGGCATGGCGTCAGGGAGAACATTTGACCAGTGGAACGGAGTGAGCCTTTGGGAGCACCAGCGGGAATGATGAGGGCACAGGAAGGGAATGCCGTTGGGGTGAGGTCCTCCAAGAGACACAGTGAGAAGGAGCCCAGTCCCTGTGGAAGGAACAGCCCCTGGGTAAGATGTGCTTACATCATACACTCTCCTAATAAAAAACATGTGTAGAAATATTAAGCTGATGGCACAGATCTGAAAAAGAAGCGAAGCGAACCTAGGCGTTTAGGAGGGAGAAAGGTATACTGGAGATGTGATGGATTTATAGCACAGTGAAAGCTGACATGCTGGGTCAAATTTTCAACATGGCTCTGACTTTTGTTATTCCGGTGGATATTCTATGTTTACAAGATTCTTTTGTTTATAGCTCTCTTTACTACGGTGTTTCAAAGAATTCTAGCTCATTAAAAGCCATTTGGTGCAAATAATTAGTATATTCTTTTCACCCAAACCAGCCTTCATTATGTACCCTCACAGGCAAAAGGAGATAGTGGTCACCTCATTCTCCATAGGCCTTCAGGGGTTGTAAATATTGGACTCTCATTTTTCCAGTTGGCCCGTAATCAGAAAAGTGGCTTTGCTGCAAGCAGTAATTACCTTCCAGTGTGTTCCCAATCCTATTATTAACCACGCCGTGACCACGTGAACCCTGAAAGATGGAGCTGCAAATGCTGTCGTGCTCTAAACACATCAGTTTTGACTCTTCGGAGAAGGAAAGGGAGCAAACACTTGTTTTTTTTGTTTTTACTTTCTCTCATTTTTGTTTCTCCTGATGAGGAAGTCTTCACCTCACATCGTCAGTCATATGGTCTCGGAAAACCTGAGAGGTACGGCTAAAGGTTTAGCCACCAAATCTCTGGAATTTATTGCATTCTTCCATTTCTCCTTAAAGGAAATAGTTAAAAAAATTTTTTTTTTGACAGGAAGTAGGTTTTATTGGTGGGCATGAATAGGGAGGGGGCAATGCCGAGGTTCTCATGAATGCAGAGCCCTCCATTTGTCCAAGGGGCCACGATTAGGGATGTATTTGACCCCACAGCCATCCGGGATAAGCCGCTTTTCAGCCACCATGTCTTCAAATTCATCTGCATTAAACTTAGTAAAGCCCCACTTCTTGGAGATGTGGATCTTCTGGCGGCCAGGGAACTTGAACTTGGCCCTGCGTAGGCCTCAGTCACATGCTCCTTGTTCTGCAGCTTGGTACGGATGGACATGATGACTTGGCCAATGTGGACCCTGGCTACTGTGCTCTGGGGCTTTCCAAAGGCACCCCGCATACCTCTCTGCAGCCTAGCTTGGAGATAGCATGAGGTCAGACTCAATATCCACTGGAAAGGGCTGTCTTCAAGGTCCCTTAGGGCAACCCAGACAATCAACAGGCTGCATACACTACCAAGGAGGCTACTGTTTGCAGCCATGGAACACTGGGCCCCCATGGACAAAGAGAGGAAATAGTTAAAAATTTAACCTCTTTGTCCATAACCACGTTCATAGATAATTTTATGTGGGTACGCACGGTCACATATGTGCTTTGGGAAGAGGGGTGGCCAGTTTTTCCTTTCTGTGTTTTTGTTTTGCTAAGCTCCAGCCGCTTCCTCTCTTCCTCCTTTTCCCCAGCTGAGTGCCCAAGGCCATCTATGCTGAGAAGCTGGGATGTATCCTCCCGTGTTTTCTCCTTACTCAGGTATTCTTCGACCCACACCTAGGCATGTATCTACTTAGAAAGGCATGCATTTTTTATTTTTTTAATTTTTTTAATTTTTAATTTTTATTTTTTTAAAGATTTTATTTATTTGACAGAGAGAGCACAAGCAGAGGGAGAGAGAGGAAGAAGCAGGCTCCCTGCTGAGCAAGGAGCCCAATGTGGGACTCAATCCTAGGGTCCTGGGATCATGACCCGGGCCGAAGGCAGCCGCTTAACCGACTGAGCCACCCAGCCGTCCCAAGGCACGCATTTTTTAAAGCACTGTCTTTTTTTTTTTTTTTTAAAGATTTTATTTATTTATTTGACAGAGAGAGACACAGCGAGAGAGGGAACACCAGCAGGGGGAGTGGGAGAGGGAGAAGCAGGCCTCCCGCCGAGCAGGGAGCCCGATGCGGGGCTCGATCCCAGGACCCTGGGATCATGACCCGAGCCGAAAGCAGACGCCTAACAACTGAGCCACCCAGGCGCCCCTAAAGCACTGTCTTATAAACAGGTGGCCATAGCGTCCTTTGCATGCTAGGCTCACCATTGCACAACACCTTGCGGGGACCCCTCCTAGTCAGTCCTCTGGTTTAGCTCCGCTTCATTCTCTTAGTAAATGGAGGGAGAATTCCCCAGTGTGGAGGTGTTACTGACGAGCCTTCACTTTGTGCTCAGGTTTTTGCCCTACGAAGCCATACAGTGAACCTACTTGTTTATCCTCGTGGTCTCGAAGAACCCATAGCCTTACATAGGGTCATCCGTATTTGATAGGGTCTCAGGAGCACAGCTGCCAATGAATTCATTTATTCTTTGAAGAGATGTTGCCAGATTGCTTCCCAAAACCGGGAGGGAGAGGAAGGGAGAGTTAAGGAGAAGACAGCGCATGTGGATAAAATGCTTAGTCCGCGGATTTAAATTGTGTGGATTGGATGAGGGGCCAGGTGCCATGTAATGACCAATCCAGTGATTATTATTATTAGTTCTTCTGAAGACTATAGGCTCCCCAGGTGACCATCTGGGCTTGTGTGGAGGGGGGCCATTCATGAGGTGTGTAGCAAAAGTGACCCTCCACCATTGTGCACCCAGAGGTTTAGAATGGAAGGTTAGAGCTGTGAGGAGCACAGGCTTTGGGGGTCAAACGGACCTCACCTCCAGTCCCCACATGACCCCTTTCCACTGTGGCATCTTGGGCAAGTTGCCCAGCTTCTTCGCTTCATTTCCTCATCTTGCTGAATGGTGAGGATGGTGCCAGTCTCAGAGGGTGGCTGTGAGATGAAGCATCTGGAAGGCCCTGAGCAGAGTGTCTGACCCTCGGGTTAGGTGGCATTGTTTCTCAAAGGCCTTCATTACGGCTCTTCCCCACACCCCCTCTCAGTGTGCGCCCCGCGGATGAGAGCCTGCTGAAGCAGGGACTGCTCCATCTCTGCATCTTTACGTATCCGCTTCGGAGTCATCTCTGCACCTGTATGTATCCAAGAAGTAATGTGAAGTCAATCCCAGACGTGATCTCATGTCAACTGGTAATACTTGCGTGTACTTCTGATAGCAGTTCTCAAAGTGTGATCTGGAGGCCCCTGAAGGTTTTCCTCTTGGGAGGTCTGCCAGCTGAAAACTATATAATAGCACGAATATGCTGTTTGTCTTTCATTCTCACCCTCTCATGGATGTTTGCAGGCACAGACAGATCTGAGAATCCAGCTGTCTTGAACTAAACCGATATGACAGAGAGTTGCACATTTTTACAAATCTCTTCACAAAAATGTAAGACAATGCCACTCTGTTTTTTTTTTTTTTTTTTTTTTTTGTTTTGGACTATATACTTATTTTTCATAAAAATAAGTTTGAAAACATATTTATTTCAATATGTGTATTTATGTTGTTGCTGTTTTAAGAGAATCAAATGGATATTTTATTTTATTTTTTATTTTTTTAAAGATTATATTTATTTATTTTGAGAGAGCACATGAGAGAAAGAGAGCATGAGGGGTGCCTGGGTGGCTCAGTTGTTAAGCGTCTGCCTTCAGCTCAGGTCATGATCCCAGGGTCCTGGGATTGAGCCCTGCATGGCCCCGCATCAGGCTCCCTGCTCCGCGGGAAGCCTGCTTCTCCCTCTCCCACTCCCCCTGCTTGTGTTCCCTCTCTCACTGCCTCTCTCTCTGTCAAATAAGTAAATAAAATCTTTTATTTTTTTATTTTTTTAATATTTTATTTATTTATTTGAGAGAGAGAGAGAAGGAGAGACAGTGAGAGAGTATAAGCAGGGAGGAGAGGGAATAGTGGGCTCCCCACAGAACAAGGAGCCCGATGTGGGGCTCGATTCCAGAACCCTGGGATCATGACCTGAGCCGAAGGCAGATGCTTAACAACTGAACCACCCAGGTGCCCCATAAATAAAATATTTTTAAAAAGAAAGAAAGAAAAAGAAAGAAAGAAAGAAAGAAAGAAAGAAAGAAAGAAAAAGAAAGAAAGCAAGCACGAGCAGAGAGAAGGGGCAGAGGAGAGGAAGAAGCTGTCTCCCCGCTGAGGGCTTGGTGCGGGGCTCGATCCCAGGACCCAGGGATCATGACCTGAGCCGAAGGCAGATGCTTAACTGACTGAGCCACTCAGGTGCCCCTAATTTCTACTATAGGAAAAAAAAATATGTATTTCACATAAAGAAAAGCTCTTGGGGGTCCTCAATACTTTTTTAGTGTTTTAACTGAGATTTAATTCACATACCAAAGAATTCACCTTTTTAAAGTATATAATTCAGTAGGTTTTAGTATTTTTACAAGGTTGGGCAACCATCACCACTAGCTAATTCCAGAACATTCATATCACCCTAAAAAAGAAACTCCATATCCGTTACCAGTCAGTCTCAATTCTTCCCCCTCCTCATCCTCTTTCTGACTCTGACTTGTTTGTTCTGAACATTTGATATACATGGAATCTTCTGTGTCCGGCTTATTTCACTTAGCATACTGTCTTTAGGACTCATCCACATGGTAGCAGGTGCCAGAAGCTCATTACTTTTTGTACCTAATATTCCACTGTACGTATATACCACATTTTGTGTATTCGTTCATCAGTTGATGGACTTTGGGGTTGTTTCCACTTTTGGTTAGTATGAATAATGCTACTAAGAACATTTGTGTCCAAGTTTTTGTATGAATACATGTTTTTAGTTCTCTGGGCTCTATACCTAGGGCCAGAATTGCTGAGTCTAACTCTGTGTTACGCTATGCTTAACTTTTTGAGAAACTGCCAAACTGTTTCCCACAGTAGCGGCACCATTTTACATTTCAACCACCTATGTATAGGCGTTCCAGTTCTCCACAGCTTTTCCAAAATTCGTTATTTCCAGCGTTCTTGATGCTAGACATCCTTGGGAGTATGACTCAGTAATTTTTAGAAGTGTAAGGAGTTTTGAGACTAGAAGTTTTGAGAGTTGCTTTTCTGACATAGAGCTTATAAAAATAAACATAATAATGTTGTCAATCTAAAAATTAACAATAATTCCACACAATTGTGCAACCCCAGGGTAATCAAGTTGGCCTGGACAGACCCAATTTACACCTTTGTAGCCTTTAACTTTCAACATGCCCTGTTTAGATGACAGATTATATGAACACCCTAATAATGAGTCTATGTTCAAATTTCTCCCAGTTGCCTTCAGTATGTCTTTTTCCAACATATTGAGAACAAGATCCGACACTGCATTTGGTTGAGATGTCTTTAAAAACTTTTAATCTCTATCAGTTCTCCCTCTACTCCATTTCTTTCATGCTCGTCATCGATTGAAGAAACCGGGTAATTTGTGGAACTTCCCACATCCTGATTCGACTGATTAAACCATTGTAGTCTCTTTTCATCTGTTTCTTTGTCCTCCATGTTTCTTGCCATTTGGTAGTTAGATCTGGAAGTTTGATTAGATGAAGATTCAATGTTTGTGCAAGAATATTTCGTAGACGCTGTGTACTTCCTATTGCAACAGGAGGCATGTGGTATCTGTCTCACTCAGTGATGTTAAGATAAATCAGTGGGTTCAGGGTTTTTAGTTTGATTCAGCCAATATAGGTTTCCCACCAACATATTTTAATTTTAATTTTTAAGTAATCTCTATGCCCAAGATGGGGCTTGAACTTACCACCCTGAGATCAAGAGTCCCATGCTCTACCCACTCATTGAGCCAGCCAGGTGCCCCCCACCTCATACTTTTATTTTTTTAAAAGATTTTATTTATTTATTTGTCAGTGAGAGAGAGAGAGAGAGAGAGAGCACACAAGCAGGGGGCGCGGCAGGCAGAGGGAGAAGCAGGCTCACCATCGAGCCAAAGGCAGACACACTCAACTCCCTGAGCCAGCCAGGTGCCCCCGACCTCATACTTTTAATAGCTATTGTTGCTTGTCCCAGTGTTTCTTTATGAGTTGTGAGGAGTCACTCTCTAAGTCCAACTGTTCTGTTGCATTTATTTTCCTTACAAACTATTTGGGTATCCTGAAATGATAGCAGAATAAATGCTTAATTTTTTCCCCTTATTTACCAGTTTTCCAAACAAATAGTTCCTTAGGCAATACAAGAGTAAACAATGAGGGATTTTAAAAAATATTACTATGCATTCATGGATTTGTATACATTTGATATGTTTCAATCAATCAGTCATTATTCTTTCTTCAGCCCAAACTGTTCCATCTTTAGCCAAAGGGTGCCCCTTTATCTTTGCTCTTGGGCTCTTTTGACATAACCCCAGTAGTATTTGATAGC
Organism: Phoca vitulina; assembly: GCF_004348235.1. Taxonomy (NCBI): domain Eukaryota; kingdom Metazoa; phylum Chordata; class Mammalia; order Carnivora; family Phocidae; genus Phoca; species Phoca vitulina. The sequence continues at coordinate 10,462,080 of NW_022589718.1, forward strand.
CACCTTATTCTGGGGCATAACAAAATGCCACAGGCTCATCTTTACACAATCCCTGCCCCAGTTCTGAAATCAGTCATCTCCTAGAGGGGTCTTTGTTCCTCTTAGTGGGCAATGGCATTTAGATGATCAGTTTGGACACTAGGGGTGCTCATAGGCAATGGATTGCCATTGCTTCTTGGCCTTTTCAGTGGACACAGCTAACATATATGTATTTTGTAGAAAGAGAAAAATTATGACTCATACTACCTTTGCTGATTCAAATTTTCCATTATACAACTTATCCCTAACATCATTGACTTGATACTTGTATCCCTTCATCTCTCACTGAAGACCTTGGTATCTAACGATATCAATTCCATTACTTATTTACTATTTTACTTAAACATATAGATGTAAAATACAAATACATGCAATAGCAGCTAAACAACAATACCAGTATTATTACTAACAAATACTATTAGTAAGTGTAGTTTGATTTCTTTGCCATTCTTTTTTATCCTGAGGATGTGTCACCCTAAGGATATATAGTCAAAATAATGAGTTTTAAAGTCAGTTACTTATTTTTCCAGGTAGTTATGTCAGTAACTCCTGATACACTCTGATTAGTGGCTTTTTTTTTCTTTTGGAAAATGCTTTATTTTCTTTTAAAAAAATAATCATGTAAGCCATTTACGTGATTCCAAAGTCAAACTATAAAACACAGTATATGAAAATAAGCCTGGTTTCCACTCCCATTCCCTTCACTCTGTTTTTTCCTTATATGTAACCATTTTTATTAGTTTGTGATTTACACTTGCTTTGCCTCTTCTTGAAAATGTAAGCAAAAGCACACATCTTTGTTAGAAGAAAGGCAATGTATATGTGGTTCCAGCCTTGCTTTTTTCACTCGATGTATCCTGGAGTTCTGTGGCCTTCCACAGAGACGGGCTTCATTCTTTGGTAAAGCTATACAGAACAGCTTTGTGTGGGTGTACCCTGGTTTAGTCAGCCAGTCTTCTGTGGATAGACTTGTGGGTTCAACAAACATTTATTGCGTTGCTAAATCGTGCCAGGCACTGGGGATAAAGACATGGTCTCTGGCCTCAGGAAACTCAGAGTGAAGAGGGGGAGACCACTGCAATACAAGCGCTTTGCTCACAAGAGAGTGAGATCTTGGATCCACTTAGCACAAAGGGTGCGTGGAACAGGGCAGACAGGCTCACACACAGGAGGGACACAATGACACTCTGTTGATTGGCATCTTGCTCCCACACGGACCTTAATATGGGAGAATCCCCATGGGAGGAACTCAGTTTTGTTTTGTTTTTTTAATCAATGTTTGAAACTACTTAGAAAATCATGAGTGCCACCAATTGGTCAGAGAAGGCAAGGCCAAATCAAAGAGGCAGAGAGGAAGGGTCCTAACCACAAAACTCCCTCAAAAGAGGAAACGTAAATTAATACATAAGCTGTGGTTTAACAATTAACGCCGGTATTGAATTTAACACTCACCAGAGATGGTTCTAAGCTGTTGACACATACTTAACTCCTTTATTTTAAAATAACAATCCTAAGAAGTAGGGACTATCATGCCTCACATTTTACCGTTAAAGAAATTACGGCACAGAGAGGTTACTGAACTCTTCAAGGGCACACAGCGAGCGAACGAGGAAGGGAGCAAAGAAGCGCAGACGACAGGATACTCGCAAGCAGTGCCCTCTCTCCCGGGTGGGAAAAAAGCACTGTGTCTTCCTGGACCATAATCACCCGCTGCGGAGGAGAAACTACCGTTGACACCTCCCTCCCTACACACACCCCCCAAGATCGGAAAAACCCTGCAGGGCTCTCTCTGGACTCTTGGGGGGCGCAGGAATCCCGAGGCCCGTAGGCCACCTGCGGGGTGCACGGCGGAGGCCCAGCCGGCCCGCCCCGCAGCGCGGATTTGAGCAGCGGCCGCGAGCTGAGGGGTTGCCCGCCGAGGGGCCCCCTCCGAGCAGCAGCCGAGCCGGCTCTCCGACCCCTCCAGGTGTGCGCCGCCCATTTCTCCGCGCTCCCGCTCACGCCTGGGCAGCAACGAAGGCCGCTTCCCCGGGCTCCTACGACACGGGGGAAGCTACATGCAGCCATGCAGCCACGGACGAACTCCCAGGCATCGTTACCCTCCCATGGGGTACCCCATGTCAACCGGACACAATTCTACACTCAGGGAACCCGCAGCGAGGGGACAAGCAGTGCCGACGTAGCATGACACGGGCAAGGACAAGGGGTCGCACTGGGCAGTGGCTCTCCGCCCCGCTCCGCCTCGTCTGGTCTGTCGAAACCGAGCCAAAGACAGGTGGTTGTGGGCCGCCCAGCTTGAACCTGCAGATCGCCTCCGCCCGCTGGCTCGGGAGCTTGCTTCCGGCGCCGCCTGCCGCCCAGACCCAGTACTGCGGGGGTCTGCCCCGGAGCACAGCGCGCTCACACCCGCGGGCCCGCCTGCAGTGCGACTGCGCCGCCGCGACCGCCCCGCGCCTGGGTGGGGGTCAGATCCCACAAGCCAAGTCCTCGCCCGACACTGGCACCTCACCTGCAGCAGCCTGCGGATGTGCGCTTTAAGAAGCCGGCTCCTAGATAAAAAGCTACAACCTGCATCAAACCAGACTCTGAAACTGGAAAGCTAGATGCTCCCAAACAAACTGGCAAAACCTCTCCCTGCTCCTACAACCTGCAGACGCAACACAGCCTAGGAATAACCAAAGCCCTAACTCTTTTGAAATACTGAAGAATAAAAGGATCCTCCAAGTTCACGTCAGACGGGTAATGTGCCCAGGTCGTAAACAAGGTTCGAGGGAGGCACATATCACACAACGGCGTGAACACCCAATCATCACGCTTATGAACTACAAAAGGATCGCGAGGTTGGGGCTGTTAAGGAGTCCCGAGTATGTCCCACTGACTTTTAAGAAAGGGTGACAGACTTGGGCTTTATATATTCAGTCTCACAGTAAAATTGGGTGTAATTTTAAAATATCTTCGATATTTTTCTTTTGTTTCTACCTTAATAAATGAAAACAAAAACAAAATTAGCGGGCGGATATGTCTATGCAAAATTTTCGCCCAAACTCCTCCTTTTTGGGGGAACCTGGTCTCTGTTGCTTTACGACAAGCAGGCCGTGAAACGACGAAGTGTTGCCTGAGTATTGGCGGAAGCTAGCCTTGTGCTTTGCGGCAGCGAGGCGAGCTGGGTCCGGATCCCAATAGGTACCTCCGTGCTGGAAGGTCTGGAGGTACCACCCGTGGTAGTGTTTGTGTCATGCCTTGGGGCTTTATTTCTTAAACTCTTAGGGTTTTTGTTTTTGTTTGTTTGTTTTTTGTTTGTTTTTAATCTTCAGAAAGGCAAGAATAATTGATCTGTTGGGAGTCTGAGGCTCTGTTACTCCCGGAGAGGCTCCTTTCCCCTTCCTGCATCTTTTCCTTTACGCAGACTTTACTCTTTTGCGGGTGAGACTCGCGCCCCCCCACCTCCACCCCACCCCCCGACGTCTTGCCGTTTTATTTGGTTTTAGTTGCGTTCTCCGGGAGAATTCCAGCCTCCGGGTGATCTTTTTTTCTCTAGCAGATCCGCACCAGCCTCCCGTCTCGGCTCCCTGGAGGAGACCCGCTCATCACTGCCGCAGTCTGAGGAATGGAGCAGGACAGCCCTCGGGAATCCCCATCGCAGGAAGGAGCTTCCTTGCCGGGAGAGCGGCCTTCCTCCGCCCTCGGACAGTCTTTCTCCCAGGTTTTGCATCGTCTTACCAGCCAGGAGTCCGGACGGGGCAAGGCCAGAAGTGCCGTAGTTCAGGACCTCGGTGCTCTAATAGAAGCCACAGACTGTGATCAGTTATTTGAGGGTGGTGGCACATCGCCCCGCGGAATGCCAGAGATGCTGGGGCAGGTGGCAGAAGCCCTAGAGAAGTATGCAGCCCCACCCAAGGAGCAGCAAGGTAGAGGTCATGGCCGCTCTGAAGTGGCCGAGAAAGCGGCAGCAGTTGGGGTGCTGTTTCTTAAACTGTTGGGGAAAATTGAGGCGGCCCAGAATTCCTTGCTTTGTCCTACATGGAAGATAGGCCTGCGTCACTTGGCAGGACCCATCTATATTTTCGCGGTCACGCACAGCTTGGAGCAACCATGGACCAGCCCGAGATCCCATGACGTTGCTGGAGAGGTGCTCTCCTTACTCCTCCGAGTTACTCGGTGTGGTTCTGTGGCAGGATTTCTGCACGGAGAAAATGAAGATGAGAAAGGGAGATTTACTGTAATAATGGAGCTTCTCAAACCTGATCTGAATAAGTGAGTATTCTTGTCAAAAGGGCCACTAACTTGAGCTTCAGCCTAACATTTTAGAATATTAGAGCTCAAAGGAACCTGAGTTTCTTCGATGGTAAGATAAAGGTGTTGTGATAATAGCAGATCTCTTAAGGCCCAGGAAGGTTGCAGTTTGCTATAAATGGCATTATCAGATATTGGCAAGTTCGACATGAGAGCCCAGGTCGTCAGACTTCCATTCCCTAGTGCTCTTTCCAGTGCTCCTGACAACTGCCCTGGACATCGGAAGGTCTGTCCCATTTATTTATACTAAAGTTTCTTAAGTTAGGTGACTATGGGGATTTGGAGAGGATTTAAACTTATGATTTGAATTTAAACTTAGGGATCTTGAAACTCATCACTAGTTATTAGATGAGGATGGTTGTTAGATATGAAAGTGGTGTTTGGGATGAAAAAAGCCCTTTAGATTGCTATTAGCTAAAGTATTTTCTGTGAGTTCCACTTGCTACTTTATATGTTACTATTAGTACCACGAGAGTGATGAGAGAAAAATGTGTACATAACTGTCATTTTACCAGGAACTTGGAGTTTTGAAGTAGTCTGGTACTTTTTATTGCTTCCGAGTAGGACCAGGTCAGAGAGCCTTTCTGAACCTGTTGCATTTTTTTTTTTTTTTTTGGTAATATGAAGATAATATTATCTATTACACAGTTATTTTGAAGGTTGAGTAAAGTGTGTAAGCCTACTTTATAAGCTGTAAATTGCTTTTGTTCAAATATCGATTCACTTGCTCCCTTGTAATATTTATAATAATACTGAAGATATTTCTTTTACTCCTCTCTCCTTTAGCAGATCTTCCCTGTAACCACCCACACCATCACCACAGATTCTTTACAAGCTACTGTTATAAATGGCTCCTTCTCATTGGATAAGCTTTAGACCCAGAGCCCTGGCTGATTCATTGTTAAATGTATTTAGTATCAGGTTATTTGTTTTTTGTTCTTTTAGTGCAAGTTCTGTAAGTTATTTTGATCTAAATCTTAAAATGTATAACATCAAGAGTTACGTGTGATGTATTCTTTTCAAGGACAAGAAAATGCTCTGTTTAGCTTGAAGAGGTTGGTTTTCTTTGCTGATTAACACCGTGTCACTTTACTTAATGTGGTTTCACATTTCCGTGTAGGGAATCCTGGAAGAAAAACCCTGCCACCAAACATGTTTTCTCATGGACTCTGCAACAGGTCACCCGACCCTGGCTGAATGAACATCTGGAGAGGGTACTCCCCCCATCACTGCTCATCTCGGATGACTATCAAACCGAGAACAAAACACTGGGTGTGCACTGCCTCCATCACATTGTGCTGAATGTGGTAAGCAGCCTCTGCAGTCGGCCATCTGTGTGGATGGGACAGATTGAGGCATCATGATACCATTTTATTGTTGTCTTTTTTTATCTTTTATTAGCTTCCTATTAATGTTGTTATGTGACTAAACTCGCTTATTTATATTTTTTTCTGTATATTTTCCTTCTGCCAACTTATGATTTGAATTTAAATTTAGGGATCTTGAAACTCATCACTAGTTATTAGATGAGGATGGTTGTTAGATATGAAAGTGGTGTTTGGGATGAAAAAAGCCCTTTTTTTCTACCAAGGAGGTAGATTGTACCTCCTCGATAACACCTGGACCATTATCCTGCATGTCAAACTGAATAACCAGACCTTGAGTAATTAACAGTTGACTTTCAAGGAGCAAAAAAAATCAGAAACTAAAAGAGGTTTTATCCAAATATGCAAGCCATTATTATATTACTCAAGGAAACTTTTTTTTTAACTGTGTATTTTGGAGCTTTTAAAATATACACAGAAGTAGAGAGTGGTATAATGAATCCTATGGCATGATAGATTCTGTGTATCCATACTTCAGTTTCAAAAATTACCAACATTGGGTGCCTGGGTGGCTCAGTCGGTTAAGCGTCTGCCTTCGGCTCAGGTCGTGATCTCAGGGTCCTGGGATCGAGTCCTGCATGGGGCTCCCTGCCTCTGCTCCTCCCCGCTGCTTGGGTGCACACGCTCGCGCTCTCGCTCTTTCACAAAAATAAATAAAATCTTTAAAAAAAGATCAACATTTTGGCAACCTTGGGAAAATTTTAATTGGGTAATTTGTCTGCTTGCAGCCGGCTGCTGATTTGCTCCAGTATAACAGAGCCCAGGTCCTCTACCATGCCCTTTTCAACCACCTGTACACACCAGAGTACAACCTCATTCAGGTAATTGTAATTTTTGTTTATAACTGTGAATCTCAGTTCTCAAATTTGAGTAGAAGGTGGTATTATGTGAATAAGAATAGTTGAGACATTTTCCTCTTTTGGAAGGTGAGGATGATGACTAAGTCATAGCCAACTTGAAAATAAAGAGGTAGCAAATGACTAGTGAAAATGTCTCAGTACTGAGCAGGCATCCACATTTCTGAGTCCACAGAAGAGCCAGTGTTTTGTCTTCCATCTGGGTCAATTCTATATCACTTGAGGGCGGCTTTGTCTGAAAAGTTCTATTTTTATTAACTTGTGTCCTTTTCTGCCTCTTTGTATCAACACACACTTGAAACTCTTTGTAAGTTGGGTATTACAGTGCCATTCTTCCTTCCCAAAGACACTGAGTATCTACTGTGTGTGAGTAACCATTGTAAGTTCCAAGAGTGAATGGATCAGACAGGGTTTCTGGCTTTAAGAAATCCTTTGGAAAGACATGTAAATAAATGAGTATTTATACATGTCTGTAGTACAGGGTGATAAATCTATTAAGAAGAGGTTTGTATAGAATGCAGTGGGTGTCCAGCAAAGGGTGGCTAACCAGGTTTGGTGGTGTTGGGATGGTTTTAGGAGGATTTAGGAAGGAGGTGATATTTGAAGGATGAACAGAAGTTTTTTAGGATGGGCAAGAACATTCTGAAGACAGAAGAAACAAGTTATATAAAATCAGAGGTAGAAATAGCCTCTTTTCTTAATGCCTGTCCTCCCTTCCCCTCTCCCCCCAGCCACCTTTCTTTTTAAATATTAAGTATTAAATTGAGAATCTAGGTATTGACAGCCAAAAAGTTTAGGGCTCTTTAGATGATGGTTTAAAAACAAAACAAAACTAAGAGGAAAAAAAAAAATCCCAAGAGAGCTAGAAGGGAGTGCTTAGATACTGAAACTTCACATAGGGTAGTCAGACTGGACACAAGTGAGGACCATTGTAGATTCTTTTTTTTTTTTTTTTTTTAAGATTTTATTTATTTATTTGACAGAGAGAGAGAGCGAGAGAGGGAACACAAGTAGGGGGAGTGGGAGAGGGAGAAGCAGGCTTCCCGCTGAGCAGGGAGCCCGATGTGGGGCTCGATCCCAGGACCCTGGGATCATGACCTGAGCCGAAGGCAGACGCTTAACGACTGAGCCACCCAGGCGCCCCCCATCGTAGATTCTTTGTAGGAGCAGTTTTATTGTGAGTATGTGTAACTATCAATTTAATTTAGAAATTTCGTGGCAATAGACTTAGACTCCTATAATTTCGGTTAAAGTCCCAGCTGTGCCCATAAGGTCCCATTTCATAGCTTAGCAAAGAACAGTCTGGAAGAGGAGGTGTTAGGGGCGCCTGGGTGGCTCAGTCGTTAAGCGTCTGCCTTCGGGTCAGACCATGATCCCAGGGTCCTGGGATCGAGCCCCGCATCGGGCTCCCTGCTCAGCGGGAGGCCTGCTTCTCCCTCTCCCACTCCCCCCTGCTTGGGTGTTAACTTGTTTGGAGATGATGTAAAACAAACTTGAAAATATAAAGTAATATACACTTCATGTATTACTGGTATCTTTCAGAATTCTATCACACGGACCCCAAGGATAGATTAATGAAGTTGCTAGACCAGTCAGTGAATGTGAATGCAAACGGACGAACAGTTCTATTACTTCCTCCTAGGCTGTGCTCCTGTGTCTGCTGGATTTATTCCCTGTCCTCGAGAAAGGCCTGCACTGGAAGGGAGGTGCCGCTCGACCCACCACGCACTGTGATGAGGTACTGCAGTTGATCCTGACCCACATGGAGCCGGAGCACCGCCTTCTCTTACGCAGGACCTACGCGAGAAACCTCCCAGCGTTTGTGAAGAGGCGAGTGCCTGGGCTGCTCGTCCGGCCTACTCTTCATCTCCTTGGTGCCACATTTTCTCTTTCCTTTTTAGGTTGGGGATTCTAACTGTCCGGCACTTAAAGAGGCTGGAGCGAGTCATCATTGGTTATCTGGAGGTTTATGATGGACCAGAGGAGGAGGCTAGATTGAAGATACTGGAAACTCTAAAACTTCTCATGCAGTATGCATGGCCCAGGTAAAACAGCCAAGCAGGCAGGTGTGCCAAGAGGGGCAGAACTCAGCCAATATTCTCTTCAGAAATTGCCCAGGTGTACTTTCAGTACAAAGTCTTAAGGACATGCCTTATATTTGAATATCTCCATTTTTACATTTCTATTGGATATTGAACTGCGGAAGTCACATTGAAAAGATAAAATATACCCATTGTTACTGCAGGGATATCTCTCTCTAGGTTTATAATGTATATTAGAATTTCAAAGGCTATTTAGGAGTGATACAATGCTTAACTTTGTTCACCCCAAAGTTTTTTAAATCTAATTGAGAACAGAGAACTTCATAGCACATTACTTGAACATCTGCAGAGCAGTGACCAGGAGAATACTAATTGAAGATATGATTGCTTAGAAAGCATTCCAACTCTGGCTGGAGGTTGGTGTCAGGAACAATAAACTGGAACCCAGACATGTTTTGTCAGCAAATACTTTCTTGCATGGACAACAAAGTTTAATTCACCTAAGAGTCCAGTGCTCCAAAAACCTCTCTATCTGTTCTGAACCATAATACTCTTAATTTCCTTAGAAGGTTCCCAAAGTCTTTACCCTTAGTTATGTCTGTTACTGGACTGTCTTTGTTTACTTCCGGTCTTTTTTCCCTACTGAACTGTAAGCCCGCTCTGGGATACTGAGTATACAAATTTTCTCAGTACTTGGTTATTACATACACAAATATTATAAGAATGAATGGACTAGAACAGACTGAATGGATGGCAGGCCCAAGTAGGAAGGTTAGAAAATGAATGCCTGTATGGAAGGAGTGGGGCTGGGAAGTGGGAAACAGCAGGTTTTATGTTGATGACAGGTAGGAAAGCTGAGCAGCAAACAACGTAGGAAACAGGCTTAATATTTACTAAATCGAGGGATGCAAACTTTTATTCTTCCAGTCACATTTCTGCCCAGAAATATGGTTTAGTATGCATATTTTCCCACTACAAATTATTTTTCAGCTCTGATTAAGGCTTTTAAGGTTTTTTTATTATAAAAAAAAAAAGTACAGGGGTGCCTGGGTGGCTCAGTTGTTAAGCATCTGCCTTCGGCTCAGGTCATGATCCCAGGGTCCTGGGATTGAGCCCCACATCGGGCTCCCTGCTCTGCGGGAAGCCTGCTTCTCCCTCTCCCACTCCCCCTGCTTGTGTTCCCTCTCTTGCTGTGTCTGTCAAATAAAATCTTCAAAAAAAAAAAAAGTACATACAATTTACCATTTAAAAGTGGACTCAGTGACATTAAGTACCTTCACAATTTTGTACAACCATCACCACTATCCTTTTCCAGATCTTTTTTTTTGTCAAGATAAAAACTTTCAGAAAGGCTAATAAGTTCAAGTAAATAGGCTGGGCTTAACTGATGGTAAGCTAGGATCTGGAACTAAAGGACAGAAAATTCTAATTGACCGTGAGGTCCCCGAAACCAAGTTTCTTTCTCTCACTTTAATTTCCAGGCCCAATGCCTGGGTGGCTCAGTCGTTAAATGTCAGCCTTCAGCTCAGGTCATTGATCCCAGGGTCCTGGGATCGAGCCCCACACATCGGGCTCCCTGCTCAGTGGGAAGCCTGCTTCTCCCTCTCCCACTCCCCCTGCTCTCGCTATCTCTGTCAAATAAATAAATAAAATCTTTAAAAAAAAAAAATTTCCAAGCGCAAGACTACATAAACAAAGTATTGTAGACCATTTCTTCTTCTCTGGCCTAAGGTCTAAGCCCCTGGTAAGGGGAGATCCCAGTTCTTCCTTTTCAGGAGGGATTATTTCCTTACAGTAGAACCAAGCTTCTGGAAGGGAGCAAGGTATTTAGGCCAGAGTGTGTACATGGGTACACACTATGCTGCAGAGAAAAAGAGGGGCTCGCAGTTAAGAAATCTGGTGTCTGGTCTCTAGTTCTGCTTCTAGCACTTTAGTTCCTTCCTTTAGGAAATGAGGGCTTTACAACTTAGATGGCCTTTGAAATCTGTTTTAATATCCTGCTTTAGAGTATGAACATAACTTTCTCTTCTTGATTCCAGAGTTTCCTGTAGACTTGTGGTCTTACTGAAGGCTCTCCTGAAACTGATATGCGATGTAGCAAAGGATCCAAACCTTACACCCGAGCCTGTTAAGAACACCTTATTAGAGGAAGCCACAGATTGCCTAATTCTCCTGGACCACTGTTCTCAAGGACAGGTGAAGGTAAGAGAGTCTGCAACCTGGTCCTTAAGTAATTCCTATGACTGATAATTACTGTTCACATGCCTGACCAAGTTTGTAAATGAACATGGAGGGTGCAGGTTCCCACCTTGGAGACCACTAGCCTTCAACAGAGGTTGATTAACACCTTATTTTTCTTTTAAAGCTCTTCAGAATTTAGACCAAAGGTAAGGTCTCTGGGGTGAGGACAGAAAATGCACAAAAGATTAAGAGTTTACAAAACTTAAGTTCTGTTTTAGTCATCTGAATTTTTTTTTTTAAATGGTGAAATAATGAGCTATAAACCACCAAGGAGTAATAATATAAGTAGAGTGATTCAGATCGATCCCAGAAATGTTTCCAGTTTTTCCAGGGCAACTGTATTTTTCCATATCCACATGGGAGTTCTTCCTTTAGTTTCATATTCCACAAAAGTTAACTTCTCAAAGCCAAAGCATATAATAGCTGTGTGTGTATATTTATATATATTTAATAAACTATCGCCTCATTTCTTCCATTTAGAAATCTTCAATTTAAATTTATAAAGCAGCGTGAAAAGAAATTCATATCCTAAAAGTATTTAGAAATACTGTAGTTTGTTATCAGCTTATTCAAATTACTTTGTGTTGGCTCTTTCATCTCAGGCAGTTTTCGAGCCCCTGGATCCAATCTGATTTGCATTGGCTGGTATTAGCTCGCTTCTTCCTGAGCCAGCAGGACCCTTCCATGTACACCAACACTGTTTTTAACGTTAACATCTGTTCCACAAACTGCTGTCTAGTCTTGTCTGTTCATCCTTTCTTTTGAGTATGGTACCAAGAAAGAAGAACCAAGGTAAAAGGAAAAGAAATATCAATTAAAAAAAAAATCAAAGCCTGTTTGGTTTCATGTTTCAGGGTCTCCTGGTCAAAATTCTCCAAAGCTGTGAAGATAGCAAGGTGGTGAACTGTATCAGAAAAGTGCAGCAGGTGTCTGAAGGCGCGTCCTGCGACGGAACTTAAATTTGTCTTTCCTACAGCAGGAAGGCTTCTTGTTCCAACTGTGTAAATGGAATTGTTTAAGAAAAAAGGTATTTTCACACTAAACATTATAACTTAGACCTTCTTTTTCCTTCTTTTATTCCCACAGAAGTAGGGAAAAGAGAACAAGAAAAAAAAGTCTGGACATTTCTAAATAAAGTTGGGGGGTGGGGGGGGCGGACGCCAAGGAAACGGGTGGATAGCATTTAAAATTTAGAAATATTTACACCCACAAATTCATCTGTTAAGCTTCTTGGGCTCAAGCTGTTACTTCAAAGCATATGCCAACACTATAAAAATACTCTGTTCACAACTTAAGGCTTCCTCCGCTCCCTCCCAGATTTTGTGCACCACAGAAGTAGCATAAATATTAAAAACACAAATATTGTGTTAAGTACCATATGAAAGAGCAAAAACTGGAGGTGTGCACGTTTATGGTAAAAGAAAGGAGGATGTTGAAAGTGTTCAGTCCTATTTATAAATGTCCGAAGAAAAGTCATGTTGTTTTGGCCTTGGCCACAGGCTCTGTCTCCTGCTCATACTCTATCTCCACATAGGCTCGTTTTCTCTGCAAGGGTCCTTTCAAGGGTGTTTTGCCTTTATGTCTGGTATCAAGGGCCTTTTCTTCTTCCTCGATGGAGGATTTATCATCCTGATCTTCATCACTGCTGGCATCCAGTTTATCCATATCCTGATATAGAGAGGAAAAGAAAAGAGAAAATTCATCCCCCAAACTCCTTTCATTGTACTCTCAATTTAGACCCAGAGAATTTATCTGCCGGTGTGTTCAGAAACCTTCTCTTCCCTGAAGGCCCAAAATCTCACCTCAAAATCACTTATGTCACTCTCATCCACCTCATCATCTTCCACAAACTCTCTCTTCCCCACATCCTAAAAAAACACAGAGCTGTTAAGTTCAAAATACAGAATGAAAATTCAGCTTACACATCTAGTTTTATTCTCTGATAAGTGCATAAATAACAAACAGATTGACAGTCTACTTACTAGGCTCAACCGAAATCTACTTATCTCCAAGTTTAATACTTCTGATTTAAAAACATTTCAGGGATATCAATTATCATGCCTAATATAAATCATCAGAGGTAAAACATCCTCATTTTAATTTGTTAAAAAAAATCAGTATATAGGTAGGGCTTTACAAACAATTCTGTACATTTAATTAAACCTATTAATTTCAAATATCAAAAAAGGGTTACTACTAGGAAAAGTACACCTATGGGGACGCCTGGATGGCTCGGTTGTTAAGCATCTACCTTCGGCTCAGGTCATGATACTAGGGTCCTGGGATCGAGCCCCACATCGGGCTCCCTGCTCAGCAGGAAGTCAGCTTCTCCCTCTCCCACCCCCCCTGCTTGTGTTCCCTCTCTTGTTGTCTCTGTCAAATACATAAAACCTTAAAAAAAAAAAAAGTACACCTATGTGCCTATTTGAGTGTACCATGTGATTAAGCAACTACTTGGTTAATCTGGCCTTTTCCTAAAAATACAATCATTCCAGTACCTCCCCTATATTAATAGTGAAATTAAATCCTGTATAAAATTCAGTAGGTTCCTTAATGATATATTCTATCAGCTAATGAGGATTCTTCATTTGTCCCCTTGCAGGAAAAATTTTAGAATACCAATAAGTAAGATTAAAATTGTCAATGTGTAGTTTGTTGGCTGAACTAAAATTAACCTCATGATAGAAAAAAATGACCAAAGAATTATTTTTGGTTAGGGGAATGAAAATGATATTCTCTCAAGTACACGTAAAGAGATCTAGTTCTACAGATTACTGCTTGATGAAGCAAAAACAAACAAACAAGGCTTACTTCTTCATCTTCGTCATCTTTTTCCTCAGAATCTGAAGAGTCACTCTCTGCCTCCTGCTGTTCCAGGGCCTTGTCGAAGGCATGAATGGGGAAGTTGTAGATGTCGCCATACTGAAGGACAGAAACACACACCGGCTTTAATGACATCTCAATCTTACACTTGAAGTCCACTGTCCAATAAGCATATTCCTCAGTGATTAAATGAGAATACTTAATTCGATAAGTAGTAATATTTCTGTATTAATTTCAAGCCTAGAAACGACAATGTCTTTAAAAGCACATTTTAAATAATCAGTGGTTAAAATCAAACAGGTAACTTCCATGAAGAATAGAAGCACATCACTTAAAACTTAGTAGTGTATAAAACCCATGGGTTGGAACAAACGTAAATTTGCTGACAGGAAGGAAATGATAAGGAAAAAGTAAGTTTTATTCATCTGTCTTTTAAATGACACTAATTTTTAAAAAGAGAATTAAAAACTCATTTTGAAGAACCTTAGAAGACTAGGGTAATATGCAGGAGGATCAAAACTGCATGCCTTTTATACAGAGATCTGGAACGAAAATGGAGAAGCCAAGGCCTATATATTTGTTTTATTCCAGGAACAAAATCAAAGTGAAGCTCTTTCCAGCATCTTTGAAAATAAAACACATTTCCCCACTATTTCCTAGCATGATATTATTGGTCTAAAAAATAAAATTTACATCCCAAAGTTCCTGGCTTTCTCACCGTATCTTGTTTCAGTCTCTCCAGCAATTCCTTTTCAATAGCATTATCCAGCTGAGCAGCTATTAATGCCTTTTCCTGTAATAGAAAAATTTGAGTAAACCCATTTACTTCATTAATACTCATTTTTAGCCTGTAGAAGTGGAAGAAACCAAGTTTTTATTTAAAAAAAAAAAAAAATCACTTTTTTCCCCCTCTTGCTATCACCGGGACTCATGCCTCTCCAGCCAGATATATTCCTGCTTTAAACTTTGGGAACCTTTTAAATTTAAAAATTCCAATGGTTTTATAAATAGCATTTTAAATTAAATTCTAACGAAGCCTTTCATAGATACACAAAGCATGTAGGTCTATATACATTTAAGTGTCTTAGAAAATGAACAATCCTGGGGTGCCTGGGTGGCTCAGTCAGTAAAGCATCTGCCTTCGCTCAGGTCATGATCCCAGGGTCCTGGGATTGAACCCCGCATCGGGCTCCCTGCTCAATGGGGGGGTCTGCTGCTCCCTCTCCTGCTCCCCCTGCTTTTGCGCCCTGTCAAATAAATAAATCTTTAAAAAAAACCACAAGAAAACGACCAATCCTGAAACAGATTTTGTAAAAGCTGAGAAAGGGAGATCGAGACTTTGACTCCTACTTTTTCTAAAACCATGTTAGACTCCATGTGACAGAAAAATAAGATTAAAAATCTCTTCCTCCAGTGATCGCATCAAAAACGATAATGATACATGGTATCAAACTACCACCCACAACCAAAACAAAAATCTAACCTCAATCTATCTTTCTCGCCTAAGACTGCATTAATTTAATAGCAAAGATCATAAAATTTTAAAGTCTTACTGGGGCACATGAGCAGTTAAAAGGCTATCGTGATGTTCTGTACTGTTCTCTAAAGTGGGTGCTCACACCTCAAGGGCGATCCACTGAGATGCAGGCAGAAAATAGTCAAAATTGCTGTGTATGTATTTTTTCTTTAAAAATTAAGTTATATTTTTTTATGCATAACAACACTGGTACCTTAACTCTGGCCATAAAGCAAATAGCTGTGTGTCCGATACAGTGAGGAAGATAACCTGAGGGAAAAATACTGTCCAGAGTCTGAAAATGGGGATCTCACTACTTTATTCACATGATTACAGCATACAGTTGATGTTTGCTTAAGTGGGTTTATAGATACTGAATACTTTGCAATACCACAGGCAGAGTTATAAAGGTATACTATTTAATTGTTTAGTACTTAAAAAGAGTTGTACAACTTAAAAGAATTATGCATTTTTCACAAAAAGAAAAATGTTCCGAATTTTCCAGGATGACAAATGACTGTAATATGTAACAACAGAAGCTTTAAAAAATACACTTACTCCATTCTTTCAAGAGAAAAGCAGTATTTTAACAGTGAGTTTAACATGTTTTTAAACTTGTTCTGTGGATAGAACATTTGAAAAAGGAAAGTGATAACATTTATAAGTGACATTGTGAAAACACACGTCTCCCATAAATCACACACTCAAACAATCTGGGAACATAATTTTCCAGCTGATTTAAAAATCTTCCAAATCGACATTTTTCAGAAGGCTTCAAACTTATTTGGTAAAATCAGAACAACTTAATTTCCTCTGAAAGGCTTGCAAGAACACCTGTTTAGCAATCCGGGAAGAAACAAACTCACTAGCTAGATCTGAATAAAAACCTCTGCAAAACTGCTGATGAAGAATGAAAAATGCAGAGCCAGTACTTAATGTAAACTATCAACGATTCACTTCCTGATGTGTCTCTGAGGTACCTATCAGTTATGAGAGCCCTTGAAAACAAATTTCTTCTCCGCAAAGAACCAGACCTTCATTTCACTAGATCAATAACAGGTATGTTAATTATAATATACCTATTAGTGAAAGTATACATGTATAATAACATTTATAAATAATATACCAGGGAGCATATGTTCAAAAATTTCTCTGGTGAGAAATCAGAACAGTTTGGAGACCAATGCTGTAACAGATTTGAAGTCCAAAACTCTGTATGAGTAATAGGAACAAAAGCACCAAATTATTAAAGTGATTTCTTGATAGAATATGACAAATGATCAGGGAAATGTCTGTTGGTAGAGGGGAAGTATGCAGAGCAAATACCCAGAATAACTGAAAATTTGAACTTGTGAGGAAAAGCTAATTCCTAGGTCTTGAAAAGCAGAAGAAAAGTCAACTTGAATGAGGTACCAGTGAGGTGGACAGGCAGACTGCTCTCTGCAAGAAAGGCTGGCATTTCCTGACTAGATTTTCCATGGATAGCATGGTATTACCATCACTATTCATTAATCTGGTAAGAAAGCTGTGCAGTTTACTTCAAAGAAACGAATAATCCCAATCAATTCCTTATAACTAATTTCAAAATCCAAAAAACTCAATTTAGTGGCCTAATATGACCTGAACTGACATAAGGCTCCTTAAAAAGTTTTTTGAAATTCCATCTAGTGTGAACCTTCTTATATTTCACTGCAGAGCTACTAGTGTATCTGATTAGAATGCTCAAACCCTGGGGACCCAAATAAAATTACTAATGAAAGAGGAGAAATAACAACCAACACCATAGAAATACAAACAAATGTAACAGAGTATTATAAAAACCTATATGCCAACATTTGGACAACTTAGTATGAAATGGATAAATTTCTAGAAACCTATAACCCACCATAACTAAAACAGGAAGAAACAGAAAATTTGAACAGACCAATTACCAGCAATGAAATGGAATCAATAATCAAAATGCTCCCCAAAAACAAAAGGCCAAGACCAGATGGCTTCATAGGCAAATTCTCCCAAACATTTAAAGAAGAGTTAATACCCATTCTTCTCAAACTATTCCAAAAAACACAAGAGGAAGGAAAACTTCTAAATTCATTCTATGAGGCCAGTATTACCTTGATACCAAAAGCAAAGACACTACCAAAAAAGAGAACTACAGGCCAGTATCTCTCATGAATTCAGATGCAAAAATCCTCAACAAGATATTAGCAAACCGAATCCAACGATATATTAAAAAAATCATATACCGTGATCAAGTGGGATTTATTTCCAGGATGCAAGCGTGGTTCAATATTCACAAAACAATCAACGTGATATATTACACCATTCAGAGAAAGGATAAAGACCACAGGATCATTTCAACAGATGCAGAAAAAGCATTTGCCAAAGTACAACATCCATTCTTGATAAAAACTCTCTGCAAGGTAGGTCTAGAGGGGACATATCTCAACATAATACAGTCCTTATATGAAAAACCTACAGCCAAAATCATCCTCAGTGGGGAAAGACAGAGCTTTTCCCCTAAGGTCAGGAACAAGATGGGGATGTCCACTCTCACCACTTTTATTCAACATGGTACTGGAAGTCCTAGCCATAGCAGTTAGACAACACAAAGAAATAAAAGGCATCCAAATTGGTAAGGAAGACGTAAAATGTTCACTGTATGCAGATGACATGATACTATAAATAGAAAACCCTAGAGACTCCACCAGAAAACTGCTAGAACTGATAAATGAATGCAGTAAAGTCGCAGGATACAAAATCAGTGTACAGAAATCTGTTTCATTCCTACACACTAATAATGAACCAGCAGAAAGTGAAATAAAACAATCCCATTTACAACTGCATGAAAAACAATAAAATATCTAAGGATAAACTTAACCCAAGAGGTGAAAGACCTGTATTTTGTAAACAGTGATGAAAGAAATTCAAAAGGATGCAAAGAAATGGGAAGACATTCCATTCCATGCTCGTGGGATGGAAGAGCAAATACTGAATGTCCATAGTACCCAAAGCAATCTACACATTAAATGCAATCTCTATCAAAATACCATCAACATTTTTCACAGAAGTAAAACAAACAATCCTAAAATCTGTATGGAACCACAAAAAACCTCGAATAGGCAAAGCAATCTTGAAAAAGAAAAACAAAACTGGAGGTATCCCAAGTCCAGATTTCAAGTTATATTACAAAGCAGTAGTAATTAAAACAGAATGGTACGGGCATACAAATAGACACATAAATCAATGGAATAGAACAGAAAACCCAGAAATAAACTCACAATTACATTGTCAATTAATCTTTGACAAAGGAGGAATGAATATACAATGGGAAAAAGACAGTCTCTTCAACAAATAGTATTGGGAAAACTGGACAACCACAGGCAAAAGAATGAAATTGGACCACTTTCTTTCACCATACACAAAAATAAACTCAAAATGGATTAAAGAGCTAAATATGAGACCCAAAACCATATAAATCCTTGAAGAGAGCACAGGGGGTAATCTCTCTGACATCTGCCATAAGCAACATTTTTCTAGTTATGTCTCCTAAGACAAGGGAAATAAAGGCAAAAATAAACTATTGAGACTGTATCAAAATAAAGTTTCTGTACAGCAAAGGAAACAATCAACAGAACTAAAAGGCAACCTACTGAATGGGAGAAAATATTTGCAAATGATATAGCTGACAAAGGGTTAATATCCAAAATATATAAAGGACTGATAAAACTCAATACCCCAAAAACAATCCAATTAAAAAATGGGCAGAAGACATGAACAGACATTTCTCCAAAGAAGACATCCAGATAGCTAATGGACACATGAAAAAATGCTCAACATCACTCATCAGGGAAGTGCAAATCAAAACTACAATGAGGTATCTCCTCACACTGTCAGAATGGCTAAAATCAACAGCACAAGAAACAACAAGTGTTGGTGAGGATGTGGAGCATCTTGCACTGTTGGTGGGAATACAAACTGGAGCGGCCACTATAGAACAGTATGGAGATTCCTCAGAAAGTTAAAAATAAGAGAACTACCCAAGAGCCAGGCATCACACTATTGGCTATTTAGCCAAAAAATACCAAAATACTTTAATTTAAAGGGATGCATGCGCCACTGTTTATAAGCATTATTTACAATAGCCAAAGTATGGAAACAGCCCAAGTGTTCACTGACTGATGAATGGATACAGAAGCGTGTATATATATGGAATATTACTCAGCCATAAAAAAATGACACCCTGCCATTTGCAACGACATGGATAGAGTCAGAGAGTATAATGCTAAGTGAAATAAATCAGAGAAAGATAAATACCATAGGATTTTACTCCGATGTGGGATTTAAGAAACAAAACAAGAAAAGGAAAAAAAAAAAAAAAGACAAACCAGGAAATAGACTCTTAACTACAGAAAACTGACGGTTACCAGAAGGGAGGTGGGTGGGAAGATGGGGGAAATAGGGAATGGGAATTAAAGAGGTTTACCATGGGGGAGGGAGGGAGAAAAAAAAAGAAAAAAGAGTGCTCAAACCCTGCTGAGAGTAGTATGTGATGTGTAAGAAAGGCAACATACCAAAGGTGTGATTTCTGAGACATTTAACCTCAAGAATTTCAAACAAGGTATTCCTTCTGTTCTCCATTATATATATACCTAAGAACCCTTACTTTAACCTGCCCTGAAAGTCATAAACTTAAAATATGAATATCCGGTATCTTATACAACTAATACAACAGTATTATCCATTAGTGAACCCAAGGCCTGAGCAGTTCACAGACAATAGTGACTGAATCTTTTTCATGATCCCCACCTACACACCCCTACCCTCAATGAAAATACAGAAGCTATGAATACCAAAATAATAAGTTACCTCTCTTCTTTTTTCCCTCCGTTCCACCTTCTTACTCAAGGGAACAAGTTTCCTCCTACGGAAAATAAAACACATTATCAGAAAACCCAAGTGCACATTCTGCGTGTACCTTTAAAAAAAATGAGAAGAGGGATGCCTGGGTGGCTCAGTCGGTTAAGCGTCTGCCTTCGGCTCAGGTCATGATCCCAGAGTCCTGGGATCGAGCCCCACATGGGGCTCCTTGCTCAGCAGGGAGCCTGCTTCTCCCCCTGCCTGCCACTCCTTCTGCTTGTGTGCTCACGCACTCTCTCTCTCTGACAAATAAATAAAGTCTTAAAAAAAAATGAGAAGAAAAAAGGATTGGAGTTGATTTTGTAGGGTTCAGCTCAATATAGCCAAGATTATATACTTAACAATTTTCTAGGTATTTAATGCTATAAAAAGTCAGACATTTTCATATGTATTTTACTTTTTGTTTTCTTTAGGCGTTCTGAGACTTCTGAGGGCATTCGCTATGCCAAGATTAATGCTTCAGTTAACAAAGAAAAAGAATTTTCTGTAGAGGACTGCCATCTTTAGCTTTCTCTGCAGGTCACAATGAAGAAGTATTAGGATCTATCACTCCTTAGGAAGATATTCAATTCTGTGGATTTCATATCACTTTTAAAAATTAGTTTTCAGTGAACTCAGAGTACAGTTCTTACATTCTTATTTATTCAAAAATTTTTAGGTCATTGTCAATTCCTTAATTTTATGATTCTGTCAGGGAGTTATAAAGAAAATTTTCTGAAGCTGCTTTTCAGACAGGGAGGGGATCATCAAATTTTACTAAACTGTTTTTTAAATCCTGCAACATCAAAGGGCACAATTTTAACTGGAGATAAACTTTCTTCTTGTCAGCATATCATAAAAGGTTATCCGAAATTGGATTTAATAAGAAGCATTACCAGAGATTTCATAATCTCTCATCTTCCTAATATGACCCACAGAAAGACGCTTAAAAAATAAATATAATAAATGAATGATCTAAATACTTACTGTCGCTTTAGTGTAAGTTTTCTAATTCGAATTAGGTACTGGGTGATCTTGGTGAATCTCTGCTTACACTTGTGTCGAATGAAACGGGGCCAGTAAATTAGATTTTCATCAATTTGCTCCAGTGCTTTCTCATAGTTTTTATGAAGCCGAACCTATCAAGCAAAAAGAAAGCTTAAAGAGTAAGGGTAAATTATTAGGTCTTCACTGCTATGATACCCATGGGACCTAAGGAGGTTGGCTTCAAAAGTTTAATCCAGGGGCACCTTTGTGGCTCAGCTGGTGAAGCATCTGACTCTTGATTTTGGCTCAGGTCATGATTTCAGGGTCCTGGGATCAAGCCCTGTGTTGGGCTCTGTGCTCAACACGGAGTCTGCTTCTCCCTCTGCCCACCCCCACCTCCCCGCTCGTACTCTCTCTCATAAACAAATACATCTTTTTTTTTCTTAAAGATTTATTTATTTATTTGACAGAGAGACACAGTGAGAGAGGGAACACGAGCAGGGGGAGTGGGAGAGGGAGAAGCAGGCTTCCCGCTGAGCAGGGAGCCAGATGCGGGGCTCCATCCCAAGACCCTGGGATCGTGACCTGAGCCAAAGGCAGACACTTAACGACCGAGCCACCCAGGTGCCCCTCATAAACAAATAAATCTTAATTAAAAGTTTAATCCAGCTATGGTCAAGGAAGAGAGAAAAGCATGTGGCATTTTTGCTCTTGATTAATGATCACTGTAATTTTATGTCCTAAGTCTTACCCGTTCCCAGAGACGCCTAGGAAAAGCTGCTCGCTCTATAACCTTCATATACAAGTAGCACTGTCCTGCAGGATAAAGTAAATACCATTAATATTATTTACAGAGAGACGAGAGAACATCCTTTTAAGAGCTGTTGGCTAGTTCTCATGAAAGTTAAAACTGAGGAGTTACCTTTCTCTTCTTTGATAGTGGCATACTGACTGTTTGCCAGGGGACAAGATGACCGATTACACAGTCCAGTCAGGCTATATTCATTTCTGCAAAAACTCTGAGTCTTAGTTCTAGAATGGGAGGAAAAGAGCAAAAATTATAAGATGGGTTACCAAGAGGGCAACTGAAGGAATCTTTGTTCAATATGCAAATCTAGACTCACCTAATCTTAAAGGAACAAAACTGCTTGTTTCCTAGTGTATCCCAGATAACCTACAAGACAAAGAAAAAACCCAATTCAATTGCTTTGACCCAACAGATGGGAATATTAACTCAAGAAAACAATGCCCTAGGGCAGTGCCCTGGTTTACTGAGGAAGTCTCAAAGGGGTCTTTGAGGAATGAGAGGAGGAAGAAATGCTTTGTAAAATAGTCTGATCTGTTTTCTTTTTACACAGATTCTTGTAGAAAAAGAAAATACAAATTGCCAATAGCCATCACCCCAGGACCCACAGATAAAATTTCATTAGAATTTTGTAAATATTTTTGAATTTTTTTCTATACATGTACTTTCCATCAACCAGTATGCCTATATTTTTAACAAAAATGAGATGTATATATATTTTGTAACATTCCTTTTTTACTTAATATGTTCATTATCCATTGTAAAAGGCTGCACAGTACTAGATTGTTGGATATATGTACCATAATTTGATCTCATCTGGCAAAGAAAATCATCTACTGCTATCTTCTACTAACGTGTACTTTATTCTTTCAGCATTGATTGTATATTTACGTAAGGCACTGATATCCCCAAATCCTGACACACAGGAGGTACTCAAGTATTTGTTGAATCAAGGAAGGTATAGTCCTTAAACAGTTTTATCTATCTATTTAGTGGGAACGAAATGTAAACAAAATATCACAAAGCATTAGTCTAAGTGCCACAAAAGAAGTTTATAAGAGCCTTTGACAAGTGAGCTGCCCTGAGGAACTGGGAAAGGCTTTAAAGAAGTTAAAGCCTAAAACATAAATAAGTGTAAACAAATAGAATAACATTTTTAGAATTTTATAGGATGTCTTTGGTGGGGGATGACAGGAAACAGGTGAGAGGAAATCAAACTGGGAAAGTAGGAGCTCATTCTAGCTTGTGGCTTTAAATATCATCTGTAAGTTGATGACTCCCAAATTGTCATCTCCTGGTCAAACTTCTCTCCAGAGCCGAAGTATATATACACCCAACTGTCAACCTGACATCTCCACTTGGATGTCTGAAAGGTATCACACACTTTAACAACCAAATGAAGCTCTCAATTCCACATCTCTCAAAATACTGTTTTCCTTCCCCATCTGCACAAATATAACCACCACTGAACTATTTGGACAAATCCAAAAATCCTTTGATTTCTCCCTTTCCCCCTTCACTGAATGGATCACGTGGTGTTTTCAGTTATACCGATAATACAGATCTCAAATTCATCCGCTTCTTTTTCTCTCCACCATTACTACCTTGGTTGAAACTACTTTCATCATATTCTAGTCTCCCTGCTTTCATTCTTTCTCTCCTTCAAAAGCCTTTCACATAACTACACAACTTTTCACAAAATAAGTCAGATGTCATTTCCCATTAGAAGCCCTAAAAATACTTCCTACAAGACTCTACATAATCTTGTCCTGCAAGCATATCCAACTCATTACCTCTCCCTCTTCCCTCGATTCCTATAGCACAGGTCACATTGGTATTCTTTAATATATTCCTTTTCTCTTACCTCCAGATCTTTGCATTTTACTGTTCCCATTGCCTGGATTTTTTGCTTTTCCCTCAGCCCCTCAATGACGGCTTATTCTCATCTTTTAGATCTCATCTCAAATGTCTTCCATTCAAGGAAACCTTCCCAGATCAGCTTTGTCTGAAGTGGTCTCTGCTAATTACTCTCTACTTCATCAACCTTGGTCTTACTTTCACAGTATTATTACACAGTACAATGGTTTTCAATTTGTTCACGTGTTTACCACCTGTCTCCTCCACCAGAGTGCTCCAGGAAAAGAGGTCTTTTGTCTGCTTATTAAAAACTAAATCTCCAGTAATTACACAGTACTTGGCACACCGTAAACACTTTCGTATTTCTCATATATGTAACTAAATAAATGAATCGAAGGGCGTCTGCCTTCGGCTCAGGTCATGATCCCAGGGTCCTGGGATCGAGCCCCGCATCGGGCTCCCTGCTCAGCGGGAAGCCTGCTTCTCCCTCTCCCACTCCCCCTGCTTGTGTTCCCTCTTTCGCTATCTCTGTCAAAAAATAAATAAAATCTTTAAAAATAAAAAAAACATTATTAAATAAATGAATCGAGGATGCTTCCAAAAAATTATGACTTGGGCAGACAATGCAGCAAATGTAAAGAAAAACCTAACACAGAAAAAGCAGACTTAAAAGTAACATACACGTGGTAGAAAGGGATCCTTAAATTTCACGTTCAAACTTGGCCATACCAACCCCCGCCTCACCCCCCACCCGCGCGTGCCTCCCACGTCCAGTGACACCATAGGCAAAGTCCTTTATTGCTGGGTACCACGGACTGGATAAGCCAACCCTGTGGATTGAAGTGACGGTGTTCCAGCCCCTTCACCCAGCTAAGGAAGCGGGCTGGGGATCCCGAGTAGACACGTGAGAGCCCCACGCTCGGAAATCGGGGTTCTAGAAGCCTCGGTTCTGGAGCAACACGAGGCTAATGCGATGGGCCAGCTGAGTATGTGGCTTCTGAGTCTCCTAAAGCAGGAGAACCCAGGTGGCAGACAAACACGACACTCACATCATCTGACTGCATGGCGTCCGCGGTTCAGAAGGCAAAGCCTGGCCAAATCTAGGGAGCAGCCATGCTTCTTCCGGAAAATCACTTCCGGAGAACCTAGTCTCACCTATCGCGAGAGTTTTGATTTCTCGGGCTTGCGTAGCGCCCCTTGGCGGCGCAACTTCCGCGTCCACCGCCACGTCCGGTCCGTCACGGCCGGCTAATACCGCCTTACGTCTTGTTCCGGGTCTCCCTCTGGGACGGTAAACACGGTTAGCGGCCCCCTGCCAATCCGCGCAGGTTTCGGACAAGGCCTGGGGCGCGGAGGGGGAGGTCGCTGGGCACGCCCTTGTCCAAAGCGCGGTCTATGACTGCCCCTGAGGGTTGGCTGGCCCAGGCCGGCGGCGGGCCTCCTCTGTCCCGGTGTGCGCTCGGGAAAGCGCGGTCCGCCGCCCGCCGGCCCTTAGCGCCTAGCCGTCGGAGCTGCGTTACTTTCACTCCGCCGTCGCCGGGGCTGTGGAGCTCGAACTCGGTCCTTCTTCACCTGAGACCCGCGTTCCCGCACTCACTTCCCCCTCGCTTAACCCTGCAGACGCTGTTGTTTGGTGTGACGCTGGGTCTTGACCTTTGACATTTATGGATTAGGTAATATTAAAAGCAAAAAAAAAAAAAAAAGGATTAAGTTTGTCCCTCTCTTTTTAATTTGACAAGAAAAAAAAACGTTTAGTAGCTCACACCGTTTTTCTCAAGAAAGGCCAGTTTAATACCAAAAGAGCAAAAAAGGCATAATCTCAGAATAAGGATGGGCACTTACTTTGCATATTACATTATAAAATAATTAAGTATATCATAAGTAATGTATTTGCTGCATACAGGTGAAAACTATGAATTGAGACCACCCTGTTGGAGGGGTGCCTGGGTGGTTCAGTCAGTTAAGCTGAGGCTTAACTGATGGATTCGACTCAAGTCGTGATCTCAGGGTCCTGGAATCCAGTCCCTTCCCGGACTCCTTGCTCAGCGGGGATGTGGCTTGAGAATTCGCTCTTTCCCTCTCCCTCTGTCCCTCCCCTCCGCTGTCAATCTCCCTCTAAAAATAATTAAATAAATCTTAAACAAAACGCCCTCTTGGAAACCATTGATTTGGCAGTGGTTTTTGGAGCCAAATTTAGGTTATGAAAACCAACTGGTATTTACTAAGTATCTTTAGGCAAGTTACCCTTTAGCAAACTATCCCATTTGAAAAAGGGGGCTATATGATGACTGGTGGTATGTTAAATGCATAGTTTACATTGCTTCATAAGAAACAGTTTTGAGGGGCGCCTGGGTGGCTCAGTCGTTCAGCGTCTGCCTTCGCTCAGGTTATGATCCCAGGGTCCTGGGATCGAGCCCCGCGTCGGGCTCCCTGCTCCGAGGGAAGCCTGCTTCTCCCTCTCCCCTGCTTGTGTTCCCTCTCTGGCTGTCTCTCTCGGTCAAATAAATAAATAAAATCTTTAAAAAAAAAACACAACAATTTTGATTGTTCTCACTCATCTACTTGCCTTTCCTGGTTTAAAGACCTAGAGGGCAGTCACACATACAATGCCCTCTTATGTTAATAAAATCAAGTTTAAAATAATATGGAAGAGGGATGCCTGGCTGGCTCAGTAGCAGAGCCTGTGACTCTTGGTCTCCAGGTAATGAGTTCAGCCCTCCCTTGGGTGTAGAGATTACTTAAAAAGTAAATCAAAAGATGAAGCTTCTTAAATAATAATGTGGAAGAAATCAAAAGCTAGATAATACTCACAAGGTGTACCACCCCACACTCCCCAAATTGTTTTAAGTAGGAGAAGTGATATATTTTTCAGGTTGATTTAGAATAATACTCCTTTCCTGCTCACCACCAATAGGTGAATCCAATGAATAGCTTTTTAAACTGATTTATTATTGACATATATTAGTTTCAGTAGTACAAAATAATGATTGATAGATGTATATACTGCTAGAGGATCACTATAGTAAGTCTAGTTAACATCTGTCACTATATAATTGCAATTTTTTCCTAATGATGAGAATGTTAAAGATCTACTCTCAGCAAATTTCAAATATGCAATTCATACTTTTTAACTCTAATCACGATCTGCACATTAAATACCTATGACATATTTAAAAAGGCTTTTTATTTATTTTAGAATGAGAGAACATGAGAGAGACAGAGTGGGGGGAGGGGCAGAGGGAGAGGGAGCATCTCAAGCAGACTCAGAACTGAGTGTGAAGCC
This sequence comes from Phoca vitulina, assembly GCF_004348235.1. Taxonomy (NCBI): domain Eukaryota; kingdom Metazoa; phylum Chordata; class Mammalia; order Carnivora; family Phocidae; genus Phoca; species Phoca vitulina. The sequence goes on from NW_022589718.1 coordinate 10,489,107, forward strand.
CAAGGCTTAATTTCAGGACCCTGAGATCATGACCTGAGCCAAAATCAAGAGTCAGATGCTTAACAGACTGAGCCACTCAGGTGCCCGCCTATGACATTTTCGTAACTATAAGTGTGTGCCTTTTGACTGCCTTCACCCATTTTCCCCCTCCCCCATTCTGTTCTCTGTTTCTATGAGCTCTGTTGCCTTTCTGTTTTATTTTTATTTTTATTTTTTTAAGATTTATCTATTTATTTGAGTTGGGGGGGGAGGTGCAGAAGGAGAGAGTCTTCAAGCAGATTCCCTGCTGAGTGCAGAGCCTAATGCGGGGCTCATTGTGGGGCTGAATCTCATGACCCACAGATCACGACCTGAGCTGAAACCAAGATTCAGACACTTAACTGATTGAGCCACCCAGGGGCCCCTGTTTTTTTTTTTTTTTATTCCACATGCAAGTGAGATTATATGGTATTTGTCCTTCTGTCTGACTTATTTCACTTAGCATAATGCCCTCTAGGTCCATCACATCACAAACGGCAAAGATTTCATTTTTTAATGAAAAATGTATGTATATACATTTACTTAAAAAGTAAATCAAAAGATGAAGCTTCTTAAGAAATAATAATGTGGAAGAAATCAAAAGCTAGATAATACTCACCAGGTGTACCACACCACACTCCGCAAATTGTTTAAGTAGGGGAAGTGATATATGTATATATGTATGTATATACATTTTGTATGTATATACATTTTGTATATATATACGTTGTGTGTATATACTACATTTCTTATCCAACTCATCAACTGATAGACATTTAGGTTCTTACGATATCTTTGGGTATTGTAAATAATGCTGCAATGAATGCGGGGGTGCATACCATTAACCCTTCAACAACATGGGTTTGAATTGTATGGATCCACTTATATGTGAATTTTTTTTTTCAATAAATAAAGTGCAGTACTGTAAATGTATTTTCTTTTCCTTGGGATTTTTAACATTTTTTTTCTAGCTTAGTTTATGCTAAGAATACAGTATATAATACATATACCAAATATGTATGGGGTGGGGGTTGGCGTGCCCCTAACTCCCACATTGTTCAAGAGTCAACTGTGTATATATATATATATATTTTTTTTTTTTTTTGAGTTAGTTTTTCATTTTCTTCAGATAAATACCAAGAAGTGGAATTACTGGATCATATGGCGGTTCTATTTTTTAATTTTTTGAGGAATCTCCATACTGTTTTCCATAGTGGTGTGCCAGTTTGCATTCCCACCAGCAGTGCACAGGGGGTCTTTTTTTCTCCAGATTCTAACCAACACTTGTTATTTTTTGTCTGATTCTGGCCTTTCTAACTAGTGTGAGGTGATATCTCATTGTGGTTTTGATTTTTATTTCCCCAGTGATTAGTGATGTTGAACATTTTTTCATGTTTCCGACATTTTTTTCATGTTGGCCATCTGGATGTCTTCTTTGGAAAACTGTCTATTCAGGTCCTCTGCCCATTTTTTAATTGGATTGTTTGGTTTTTTTGGTGTTGAGTTGTATAAGTTCTTCATATATTTTAGATATTAACCCCTTATTAGATATATCTTTTGCAAATATCTTTTGCGTTCACTAGGTTGCCTTTTTGTTTTGTTGATGGTTTCCTTTGCTATGCAAAGCTTTTTATTTTGATATAGTCCCAATCCTTTATTTTCTGCTTTTGTTTCCCTTGCCTCAGGAGGCATCTCCATAAATATGTTGCTAAGGTCAGTGTCCAAGAGATTGCTGCTTATCTTTTCTTTCAGGAGTTTTATGGTTTTGGATCTCATATTTAGGTCTTTACTCCATTTCAAATTTATTTTTTGGTATGATGTAGGTAAGCAGTCCAGCTTCATTGTTTCGTATGTAGCTGTCCAGTTTATCCAACACTATGTATTGAAACAACTGTCTTTGCCCCATGTTATATTCTTGCCTCCTTTGTCATAAATTAATTGACCATATAGGAGTGGGGCTTATTTCTGGGCTCTCTATCCTGTTCCATTGATCTCTGTGGCTATTTTTATGCTAGTACCATACTGTTTTGATTACTATGGTCTTATATCTTGAAATCTGGGATTGTGATACCTCCAGTTTTGTTCTTCTCAAGATTGCTTTGGCTACTCCAGGTCTTTTGTGGTTCCACACGAATTTTGGGGTGGGTGGATGTGTAGTAGTATATAATTGTTGTGTTAATCTGCATTTCTCTGATGACTAAAGAAGTTAAGCATCTTTTCACATACTTACTGGCCAGATTCTTCTTTGATGAAGTGCTGTATAAGTCTTTGGTCCCTTCCTTCCCAGAGGAGATTTTTATTAGGATGCTTTTTCAATTCTTTCTTATCACATTATAGGCATTCTTGGCTATATTCTGGATATGAATTCTTTCTTAAATAAATCTATTGCGAATATTTTCTACTCTGGATTGTTTTCCCTTCTAGCAATAGTGTCTTTGATGAACAGAATTTAGTTTCAATGATATCCAATTTATCAATCTTTTCCTTTGTGTTTGGTGTTCCTTGAAGTTGATACCATTATTATCATCAACTGGTTTTTACAGAGAAGTTAATTGAGGTGCTTGGCACTGGAACTCTCGGGGCCAGGACTATAGTGAGGCAGGCCTAGGGCAGCGATGACTCAGGTTCCTGCAAGTGTGCCCAGCATTTACATGGCTCAGTCAGTGTCTCCTCATATTTTGAGCCCTGGATGCCTCACTTGCCTCAACCTAGGCCTGGCCCTACCAAGGTCTTGAATTACCTCCCTACCTGTATCACCTTCCTGCGGGCTAGAGCAAAATAATTCTACTTGGGTTCTCCGAATTTGGAATTCAGTAGCCTGAAGTAAGTTTCATTTTACTGGCAAATGATCATCCTGCTCAGTCTACCAAACACGGTACCCGATGAAAGGTACCCAGGTCTCTGCTCTGCTTACCATGTTCTCAGTTTTCCTGAATAGGTGACTGAATTTGCTTCAGTCCTATCAGAGTTTGAGATGCAGAAAGTGTCCCACGACTGACTTAAGAGAATTTCAGGAGCTTCCCAGGAACTTTCAAGAAATGTGGGGGCTCGCGTGTGAGGGGAGGAACAAATGCTCCCGGGAACCCCTGTGGACTGGATTCTAAGCCCGGCACCGGCGAAAACCTGGATCAAGGATCGCTGGGCCTGGGCGCGCAAAGAGTTCTACCCCCTTTCCCAAACCTCCTTTCCGAGTCTTCGCCCCAGCTCGGGCAGGGTGCAAACTGAAAGTGGAAAAGCGCGGGGCTGCCTGCCGCCGAGCGAGCCTCCTACCCCGAGACAAGGTGAGTGGGAGGCACTGGGTCTTTTCTGGCTGGAGTGATACTTGGTGGGGACAGGGTCTTGATGCCCACAAATCAAAGGAGACTTCCTGGTGCGCACGGAAGCTGGGAAGCCGCCCGCCGGACTCGCAGCCTCAGGACACCTCCTCTTTGTGCCCAGAAGGCAGTGTATGCCAGAGAAAGACGGAGTTGTGCGCGGAAAAAGAAGCCAAGTCTGTTTTGGGAAACCTTGGGCAGCGCTTTCCAGAGACCGCCTGAGATTTAAAACTATCAGGGGCTGGAAAAGTACAGGTGGGAGGCCGGTGACGCGCCAGAGCCCCCGCAGGAGCCCGGGGAAGGCCCGCGGGTCCCCGCCGCCGGCAACTGGGGGCATTTCACGTCCCTCCCCTTTGCCACGATCCTCCCAGCCCTTCCAGTTCCAGAGCCTCACTCTGCCAGGTTGCGTTGAGAATTGCATCCTTCTTCCCCACATTTTCTCTGAGAATCACTTGTTGCTGGAATTGTGTGCAGAAGTGGTAGGGATTCTGACCGCCCAGCTATAGCGGGCATTGCGTATTTCATGGAGAAAATGCCCTGGGGGGAGCCCCAAGACCGGCAGGCTTTCGTTATCCATATGCAATCCATTTCTTCGGTATTTTTCACCCGATTAGCGCCCTCATTTTGTGTAAGATGGAGAAATAACATCGATGTGATATTCATTTTCTGGGCATCTTTTAATGATTCTTGAATATGTAGCAAATGTCACGCAAAAGGACTGTTTTCCTTAACATCACACCTCCCGACAGACTGCCCCCCTACTCGCTGCCACATCTCCCTAAAATGCCTGCGGTGACTTGGCTGGTTCATTTCATTTGCGGAGTGCTTGCGCTCTGGCTGGGTGTATGGCAAGTTGGTCTTCAGAACCTCCTTCTCCTTGTATGCCCTTCCTTCCCTCCACATGAGACAACCCAGAAGCTCATGACCAATCTTGGGCTTGCTCGTGATGTCACACTACAACTAGGGCATTGCTTCTGGTCCACCCCGCGGTCTCTCAAAGGGAGGGGGCTTTCAGGTGGGTCCCAGCTATCCGCATCGAATAAGCAACCCAGGTATTTGCACACTAAAGTGGCAGACCCACCAATCTAGAAGCACCCTCACCTCAATTTCACAACTTTCTCCTGCTGTCTGCAAGCCACAAGCACTGTCCTAGCGTCAGAGGTTCATTAAGGTCAGCTCCATCTTTGATACTGCTGTAGTAACTCTTCCTTTGCGGGCTGCCTGCTAGATGGCAGTGTGTAACAGTGAATTAAATACACAGCATTAACTGTTAACTGTTACTATGGCTCATGTTTTATTCTTCACTTGAAAGAACTGTTTATCCTACAAACAGTACATTAAAAAAATTAAAACTAGGGTTAAATTTTGAAAATAAAGAACAAGAACATAGTTTGGACAAACAATAACGTTATTCACAGATGTGTAAGTATTGCTCAGATGCAGACATTTCCAACCCATGTTTAAATGCTTTCTAAATGTGGAATGTAAAGTGTTGATTTCAGTGGGAATGCAATACCTAATTCAATTATCAGCGTTTCCCGATAAACATTATAGTGTTTCTGAACATGGGTTGTTAAACATTAAAAAAAATATATGTCTGTCTTTATTTACAGTGTTTTTAAGGTATTTATTTCTTTGAGAATAAAATTTGAGTTTTCAAAAGTTAATACTGAATTACTAAAAAGGAGAATGAAGATAAAGTAACCCTAAACTTGTTATATAGAAATATTTCTTTATATTTACAGAACTCTTGGTTTATGATGACTCAGACTACCTTAATAACTGTCTTACCTGATCGGTCTTTCTTCCGTGGAGAGTTTTTGCTCCTGGACACTATTTGTGGGATCGGAGAGCTTCATTTTGGGATGAAGCCCCAGGAGATCCCCTGGTCCAGCCCTTTGTCTTTGGGCATGTGGAGTGTTAGCCACATTGTGTTGGTGTTATTTAACCGGTGCCTCACTCATGATTACATAAATGATCAAAGCAGATGAGGGATTTCAATTCACATCTTTTGCCGGGTAGGAAGATTGTTACATCGTAACCAATTAACTCTTCTTCGAGAAAGAACAGTTACTAAGAAGACCTTCCAAGGAGAAAGATTGAGAAAGTCTTGCTCTTCGGAAGCTAAGTTCTTGGTGTAATACAGAATCTTCACAATTTTGTGCCCTCACCTTTATTTAAAAAAACCTATTCCCTTTGAATGCTTCTATTTGAGGCTTCATATCAGTCTTTTCTGTTTTTTGCTTTTTTTTGGTCTGGAAATGTTTTAAGTTAGTTTCTTCATTAAGTAGCACCACTAAATGAGGTTATATTAATACTACATAATTTGAATGCTTCAGCATGTCCAGAATTTAAGTGTTAAGAATGACATCACCTTTGGTTCTACAATAGAGATGTGAAGGTCTCAGGCTGCAAATTCTCCCCCACTCCCCACCATTAATCACCAGCCTGGCCTCACATGACTGCCAGTATCCCTTCATCTCTCCTTATTTATCTGTCTTACCTGAAATGTGTGCTTGGTGGAAGAGGATGACCTTCCCAGAGAGAAATCTTCAACCCTAAGCACTCTAGTAAAAATAAATGCTTAGCAAAATATGAAGTCTTTTTAAAAAGAGTGAGGAAAACGAACACCAATAAATGTCAATAAAGAAAATTGGATGAAAGTGGAAATGAACCACCATGCCATGTTCACCACGTGCCCAAGGAACAGGCACAGGCACTAAGGAAGTTTTCTGCAAATTAAGAGTATGTCAACTTTTTAATGTTCGACAAGTGTTTTATATGCATCCAATAAAGCAACTTTAGAAAGTTTCCTGAAATCTGCCAGCTTCCTGTATTCTTTCCCCTGCTGTGATAGAAACAAGCACAATGATATGGACCTAGATCTCCCAACTTGGCATTGGGAGGGGTAAGGCTGGCCAAAGCAGGTGGCTTGGAGAGTCTAGGAGAATGGCTGGGCTAGTGAAGGAGGTGTGGATGTGCTAGGTAAGGACTAGAGCACAGAACAGGAAGCTACACTCCAGGAAGAGTCGGAACAAAGGCTATGTGTGGAGGAAGCTGGAGAAGTAGGGTAGGGTACAGGGAGTCTTGTTTTCGGAGCTAATGCATTTGATCTTAATCTTGAAATCCGTGGGAAACCATTGATGGATCGTAATCAGAGGAGAGAGATCCAGTTTACATCCCAGAAACAACTGTACAGCCAACTGGAGAGTGCAAAGGGTCAGACTGGTAGGAACACCAGTTGTCAGGCTTTTGGAGAAACCGAATAGGAATGAAAGAGGAGTGTTGATGAGGACAAGTAATTGAAGGGAGTGGTTGAAAAGCTCCTGGAGAGTCGTCCAAAGGCCCTTAGACCTTCCCACCAGCCTGCCATCATCTGTCTTTCTCAGGACAGTCCTGTTTAAGGGATATTGTGAGGATTTATACGTTATAAAATGAAAACATACTTTGGGGGAGTCAAACCTACTTGAGAAATTACACCTTAGTGGGTATAATTTAAGCTTGGTAATTAGATACATTCCTTTTAAAGACTCTCCCTGGTCTAACCTTAAGCTCTGTTTAAACAGTCAGTCGCTTATTAACTCAATTGACCCACCAATGACTAGGGGAGAGATGATCAAAAGAGCCTTCCCAGAGTTCCCAGCCTCTGCCTCACCTCTTCCCCTTGCCATGGGGACAGGAAGGGAGAGATAGAGACACATAAAGTGTCAGGGTCACAAAACCCCATGCGTCCCCCAGGGTTACCCTCTCATTTTATACTCAGAGATGCAGGGCAGAAATCATCTTCTGAGTCCCATTTCTGAGACCCTTAACCTATACCTTGGACTGGCACTGCGAGGCTGAAATTTGAAGCTGGCATCCTCAGACTGCTCTAAGATCCCTCCTCTGTCCATTTTAATTCAAAACAAGGTGGAGAAATTTGAAATTATTTTAGGGTGAAGGTATTGCTGGTTTTGATGGACTAGTGCTTGCAGGAGTGTGAGCTAGTCACGCTCAGCTTCAGATCCCGCTCTGGGCAGCAGATGGCCAGCCCCAGGCAGTGCACACAACCCGAAAAATGCATTTCAGAAGCTCAGCTCTAGGGTCAAGAGGGTTGGTTAGCGAGTGTCCGTTTCAGATGTTACCTACCATGGTTGTCTGAACAAGCACACATTGCTTCATCCGGGAATGGAGTGTTCTGGGGCACCTTCTTGGCGGACTCTGAGATTCACCCTGCGGGCAGTGATGAAACAGAAGGGAGCTTTCCTCCTGGAGCCCCATTGCATGGTGCTTACTGACTTTTGCCACGCTCTCTGCAAGTCCATCTGTCCCACCAGTGGGGGCACTGGTGACTGGAAGACAAGCTCCTGGGTAATTGATACCACATATTAGGTTGATGTGCCCCAAGGTCTGGTTGATAGCTGCATGCTATAAATTGTAGTACCATCTACACGAACTGGCTCTGTTCTTTAGAATAGTGGTGAGCATTTAACCACAGCTCAGTCCCTGAGACCTCACTATACCTCTGGCTTTGTGGGTATAAGCTAAATTGAGATTCTTTGGATGAAAGGGAATTTGTAACCTTAAATTCCTCTGTCATAGTTCATACAGCCATGTCAAGACTTAAAAAGGCCCTACCTAGGACAGACCCTAGGACAGCATTGTGGTAGCTGTAAAAATACCCCAAACTATATCTTCCCATTCTCACCCTATCTTTTTTTTTAAGATTTTTTTTTTTTATTTGCGAGAGAGAGAAAGAGAGACAGAGAGCATGAGAGGGAGGAGGGTCAGAGGGAGAAGCAGACTCCCTGCTGAGCAGGGAGCCCGATGTGGGACTCGATCCTGGGACTCCAGGATCATGACCTGAGCCGAAGGCAGTCGCTTAACCAACTGAGCCACCCAGGCGCCCCTCTCACCCTATCTTTTGTTTTCCTTTATTACTGACCCTCTTTGACTCCTAACAAGTGGTCCCTATTTCCTCCATCTCTTTTCTTTCCCATGAGCCTGAAGAGAGGTGACCTGATTTCTAGACCCACTTCAACCTATAGAAACTATGATCTTGGGCAAATCACTTAAACTCGCTGAGGCTCGGTTTCCTTATTTGTGGGAACTAAGAATAAAACCTACCTTGCTTACTTTACAAAGTGGTTATCAATAAGATTGAGTGGAGTGATAGATGTTAAAATCTTCTGAAGAAGATAGAGTTTTATACCCACTTAAGGTGGTGATAATTCATTACCTAATCTGGGTTACATTAATTCTAGCTATAATAAATAGCCTTTGCATATAAAACAGAAATTGGATCATCTTCCTGTAATGCAAGGGAAAGAAATAATGACAGTGAACATTTATTCTTTATTGTGATGAAACCGAAGCTTACAAAGATTTAGTAACTTGTCCAAATTTATATTATGTGTAAATGACAGAGCCAGGATTGAAACCCTAAGTGCTAGCTCCACATTTTAGGTAGTTCATAGCTACTAGCATCAACTGAGTAGAAGGGAAGGCAATTTTCAGGTTCTTACAGATTTTTGTTACTATTTTCTCTGGTATACCGGCCGACCGAGAGCAGTTTTATACAGGTTTTTTTCTCTGATGAAGGCAAATAATCTGTGTTAGTATTATTGGGTGGGAATTTTATAGTCTTAGTGTTAAAAAATATAAAAGAATGCATGAACCTCAGAGTCTAATTAGTTTCTGGTTGTAGTCCTTATAAAGTTGTAGTATTGGGTAAATTAATTTACTTTTTTCAAACTGGGTTTTCTCATCCTTAAAAATGAGGACAGCAATTTTTCCTTCATAGAGTTGTGGGAGGATTGAATGATATCATGCAAGCTGAACACTTAGGAAGGGCCTCACTTACAATAGGTCACTCAACAAATATTAGTGATCTCCTTTACTTTGGCAAAGTGAGCGTGTCTCCTTTTGAAGTTCCAGTGGATGGGGCGGCAACATACTTTATATGATTCAGCTTCGTTTTACACTTAAAAGTATAATAAAAATTATAATGAATATTTAAAAATAAGATAGCAAATAGTTATTGGACATTTATGTACCACACTCTGAATAAGTGTTTTAGTAATCTCATCTCATATAATTCTCAATAACTTCCTGATTAGGCACCCTTATTATCTACATTTTGGAAATCGAGATACTGAGAGGCTAGGTTAAACCAGCTGGGGAGTTGAGATTTGAATCCTGGCAGGCTGACTCCAGAGCTGTTCTCTTAGTTACTGTGGATTGCAAGAGTTCCATAGGGAAAAGAGGAAAAACACATAATCGGTGATTTCTGAAACCAAGAGTCATTTTGTTGCTGAAGGACTTACCCTGGACTTAAAGTAAATCAAGGTAGATGCACGGGAAGGGAGTACACCTTTAAGGCTAATGTTTTTAACCAGAATTCTACATCATTTTTATATTTCTAATTATACCTTTAATGCTGTATCTGGAAGATGTACAATCAGATCTTAGAACCAGATATTTGGGGTACTATAAAGCAGGTTCAGGAATGTTGATCCTTGCTCTGTTCTGAAACTCCACAGGGTCATTTGACTGAGACATTTGACTGCACAGAGCCCTGGGAATAAAAGGCATTGTCTGGAACTCTTTAGTTCATTTTTAAAACTTTTTGAAAAGATCATACATTTCAGACAGATGGAAATCTTATTTCAGAACTTCCAGAGAATCGTATTGTTCACACAACCCGCTGCTTTGTTACACTTGCCATAAAAGACTGAACAAATATATCAATAACCAGAATTCCTTATGTTGTGGCGGAAGTTGTTTTCCTTAGGGAAAATTTGCGTCAGTTGATCATGATCTATTTTCAAACCAAGCCTGAACTTTTATTTATTTTCTCCTTAAATTTTACAGGAGTGAGTGGATAATTTGGGGAATTTTTTTTTTTCATTTTTATTTTTAGAGAGAGGGAGAGAACACACACGGGGGAGGTAGACTCTGCACTCAGTGTGGAGCCCAACACAGGGCTTGGTCTCACAACCCTGAGATGGTGACCTGAGCCGAAACCAAGAGTCAGAAGCTTAACCAACCAAGCCACCCAGGTTCCCCAATCATGGTACTTTCTATTCCACTTTTCTACGCCTTTGAAACCTAAGTAGAAGAAAATGAATACATGTACGTGACTTGTGGAATTCAATCTTCTGATGGCAGAGAAAATTAAGTGGAAACAGAATTTTAGACTCAGGACCTAATTGTAGACCTGTCACAGTCCTCTAATGGGCTGTGTGACCTTGACCAAGTCACTTTACCTCTCTGATTTTGGTTTCCTTATCTAGGAGTGAGGTATCTCAGATCTCAAAGGTTCCTTTTAGTTTTAAAGTGTGAGGTTTCTATGTGATAACCCTGAAAGACTACATTTATTAAATCTTCTGCACTATGGCTAAAAAATTATTCATTTGTTACAGGATTTTTTGATGCCTTCTGGTTTGAAGAATCTCCAGCTGCTCTGTTGATAGCTTAAGAAGACTGCATACTGTTCCCGCTCGATGCCAAGCCAGGCCCTTGCAGAACCTGGGATCTCAGTCCTTCATGGAAACCAGGTCCCAGCAGGAATGACAGTGGAAGAAATTTGTACCCAGATGGTTCCTCCACGTGAAGTTGTCTTGGGCTGTGGGCCGACTCGAGAACACCTGGTAACCAGGCTAGCCCTCTGTCAGTCACCCAGGGCCGGGCAGCATGGTGTGGATTCAGAGGAGGAAGCTTTTGGCATCTTGCCTATGCATCACAGCCTCCGTCTTTCTGCTTGTCACACTCCAGGTAGCAAGAATTTGGGTTGCTTAGTGTCGATTGCTGAGCCATTCCAACCTTCCCGCCCTCAACCCACCCCTGTTCTCTCCAAGTACTTTACTTTTTGCTTAATCTCTCAGGATTGGGGAGTTTTCTGTCTAAGGCAGGGGAAATACTCTTTTTGTCAATAGATAAAACTGAGGTTTAGTGAGTGGGTGTGTCAGGTAGAGACAAAATCAGTGAGTAGGGGGTCAATTTATGACTCTTGTAGGGTCCTGGTTCTAGAAAAAGAGAAAGTAGAGCTCCGTCTGTCTTACTGGGTCAAATGTAGATGGCTTTCTCAAAGCCCCCTATCACGATGACTTGTGAAAGATGGCATTCTTGAAGAAGCCGTGTGTATTCTAAGAATAAGCACATCCATTCTGTGGAACACAAGCATCCGCATTAATACATTTGTCATTCTTTTTTTTTTTTTTTAAAAGATTTTATTTATTTATTTGACAGAGAGAGAGAGATTACAAGTAGGTAGACAGGCAGGCAGAGGGAGAGGGAGAAGCAGACTGCCCCCTGAGCAGGGAGCCCGATGTGGACTCGATCTCAGGATCCTGGGATCATGACCTGAGCTGAAGGCAGACGCTTAACTGACTGAGCCACCCAGGCATCCCTGAATGTGGGTGTTTGAACTGCAGCATTTTTTAGTCTTGCCATCTATTTCATTTTGTCAGTGATTCTGAAGTTCATTACTGATTTCAAATTAAAGTAAAAATGACGCAGCAATAGAAAAAGTATAGATATGAATTCAGATATAGTTTGGACCCATTCAAGCACCAGCTGTCCATTTGGAAATCCAAAAGACTTCTAAAGATTATTTGTGGATGTGAGCAGTTCAGGTGTGGGGCTGATGGAAACAGAGGTGTTCTCTGGGCTTTTTCCTCTTGATCAAGATTGAATGAGATAATGCATATAAAAGTACTCTGGCAGACAGGCTGGCGCTGGACTTCTGCCACCTTCTGCTGCCAGATCAGGATTCTGGTTGGAGGAAATACTTGACTCCCTCCTCGTCTGTCTTGTGGGTGTCCGGGCTTGTGCGGGAGGGGGTGGAGTTCTCTACTCTCTGTGGGAAGTTACCAGAGCTTTGATCTTACCAGACAATTACTTTGGCACTTTTTTCAGTTATGAGGAATGGCTGTGTCGAAGCTAAGAGCTTTCCTTTTTTTCTAAGATTTTTTTTTTTTGTATTTATATATTTGAGAGAGCAAGAGAGAGAACGAGCAGGGGGGAGCAGCAGAGGGAGAGGGAGAAGCAGGCTCCCCGCTGAGCAGGGAGCCTGATGCAGGACTCAATTCCAGGACCCTGGGATCATGACCTGAGCCGAAGGCAGATGCTTAACCGACTAAACCACGCAGGCGTCCCTAAGAGCTTTTCTTTTGATGTCAGAAGACATTGCCATGTTTTTGGTATGCATGTCATTTCTGAGCTTCCATCACTTGTGGGGAATCACTGTCCATCTGTGTCCGCTCTGCCCGCCCTGCTCTCTAGACTCTTATTACTGATGGCCTAGCTATCCAGTGACCCAGACCATCCTAAAAGAAAGAAAGAAACGTGGTTTTACATGGAGGGGAGCCCAGTACTCATGGTAGACTTCACTTGATGCCACAGTAGAAATTATTAGAAATAGAAGACTTGTGTTATGACTCCTTTAACTGTAATAAAAAGAAACCAGTTGGTGATTTATAACGAATTCTCCCTAGAATGCAGTCTCGAGTAAGAGCCAGATAATAGCCCTGACTCTCACGGGTTTCATTAAGAGACAGAACTATTTCCGGGTACTCTATATGTCGACGAAATGCAGAAATGTAGCTGGTATGTGTTTAGTAGAATTAAGCATGCTTGTTGATAAATATTTTGTCAGCACCCTAATCTCTGGAACTCCTGGGTATGTAAATTCACGTGGCAGAAGGGCTCTTGCAGATGGGATTAAGGTGAGACACTTCGAGATGAGGAGATTATCCAGAATTATCAGTGTGGGCCCAGTGTCATCACATGAGTCCTTAGAAGATAAGAGTCTTCCCTGGCTGTGGTCAGACAGAGATGTGACAACGGAATAAGCATCAGAGAGAGGCAACATTGCTGGCTTTGACGATGGAGAAAGGGTGGCGAGCCAAGCGGTGGGTGTCTCTAAAAGATAGGAAAGCAAGAAAATGGATTCTCTAGAGCTTCCAGAGAAGAATGTAACCCTGCCGACGCCTTGCTTTTAGCCTAGTGAGACTCAGGTCAGACTTCTCACCTCCAGAACTATGCAATAATAAATGTGTTGGTTACTTTCTTCTTCTTCTTCTTCTTCTTTTTTTTTAATTTATTTACATTTTAGAGAGACAACGGGGGGAGGGGCAGAGGGAGAGAGAATCTCAAGCAGACTCCTCACTGAGTGTGGGGCCCAATGCGGGGCTCAATCCCAAGACCCCGAGATCATGACCCCGAGATCACGATCTGAGTGGAAATCAAGAGTTGGATGCTCAACCAAGTGAGCCACCCAAGCACCCCAATAAATGTGTTGTTTTCAGTTGCTGAGTTTGTGGTGATTTGTTCTAGCTGCAATAGAAAACTAAAACGAGGCTCCATCATCAAGATGAACGGGAGACGTGCAAGAGGCAATGAAACCATCTGACTCTGTAATACTTGTCTTCTCTTTCAGGTAGTGGTTGAACTGGGAAAATTTGAAAGGAAGAAGTTTAAAAATTCTGATTTACGAGATGGACAGGCAAAGATGGAAGAGGAGTCTGCGCATCTCTATCCACTGCCTAGGAAAGAAGCACTGACCTTGAATAGGAAAACCCAACTGGAAACTGATAGCTACCCCATCATGCTCTGGTGGTCCCCACTGACCGGGGAGACTGGAAGGCTCGGCCAGTGCGGGACAGATGCGTGTTTCTTCACCATCAACCGGACCTTCCTACATCATCCCATGACCAAAGCATTCCTCTTCTATGGTAAGTAGGGCATTTACCTGTCTCCCATGGCTTGCTGACATCCTACTCCAAAGCTGACTTACTGCTTACCTCCAGGGAAGAGAAGGTGGAGCTCCCCTTGGACACGTGGGACATGCCTGATTTCCTTTGCATTTGTTCTGTGAGAGGCCTGAGCATTTAGCAGATACAAGAAATAAACAAGCTTCACCAACATAAAGGTGGTTGGCTGGCCCCTTGGTAATTCTGGAAGAGAAGAGATATTTCCTCTCGCCCTTTCACAATTGGACACTGTGCTTACTGAATTTGGTATTTAGGGAATTGGGTATTGATTCTATTGCTGATATTGATTCAGAATGTCACCTGCGATAATAAGCCAGGAGATTTTGATGACCTTAACAAATGTTTAATTGGACATTAGCTAAGCACAGTGTTCTTTATTTCGTTAGTCAGAGTAATCAGCAATAAAAATAAAAATATTGTTCAGCACTGGCTGAACAATATTGAGAGTAAGTTGGTATTCATCACTTCCTGAGGCTGATTATATGTCCTGCTGGGATTGAGGGCAACCAAACCCAGCGAGGGGAATTAGCAAGCTGCCAGGGGTGGCAGGAAATACAGAGCTCCTGGGGGGGAGTGGAGGGGGCAAGAGGGTAAAGATGAGCCAACTCGACCAAATATAGGCAAGGTTGATCAGTTAGGAAGTCAGTGGAAGCAAATCTGCTTTAGAGTGGTGTGAATGTGTATCTGTATTTGTGTGTGTGTGTGAGAGAGAGAGAGAGAGAGAGGAGAGAGAGGGAGACTTCCACACTCTTCCTTTAGAGATTGGGCTGGGGTCTCTGCCTGAAACCACTAAGAGAGTCTGGTCTCCCCTTGCTGTAGGCCAGAAGCAGCCATCACATCGCTGCTGTACGCCCTTGCCAAGTGTAGCTATTGATTTTTTTTTTAAGATTTTATTTATTTATTTGACAGAGAGAGACACAGCGAGAGAGGGAACACAAGCAGGGGGAGTGGGAGAGGGAGAAGCAGGCTTCCCACTGAGTGGGGAGCCCGATGTGGGGCTCGATCCCAAGACCCTGGGATCATGACCTGAGCCGAAGGCAGACGCTTAACATCAGAGCCACCCAGGCGCCCCATAGCTACTGATTTTAATAGTGAGACATTTCTTTGAGAAATCTGATGCTACTCCAGGGCAAACAGGCTATGGGGGAAAAGTCATCTTAGTATATGCCATGGCTCACTGAGACGACGTAATGATGTCAACACTGATTACTAATCTATCTAAAATGATACAACTTTTGGGGAAGGTTATGGGGGTGAGAAATTGAGTGGGGTGGGCAGGGGTGAGGGAGAGTTGAATATTCATCTTCTGTGGAAAGAATCAATATATACTGTCTAAAACTGACAAGTCAAGAAGTAAAATCTAAGCATGTTATTTGGGAATACTGGAGGTCTATATGCATGTATAACATGTTAAAAAGTTTTGTTTATGGGCGCCTAGGTGGCTCAGTCATTTTGGCATCTGTCATGATTCCAGAGTTCTGGGATCAAGCCCCTGGTCAGGCTCCCTGCTCAGCGGAGAGTCTGCTTCTCCCTCTGCCCCTTTCCCCACTTGTGCTCTCTCTCTCTCTCGCTCTCTCTCAAATAAATAAAATCTTTTTTTTTTTTAAAGTTTTGTTTGAAAGGCCGCCACCGTGATATGACCACTTTGGATATTGGTCTGGCAATATCTAGTCAACATAAATTCATACCAGATCATCCCACTGCTAGGCATGAAGCCTCACGAAATCTCACACATGCACATGGATTGCTTATTGCATTGTTTGTCCTAAGTAAGGTTTTTAAAATCACCTAAATGTCCAACAAGAGAAAAATGGTCAAATGAAGTGTGATATATATAAATTCAATGTGACACTACACAACAGTGGAAATGGATGTCCTGGAGCTCCAAGCATCCAACATCGATAGACCTTGGAAATCATGTAAGAGGAAAAGCAAGTTAGAGAGCTAAGACAGAAAGTTAACACATCCTGTCTCCCTGAGATTCCTGACCTGCTCCAGTCTCCAGTTCTTGCCCTTTTTGCTGGGTACACAGGTGCTGTCCTGGCTCGCTGTTGTTCTGGGGGTTCCTTATGCCTTACTCTTGTGTTAGCTCCCTGCTTCTTCCTCCTCTTCCTCTTCCTCCTCCTCCCCTTCCTCTTCCCCTTCCCCTTCCTCTTCCTCTTCCTCCTCTTCTTCTTCTTCTTCTTCAGACTTATTTATTAGAGAGAGAGAGAACATGGGGGGAAAGATCGTGGGGGGAGAGGGAGAGTATCCCAAGCAGACTCCCCACTGAGTGGGGAGCCCGATGCAGGGCTCAATCTCATGAGCCCGAGACCATGAGCCGAGCTGAAATCAAGAGTCTGATGCTTAACTGACTGAGCCACCCAGGCACCCTTCCTGTTTCTTTTATGCCTTATTTTTCTCTTTCTTGGTTTATACTTTTGTTTCAGTGTGTTCTGAAGGTAAGTTTTCAGAGACTTTGTATGTGTGAAAATGTGTTCATTTTACCCTTACCTTCATTCATGGTTTGGCTCAGCATAGAATTCTAGGTGGGAAATGCTTTTCTTTCTGAATTTGAAAGACATTTTCCCTCTGTCTTCTAGCTTCTGCTGTTATTGCTGGGCAATCCAAAGCTATTTTGATTCCCTCTCCTTTGTATTCTGTTCCCCTCTCCCTTCTCTGGAAAAATATCAAATATTCTCTTATTCACCAGTTTGGAAATTTAGTAATGATGCTTTGGTGTGAGTCTCTTTCCTTTTATTGAGGTGGGTACTAAAATATCGGATTGCCAGGAAGCCTACAAAGCAGTATTTAGCTTAGTGACTTTTCCAGGACTCACAGATCTATAGGTTCATGCACTTAGTTTTATCAGCACACCAAGACTCGATTCTTCTTTCAGAGATGGACTTACCTCCAACCCAATTCCCAGGAGACTGATGCGTTAACTGGAATGCTTCTGGCTTGATCTTCCTATCTCAGGTTTTGTTACTCTCCAGCTCCTGAAACCATCCGTGACTCTCATTGAGATCTAAATATATGCCATTTTTATTTTATTTTATTTTTTTATTTTTTAAAGATTTTATTTATTTATTTGACAGAGAGATAGAGAGAAAACACGAGTAGGCATAGTGGCAGGCAGAGGGAGAGGGAGAAGTAGGCCTCCCCGCTGAGCAGGGAGCCCAACGCGGGACTCGATCCCAGGACCCTGGGATCATGACCTGAGCCGAAGGCAGACGCTTAACCAACTGAGCCACCCAGGTGCCCTATGCCATTTTTATTACCCTGGCATTCAAGGTTCTGAAATCTGAATCCAGCCTGTCTTTTAAACTTCTAACCACTGTGATTCTATCAACCAAACCCTAGGTTCAAGAATCAAACTGCAATAGTCACCATTTTAAGCAGAAGCCACAAATGTACTAATTTACTGCCACTGTTTATTCAGTTTCTGAGTCCTAGATTGTCCTTTCTATATTTGTCTTGTCAAACAATCTACTGAATACCCACCATTTGTTTGGAAACATGGATGAATAATGTAGCATCTAATGTCACAGATTATTATCTTGAGACAAAGATATAACCTGGCAGTAATGCAGTTCTAAGTGGCATATGTACCATAACAGAAGTGTCAATAAATCTTGTGGAATTTCAAAGAAGGGAGAGAGAACATATGATTGGAGGAGTCAGGAAAGGCTTTGTAAGACTGCCTTCATAAAACAGGAGAAATTCGAAATGTTGAAGGATAACGGAATTGGATTGTGTTGAGATTGGAGGACATGTCGGGATGAGGGATGGCGTGAATGTGAGCAGAGAAGTAGAAAGTTATGGGTAATATCTGAGGTACAGCAGGGCTGTAGCAGAGTTCTGGGTAAGAGAGAGATGGAGATTGAATGGTATATTGGGACCAGAACGAGGAGAACCTTGAACGTTGGCTTAAGATTTTGCATCACATTGGAGAATGTTATCAGGGAACCCCTGAGAGTTGAATGGCCTTTTAAAAGCCAACTCAGATAGAACACCTGTGAACCACTCCAGATTCCCTCCCATCAGATGCAGCCTCTATGGTGTGCCAGTCACAATGCCAATCCTGAGGAATAAATAAGATAAATGAGGTTAACTAGGCATTTGGTTTTGTTCTGTGTGATCTTCTCTTCCTTCACGGAGTGGAAAGTTTTGAGGATAGGGCAACGTCAGTTCATCTTTGTACCTCCTCTACCCTTTTATCTAGCACCTTATCCTTGGTAGGTGCTCAGGAAATCTTCATAGAGAGTCAAGCCAAAAAGGATGCAGGAGTCTAACCTTCTCTTCACCAAGGTAACAAGACTGAGGCCCTGGAAGGTGAGGGATGTGCCAAGATTGCACTGGGGTCAGCAAAAGAGTGGGACTGAGAGCCAACGGGCCCTCACACTTGATTCATCCATCACTCTTTTGCCTGTACCGCATTTGAATGTATACTCATGAGTATAATTAAACTTGGATATTTGGATTTTGGAATTGCTTAAGATGTGTGGTTTTTAGCTGGCTGAATTAGAGATTCAGTTCATTAAGGAGGTCTGTTGAGCAAAATAGAATGAAGACACCACACATTTCTGTCTGAGGGCTCCACAAATTCTAATTAAGTAGGTCACTCACAACTGCACCTGGGTCTCTGCCGCAGCAGGATTGAAAAAGAAAAGGCAGGGAAAATGATGCTGGTGTCAAAAGCTGACCTAATTTAGTGAAATGGAAACTTGGAGGATTACGTAACCTCGAAGCTATTGTAAACCAGAATATTTTTGAGTTTTCTTGTTTCCTTTGTAGCCTACTTTCTTTTTCTTCTTCCTAGATATGAGTTATTTACTTAATACGAACACTGTGAATACTGTGTCTGGTTTGAGCCATTTGAGAAATGCAAATCTTCAGCTTCACTAACAATTCTCTGAAATGAAAATAAAGCAGTCACAAGTGAATAAAGTGTTTTTTTTTTTTAAACCCAAAGTCCAAGCGTTATGGGAGTCTTCGAAACTGTCACTGTAGTGATTTCTAACACAACTCTGGGTTTTTAGACAGTTCTCTTGAAAGATGTCTCTCCTGAAGGAGGGGTTGGAGTCAGCCTTGATGAGAATGGGCTTAGTTAGAGCAGGGGAACTGCTTCTGTTTTAGGTGAGCTTCTCAACAGAGGTTTTAGTAAACAGAGGCACGTGGAGATAAAGAAAACAAGGAGACTCCTGAAATATTTTACCCCCTTAGGAATGTGGGATGAGCACACCTTGATGAAGTCTGGAGGTTATGAAGAGGAAGGACATCAGGTTGGCCCTCCTCGAAGCACAGCTCCAGTCCAGCTCTCTGGGACTGAGTGCTGACTGCTTGCTGGGAGCTCCAATACCTCCACCCTCGTGGTAGGCTCCATGTTCCCCCTACCGCTTCCTTGAACATGATCTCATTGCCTTCTCAAAACAGCCTCATAGGTGGGCATTCTATCTTTTTTTGATGAAGAAGGAAGTAAAGCACGGCATGAAAAGGCTTGTCTTCGGTTACCTGTGTGGGTGGTAGGAACCAGAACTTTCTCCTCATGGACAAGGTGTGAGATAATATAGTCCAGATTATATTTCCAACCTTGGAGCAGACATAGAGTAAAGGAATCATTAGAAATGGGTGGTATCATTCCGGAAGACTTCTTCAAGAACCGGAGTTACAAGGAAGGTCTTTAGCAGAGGAAGAGAAAAAGTTTCTGTTATAAGCCATCTACAGCTTACCAGTTCCCAGAGTGTTGTAATGAAATACATTTAGAGTGAATGATAGCAAACCCGTTGGGATTTCACTGCTGTTATCATTGCCCACTCTGCCAGGCACCAAAGAGATACTCTCCATGTATTCTCTTATTTAAAATCATCATAACACTATGTAGTTGCCTGGGTATTATTACCATTTTAGAGATGGGGAAACAGGCTCAGAGAATGTAAGTGACTTGCCCAAGGTCACACAGATGGAAAGTGCCTGATCATGTACCCAAATCAGAATATCTGATTCTAGAACTCATACTCTGTTTACTAATATTTTACCACACTGTCTACACCAGAGGCTATGAGCCTGCACAACAGATCCATCATCTTTCTCCTTTGGAAATGCTAGCTCATCAGTGAACTCTTACCAGCCATCTCTCCATGTTCTGGGTTTTGTGCACCGGTTTACTCTTTTGTTTACTCATTCCCCTTCAGACATTTCGTTTGTTCGTTCATTCATTCATTCATTCAAAGCCTGACGATGACCAAGCATGAGTTATGGAATGAGATCAACATGTGTGTGTTTCTCACTGTGCTTTAAAGCCTTATTCAGGGGGCTAATTTTCACCATCCCTAACTGGAAAATCTGGCAGATCTCCAGCGTTTGTGCTCACTCAGAAGCAATGGACGATTTTATGGTCACTTTACGTTGCAAGTGCAGTTTCAAGCTTAGTAAGTGGCATGTTCAGTCCCAGGTAGAATCCCATCCCGACTCTGAATGTGCCTAGGTAACATTTGTTGTGTTCGCCAGCTTGGAGCTCTTTTCATGCCGCAAGCCCGCTGCCCTAGGCAAGGGACTTGTGTTCTTTCTGCTCTCTACCTTCTGCTTGCTCCCTCTCCCCCCATCACCAGCTGCTTTTGGGAGCTCAGTGGAGGTGCAGTGAGGACAGGGAGGAGAATTAAGGAGATAGGACATTTCTTACTTGGCTGCGTGGCTTCATATCTTCTGAACCAGGCAGATGGTTCAAGCCAGTGTCCTTGAGTGGGTCGGGCAGAGGATGAAGTATAGTTTTTCTATTCTGGGGCATTTGCATGCCATTTGGAGTTTGCCTGTTGGACTTTTACAGTTTCCTTTCTCAGGAAGCTGCGTCTACTCTGCGTAGTCAGATGGCTTCCCAGCTCCTGGCACCCTGCAGAACACATCCAGCTTCTTTCTGCTGAGGTCTCTTTGTTCCTTGTAGGGCTCTCGTAGGAGGACCCGAGGCTGCCGACTGGCTCCCCACATGTGTCAAGGGAAGTATCACCCACCTCTTGCTTTGGCTAGCTTTGGGATCATGGGCAGGTCACGTCCCCTGACCCTCTAGATTTTCCTAGGGAGACGGGTCAGGAGAGCCCATCCCTGGTCCACAGTTCTCAGGTGCCTCCTCAGGCGTGAGGTAGGCCCTAGTCCTCTGTCTCTAAGTTACAAGAACATATTACATATTTCAGAGTTCTCCAGGCAGCCCTGTGGAAGCAGGGGGTTCAGAGCAGGGCACAAGCGCTCGCCATAGAAACACTTCAATAAGTGTCCCCCACAGGCTGTTCTCTCTCATCCTTTTCTGTATTCTTGGCCTTGTTATGGAATCCAAGAATCCTAAAATGGGTTCTCCTTCATTCCATGCATAAATTCGGTGAGTGGGGACAAGGATGGGTTCTGTCTCACAATTACTTTGTATCTCGGGATGTGTCCTATTGGTTCTATTCGGACATGAAGTTGTACAGGGTTTCTGCAGAGTGGCACTGTTTGCCAGTCCCCTTGCCATGCCCTGGAGAAGCACAGAAAATAGACAAGTTTGGTTTCACATGAGTATATCACAGTTGATGTGCTAACAGCCTTGATGGATTTCCTTATATGGCTATAACCCACTTCATGAGTGACACATCCGTGAACCATGCTCAGGGCTAGAGATTTCTGCTGATCTCATCCGTTACGTGTTAGTTCTTAGTAACTTTTGTCTCCAGAGATTGAACTTCTTTTGGGCTCTGTGCATTGAATTAGTAGCTAATTGTTCTTAATAGCTTGCCAGATTAAGACTTATTTGGGAGATGGGAAGGAGATGGACTTAATTGGACTGTGTGGGCAGTAATGAAGTTGAACATGAAAAGAAGCTCATAATAACTAGGTGATAGATTGTATATTATATTATATACAGCACATGTATATGTGTTTATCTGTCCACATATATATATTTTTGCTGTAATCAAACCCCTTATTTTATTTATTTATTTTTAAAAAGATTTTATTTATTTATTTTGAGAGAGAGAGCACATTCGCAAGCAGGGGGAGACACAGAGGGAGAGGGAGAGAGAGAATCTCAAGCAGACTCCCCACTGAGCACAGAGCCTGTCGTGGGGCTCGATCTCCCAACCCTGAGATCATGATCTGAGCCGAACCCAAGAGTTGGGCGCTCAACCAACTGAGCACTCAGGCGCCCCAAACCTCTTATTGTATTTTTTAATTTTTTAAAAAGATTTTATTTATTTATTTGTCAGAGACAGAGAGCAGGGGTAGGGGCAGAGGCAGAGGGAGAAGCAGGGAGCCCGATGCGGGTCTCGATCCCGGGACCCTGGGATCATGACCTGAGCCGAAGGTAGACGGTTAACCAACTGAGTCACCCAGGTGCCCCAAACCTCTTATTTTAGATAGACGTCTTATTTTGACTTACATAACTATTTGTGTGGTACTTTACAGAGGGTGAACCCAGTGGCAGGGCTCTGCTCAGACCCTCAGTGATGTCTCCTCTAGTTAGAATTCCAGGTCCTTACTGTGGCCTCTGAGACTGCGGGCTCTGCCCTGCTGGGTTCCTCAGGCTCAGCGTGCTCTCTCCTCTCCACCCTGAGCTGCTTGCAGTCCCTCCTCACACACCGGGGAAGCCTTGCCAGCCTCAGGACCTGTCACTTGCTCTTTCTCTCCCTGGCATGCGCTCTCCTGGCTTGTTCCTTCCCACCAGTCGGGTGTCTGTGAGTGGTCCTTCCTCAGAGAGGCCTCTTTCCTCGCTTCGTTCTGGAGGAGTGCTCCCCTTCCCACACCACTTTATTTTCTCTTCATGGTACCCATCACCCCTGAAGTTGGCTTACTTGTCTGGGGCAAGTTATCAGCTGTCTCCCCACGTTGGAATGTAAGTACGGGAAGACCAGGAGCTTTGTTTTGTTCGCTTCTGTCTTCCCACGACCTAGAACAGTGCCTGGCCCCTGGCAGGCTTTAGGGAGCCTTGTTGAATGAATGAGTTAGTGAAACTGGCCTGATCTCCTCATGTAGAGATGGGGAGGAAATGAGAACTTTGGTTTTTTGTTTTGTTTTGTTTAAGATTTATCCATTTAGGGGCGCCTGGGTGGCTCAGTTGTTAAGCGTCTGCTTTCGGCTCAGGTCATGGTCTCAGGGTCCTGGGATCAAGCCCCGCATCTGGCTCCTTGCTCAGCAGGAAGCCTGCTTCTCCCTCTCCCACTCCCCCTGCTTGTGTTCCTTCTCTTGCTGTTTCTTTCTCTGTCAAATAAATAAATAAAATCTTAAAAAAAAAAAAGATTTATCCATTTATTTTAGAGAGAGTGCGCATGTGCGCGCAGGAAGGCGGGGAGGGGCAGGGGGAGAGAATCCTCAAGCAGACACCCCACGAGGGCAGAGCCCAATGGTGGGGCTCAGTCTCATGTTTCATGAGATCAGGACTTGAGCCGAATCCAAGAGTCCCGCTCAACCAACCGAGCCACCCAGGCACCCCAGAGAACGGTATTTTTATCTTCACTGGGTCTTGAGATATTACATAACTTACCCACACTGTGCCTGGCATTCTTTTTTTGAATGTGTTCATTAGACCCTATGATTAACACGCTGTTTTATTTAAATTATGTTTTATCAGTTTTTTTTGTGTCCACGGCTGAATGAAACTTTCTGGTACAAGGCTTATTTCAAAGAAACAGCAGACTCGGTCCTCACTTTCTAGTCCCTAGAAGCAATCACTTTTGGCTGTTTTAGCTATTTTCTTAGTACCATGTTACTTCCTAATTTTGTAATCAGGAGGAAGAACACTCACTCTGGCTGCCTGCAGATCGGGACACACGGCGCGGATGCCACACGCCTCGTCCCGCACTGCAGCAAGTCAGCGTGGTCACTTGGGGGACAGGCATGTTGTAACTTTTATCACGTCAGTCGGGTATGATTGATTCTTACCTTGACTAGATCAGATCTGGCAGCCAGGGTTAACAGCAAGGGAATAGCAGTCATGAGAACAGAGGCATTCAGTCCTATTAATGCCCAGTGTTCAGGTGTCAAGGTCGTTGGTTGGAAAGTGAAAGTTTCAAACCAGAATCTCCACTCACACTTGGGCTTTTTCAATGGGAGTTGTGACAGTTTTGTTTTGTTTTGTTTTTGATCGTTCATGTAATATAATGTGTGGGTCATTCTTTCAACTCCTGTCAAATTTGTTTGCATCTCTGGAAAGTTTCCTTTAAGGAATGCTGGAACCGATGGAGAACCAAACCCAAATTCTCTGCCACTTAGATTTCTAAAACTTGAGAGTTTACGACCTTACTTATTTTGCTGTAGATGAGTGGTTTCCAAACACAGCTCACCCTAAGGTCATGGGTGAACAAACAAACAAAACCCTAACTCTGTGGGCTCTATTTCCGACATACTCAGTCTCTTGTGCTGAAGACTTGTAATCTGCAAGGTATGTTGTCAGATTGGCTTAAGAGGCGTTTTATAGGGCTTTGGGAAGGTGTGGGAAGAGTTGGCCGGAGATTTGGAAACAAAAGAAAACAGATTTTTAAGAAAGAAAATGTAATGATAACACACTGGTTTGGCTCAGCAGTAAATAATATTTATACCTGCAATAATGAAAGCATGGATATATACATAATCAAAAATGGATGAGGAGTCAGAAGGGAGGTGAGTGAGGGGATGGGTTAAGTAGGTGATGGGGTTGAAGGAGCACACTTGTGATGAGCACCGCGTGATGTATGAAGTGTTGAATCACTATATTGTACACCTGAAACTAACATAACATTGTATGTTAACTAACTGGAATTTGAATAAAAACTTTATAAAAAAAGAAAAAAGATGGAAGAGGAGGTAAGACAAATATGTGGGGGAAGGGTGATCTAGGTGAGTTCAATTTACATCTTCCATAGCAGGAAGATAGTGGGTATTATCTAAAACTGAAAAATCAAGAAATAGCATGCTAAGCATGTTATTTGGATGTTTTTGAAGTGTGAGTAGAGAAGAAACACCTGAAAGAATAGGAGTGGTGACTTCTGGCATGTGGCAAGGGGGTATGGGTGTGGGGCAGGACACCGCTATCTGGTGTTAATGGCCTGATAAAAAGCCTTTCTCACTTTTAAAGCTATATGCAGGTATTAATTTGGTATAAATAAAAATTTAAATAACAAAGATATTTTGTCTCAGGAGAGAGTTAAGTGCAAGGACAGTAAGAACAGTTATTAATAAATTATCCAATTCCTAGACTTTTTTGCTTTATTGGGATGCCTTTGGGAAGAGTGTTAATTATGTAAAGACATTAATATTTCTTCTAGCTAATGTATTCATTTCCTTCCATGAAAAAATTACATATTAATATTACTTGATTTTCATCCTTTCCACATAAAAGGATAAATCAACTGAATTTTGCTAGATTTCGTTTTGTGTAAGGACAAAGGCTTTAGTGAGCCTCATAATGTTTAGTTTTGAGGGTTGTTCAGGCAGGACGGGAATCCTCTTGGCCTTGTTTCTGACCTAGCCTCCCTCTTCTTTTTTAACCCTCTCTGTTCTTTTGGTAGCGTGTGGTTATATAGAGATTAAAGAAAGAGCAAAAGGGCTCAAAATCTGAAAGCATTTCCCAGACTAACCTTACAAATCTGGAAGGAAGCACAGAAGTAAATAGGGCCAGAGTCCAGCACTTTCCTTCTGGCAGACATGAGGACGCGGTGGACAGATCTCATGACTGCAGCTTCAGCAATTTGGGCCGACGGATGGGTTGGCCCCGATCCAGTTCTGGGCAGATTCTCTGACACCGGGAAACCCTCCGAGACAAGCTGGCAGCTCCCGTCTGCAAAACAGACAACCAGTGCTCATAGGCACCCCAAATAAAACCATGCCGCTTTCATTGATGTGTGCTCTTTGCTCTTAAAAATTAAAAAACAGGGGCGCCTGGGTGGCTCAGTTGGTTAAGCAACTGCCTTCAGCTCAGGTCATGATCCTGGAGTCCCGGGATCGAGTCCTGCATCTGGCTCCCTGCTCAGCAGGGAGTCTGCTTCTCCCTTTGACCCTCCTCCCTCTCATGCTCTCTCTCTCTTATTCTTTCTCTCAAATAAATAAATAAAATCTTTAAAAAAATAAAAATTAAAAAACAAACAAACAAAAAAACAAACTGAAGAGAGTACGGCAGACCCTTCGTTTTCACTGATTTTGCACTCACATTTTGGTCCACCCCATCTAGAGCATTCTAAGGTGTAGATTGAGTGTCCTGGCCTTTGAGAGAGGAGATGCTAGGGAGCATCCCATGCCTGAGGGACAAGAACCGCCAGCGTCCATCTCTCAGCTGGCTTCGTGTTATATACTTGTTGCATATGCTGGAGATCTCTTGAAATATTAAAAATTTCTGTATTTGTGAAAAAGTAACCTCTCTGAAGGAAGTAAACTGCCAGTGCTGATAAGGAAAGTGAAGACAAAGCAGTGTTTTAAGAAACCGTGGTTATTGGGCAGCAGATAGCTATCTAGGTAGATCAAAGAGTAGAGCACTGGACTAATTTACAGTTTGGATCTGTGTGAAATAGTCCACCTGATTCCATGTTTTGAGGACATTGTATGCTACCGTATCTGTGGTTTGGGAGAATTTGAGAATGTCTCAGGATGTATGCCCTGCTGGTGTCAGGGTCTGCTCCTCATTCATTTATATAAGAAACATTTATTTTTTTATTATTATTTTTTGAGATTTTATTTTTATTTATTTCAGAGAGAGCGAGAGTGAGAGAACATGAACAGGAGGAGGGGCAGAGGGAGAAGCAGATTCCCTGCTGAGCAAGGAGCCCAATGTGGGGCTTCATTCCAGGATCCTGGGATCATGACTTGAGCTGAAGGCTCTTACCTGGCTGAGCCACCCAGGCGCCGCATTTAAGAAACCTTTATTATATGCATAGCCCTCTGCTGGGTGCTGGGGTTATAGTCGTAAACACAGCAGGCTCTGCCCGTGGAGCTTACGGAATATGTAAATAGGATGCTACCAGCTAGGGATGAGCATTTTGGCTTTCGACAGAGTAACTGGGGAGGCCTCTATGAGGACATAACATTTGAGCCTGAGAACTGAAACATAGGAAGAGACAAACCTGTGTACAAAGTGGAGGGAATTAATTTCAGGTCGAGGGAGCAGCTGAATCATAGGAGAGCGGGAAGCAGTCTGATGGGAGGGAGGGTCAGAAAGAAGGTTGCTGTGGCAGAAGCACCAGGGGTGCGAAGGGGGAGCATAGGAGATGAGATTTGAGGGGCAGACACACTCCTGTGATAAAGGGCTCCAATAGACAGAGTTAAAGGTCTGGTTATAGTCTAAGTGCAATGGGAAAATATCAGAAGGTTTTAAGCAGAATTGCTATGATCTGATTTTGGTTTTCTTCTCTTCTGATTGATGTTTTAAAAAGATCCCTGATGGCTTCTCCATGGAGAATGGATTGGACAGTGAAGGTGGAAGCGAGGCACAGTTTCCATTAAAGAAGTGAAAATCATGGTGCTCTGGATTAGGGTGGGAGGTAGTGGAGAAAGAAATGGGTAGATTTGAGATGTGCTTTGGAGATAGAATGGATGTCTTGATGTCTTAGCGGTATCTATTTTTATATACACAGGTGTCCAAAGAGAAAAATTAACTGTGCTTTTTCATTTAACTCCTTGGCCTTTCAGACACTTAGTTCAACCTCACGTTATCAACTTACCACAACCATGATGCATAAACAGCATAAATGCAGCTATTCATTTCCTTCCTGATGGGTAAAAACAATATGTCGTAAATTATTGATCACTAAATATTTTGCTTCCACGGACACATAAATATTTAATCCTCAAGGTTATTGACATGTTCATATTTTACTTTCCTGAGTACAGACATCTAAATTTGATATCCTGATCATTGGTAACTATATTTTTTTTAGTTGCACGCGAAGAGCCGTGTTTAACCCGTAGTCCTATAATTCACTGCCAAATACATTGACATTTGTTTACTGATGAAGCCTTCGGCATTTAGTCAGAAAATCTAGCAGAAAAACATCCATTTTATATGGGTCATTCCACACTCTACCCCCTCCCCGACGCCATGCGCCCCATGAGTCTTTTGAATCACCTGGAAATGTTAAAAGAAAAATACAGCATTTTGTTTCTCATTCTAGACCAAATCAACATCTCTGGAAATGAGGTCCAGGAATCTGTGTTCTTTATCAAACTTCCCAAGAAGTAGCGATGTAGCTAGTCTTGGGGGGTGGGGGTGGGGGTATTGGGAACAGCTCCGAGATGGTCTCTTAGGTGGCTTCCACCACTAATGTTTTATGACTTAATATAAAATCTCTAAGTTCTATCATGAGAATTTATAGCTGTATCTTTGGTTTTATATCCTGTTGTTGCTTATGTATGCCTATGATTTATTTCATGCTTTGGTCTTTGGTAACAGAATATCCAATTATAACATTATGCCTTCGGGAAAATAAAATCCTCTTTAAGACATCTGCCTTGTGACAGTTTCCAAGAATGTCTCATGTCGAAATTGGAAAACTGTTCATAATTGGACATGTGAATTTGGATGATTCTTTCACAGGCATTATGCAATTACTGTATTCTTTCGGCCACATGGGCACCATTTGGTCTTTTAGGAGCACTTCATTGTTGGACTAATAATAGAGCATCTGGTGATGTCTGAAAGTGTCAGAACCAGGGGCCTCTGCTTAGAATAAGATTCTTATGACTTAGCTGATGCTGAGCAAAAGCTTGGATCCAGGAGGGATGAGACAGAGATTCTTTCTGTACTGTCTCCACTCAGTAGCACGCAGACCCCGAATCACATTCCCTGGGGGAGAATTGTACATGCGGTCCTAAAACTGTGCAGCTCTGTAGGCCGAGAAGCTTCAGGGTTACTTGAGCCTGCTGTCTGCTGCAGTGCACATGTTAAAACAGTCCCAGTAGATTCCCTTTTGGTCAGTGACTGTAAAGTTCCTGGTTTTCCAGACCTTGATACCTGATTGGCTAGGGTAGCCCATCTTCTCTTTATTCTCAAGGCAACTAAACTCTAGTTTTTACTTTCATACGTGGTATCAAGCAGTCTGGAAGCTTGCAACTCAGTCGTCCTGCAGTTTGAAGCGAAGACAAATGCTCACGCTCTCATTTCCCAAGTGGCCTATTTTCAACCTCTAGATTCAGCTTTCCAGATAGTCCCTGGTTTGGGTCACCAGTATATGGAGAGGAATTGAAAGCATAGAGGTGAAATGAGCAGTTTTGCTATTCATGGCAACCACTTTTCTTCTGCTTTGGCCCATCCTGTCACTGTGCCCTCCCTCGGCCCGTGCTCTGTCTTCATATTGACATTGGGCCGCAGGACACCATGCTGCTCAAACAGGTGGGAGATTTTGTCAGTCACAGTGAATGAAATGGTGGTTGGTAACAGTGGTGGTGATGCGGGGGTGGTGAGTTTTGGCACATGGGGAAGATTTGCTCAGCTTAAATGTGAACTGGGTTATTTCTTTTCATTTTAGTTAAGGTCAAGTGTCTATCCTCCTTGCTGCCTATCCTCATCGCTCCTCTTCCTTATTTACTAGCCAAGATTTTTGTTGCTGTCCCCTCCTCCTCCTCAATTGCTTGGTGCATTTCTGTCATGAGTTAGAGAAAGTACATATCCACTCTGTAACACCCATGATGCTCTATTTTATATCACATTATTTCTTGGAAGAAAGAAGCTGAAGGTCGTTTTATATTAGCCAGACTATTCTGAAATACTCAGACCGAGAGAAAGAACTTCTCTTATCACGCACAAAGGCAGGTCTCATTGTATACATTTCCATTCTTTGCAGAAGTAATGGTGGCCTGTTTTGGGCGGGGAGAGCCACACCATAACCAAACTATGTACCCCCACATTGCTTGAGAAACTCTGTGGTGTAATGGAAAGAACTGGGTTCGGACAGTCAGTTGGGGCAGGGCTGACTTGTTACATGTGTGACATTAGCACGGTTTCTGAACCTTATTAAGTTTCTTCTCTCATTTATAATATGAGGATAATTCCAATTTCTGTAGAGTGTTTGAGAAGTTTCGAGATAATTCATGTAAAGTGCAAAACATTGCCAGGGGCATGGTCGATGCTTAATAAGAAATGAGAGAGAGTTATTAATACTGAGTTAGCATAATGTTTATGTTTATAATATTCCTTTATTATCATTTTAATGTCCATGGGATCTGTGGTGATGTTCCCCTTTTTCATTTCTGATAAATAATTTGTGTATTCTCTCTCTGCTTGTCTTAGCCTAGCTAGAGGCTTATTGATTTTACTGATCTTTTCAAAGAACCAGTTTTGGTTCCATTGATTTTCCTCTGTTGATTTCTTGTTTTCAAGTTCATTGATTTCTGCTCTAATTTTTATTATTTCTTTGCTTCTGCTTATTATGGATTTAATTTGCTTTTCTTTTTGTAGTTTCCTAAAGTGGAGGCTTTTGTTATTGATTTTAGATCTTTCTTCTTTTCGAATATGTGCATTCTATGCTATGAATTTACCTCTAAAGGGTGCCTGAGGGGCTCAGATGGTTAAGCATCCGATTCTTGGTTTCGGCTCAGGTCATGATCTCAGGGGCCTGGGATAGAGCTTTGTGTCGGGCTCTGCGCTCAGTGGGGAGTCTGCTTGTCCC
This sequence comes from Phoca vitulina, assembly GCF_004348235.1. Classification (NCBI taxonomy): domain Eukaryota; kingdom Metazoa; phylum Chordata; class Mammalia; order Carnivora; family Phocidae; genus Phoca; species Phoca vitulina. The sequence goes on from NW_022589718.1 coordinate 10,519,764, forward strand.
TCTCCCTCTGTCTCTGCCCCTCCCCCTGCTCATGCTCATTGTCTCTCTCTCTCTCTCTTAAATAAATAAATAAATAAATAAATAAATAAATAAATAAAATCTTTTAAAAAATGTACTTCTAAGCACCGCTTTCTCTGTATCCCACAAGTTTGGTAAGTTGCATTTTCATTTTCATGTACTCAAAAAATTTTTACATTACTCTTGAGGTTTTTCTTTGACTGATGTGTTACTAGAAGTGTGATGTTTAACCTGCACATATTTGGAGATTTTCCTGTTATCTTTCTGTTCTTGATTTCTAGTTTCATTCCAATGTGGTCTGAGAGTAGACATTGTATGATTTCTATTTTTTTAAAATTATTAAGGTGTGTTTTATGGCCAGAGTATAGTCTATCTTGATGAATGTTGCATGTGAACTTGAGAGAATTGTGTGTTCTGCTGGCGTTGGATACAGTAGAGCATAGACGTCAATTATATTCAGTTGGTGGATGGTGTTGTTTGGTTCAAGTATGTCTGCTGATTTTCCACCTGCCAGATCTGTCCATTTCCGATAGAAGGGTGTTGAAGTCTCCAACTGTAATAATGAATTCACTGTTTCCTCCTTGCTGTTCTATTGATTTTTGCCTCATGTAGTTTGACAGTCTCTTGTTAAGTGTATACATGTTTAGGATTGCTATCATGTTTATATTCAGATGAGCGAATGTAAAGTTCAGGAGCAATGATAATAAGATTATAATAGATTTCAAAGTAGACTGGGGCGCCTAGGTGCTCAGTCAGTTAAACATCCGACTCTTGATCTCAGCTCAAATCTTGCTCTCAGGGTCGTGAGTTCAAGCCCCGGGTTGAGCTCCACGCTGAGCATAGGGCCTACTTAAAAAAATTAAATAAAAAATAAAAATAAATAAAAATAAAAGTAGACTAACAGAGATGGTTTGGGGTAAAGAAGTTTTCTTTCCTTTTGAGTAGGTTACTATCTTCCTTGCTGGTCCAAGGCCCCCATCCCCTTTGGTGGAAGGTTGGACTGCTACACAAGAAAAGTTTGACATTCGTATGTAACTTTGATGTTCAGCTTTTCTTATTTCTTGTTATTTTCTTTCCTTTCTAAAGTCAGACTGCTCTCTTGTGGGGATTTTCTACATGTCTTTAGTTCCCACTTTAACATAATGGAAACTAAGACTAGAGTACTCAGCTCAGAGACTCTCCTCTTGAGAAGGTACCCCTTCCAGTCATGACTGCTTGGACACAAGCCTTGCGTCTCCATGGTAGAAGGAAGGGGAGAAAGCCTCGTGCTTTCTAGCCCTCGGTGTTGTGGGGCACGAACAAAGAGGGAGAAGTAAAGGAAGGTAGATACCAACATTTTGTATTTGCCCATGCCAACCCCCCAAACCCTGCCTTCGGGTCACATTTTGAAGTGGAGACATTAGAAATACCTTGATATGGGGCGCCTGGGTGGCTCAGTCAGTTGAGCGTCTGCCTTCGGCTCAGGTCATGATCCCAGGGTCCTGGGATCGAGCCCCGCGTCGGGTTCTCTGTTCAGCGGGGAGTCTGCTTCTCCCTCTCCCTCTGCTGCTCTACCTGCTTGTGCTCTTTCTCTCTCTCTCTGTCACATAAATGAGTAAAATCTTAAAAAAAAAAAAAAAAAAGAAATACCTCGGTAAGTTGAGGAAAACACAAAGACAGGAGGGTCCTGAGCTAAAACGTATGGTCCAGCATAGTTAAGTGGTCAGCCTGGTGTGGCCAGGCAGGGGCTTCTGGTCTGTTCTCCAAAGCTTGTGTGTTCTTGTGTTGGAAGTCTGTGGAGCGTGAAGGTGCAGAATGTCCACTGGCCAAGGCCAGAGGCAAGCACCTGGCCACGTTGTGGCAGAGCGTGCACCCAGACTTACCTACAGGCGATTGTACACTTCGCCCTGGACAGCCCTGTGGTGCCAGCCTCCTCTGCAGTTAGTGCTCTCTGCCTCTCTCTCTCTCTAAGATTTTATTTATTTATTTTGAGAGAGAGCAAAAGTGAGAGAGATCGCAGAGGCAGAGGGACAAGCAGACTCCCCGCTGAACAGAGAACCTGACCCGGGGCTCTATCCCAGGACCCTGGGATCATGACCTGAGCCGAAGGCAGACGCTCAACCGACTGAGCCACCCAGGCGCCCCTGCCCTCTGCCTCTCTTAAAAGTGACCCAATTGTACCAGAAACAATGTGGGTGTCCTGAGAGAGGCATACCCCTGTGAGCAGTGAGTGGGGCTGAGCCTTCAGCGGAGCACCCCAAGCCCTGGTGGGACCCCCCGGGACCAGACCACATGTCACAGGTGCCGGCCTCAGCGGCAGAAGCTGCAGGATATCACCTCAGAGGTCAGAGAAATGGGAGGACATCACACAATCCCAGAGCATCTTCTCCAGTGCCACACAGGGTGTGGAAAAGAGGTAGAGAGGGAGGTAGAAGCTGAGAAACCAGACAGACATTTTTACCTGGAGAGAATGAATAGCACGACTGTTGGGAGGTTTTGCATTAGATTGTGTTGTATCTATTGTTTTGTATTCATGCCCAGAGGATGCGGGTTTACAGCATTGGATTAGTTACACAGAAGATGCATTTCTTTTCCTCTCTGACACATCTGAATTGCACTTATGTGAGCAAATTTTGCAACCCAGTCACTGAACAGTTACGTTTTTCTGCAGCTTCTTCGCATCTTTGCTGGGCTTTGTTTTCGAAGGTCTCTCAAGCTGCTAAGACAAGATCCCTGTAAGCCTCATAGGTAGTGGTCAAAACTTTTCTAAGAATATTTAGCACCAACATGGAATAGACACAGCCCCCCCTTTTCACTGTGTCATGTATTCCTACTCATTCAGGCCTGGCCACAGAAGTAGGCAATACTTATTGGAGTTCACCTTATATCTGCAATCCCTTTAAGTGATCTTCAGGGATCTATTGTAGTATTTATAATTGGGAAATGCTTATAGGTAGTTTATTTTTTTTTAACTTTTAAATTGAGGTATGACATTCATAAATTTCACCAATCTTAAGCCATTGTTTTTGTTTTTTTGTTTTTTGTTTTGTTTTGTTTTGAGAGAGAGAGAAAGAGCAAGCAAGCAGGGGGAGGGGCAGAGGGGGAGGGAAAGAGAGAATCTCAAGCAGGCTCCAAGCCCAGCGCAGAGCCCAACGCGGGGTTCAATGTCACGACCCTGAGATCATGACCTGAGCCAAAATCAAGAGTCAGACGCTTAAGTGACTGAGCCACCCAGGCGCCCCATCTTAAGCCATAGTTTTAAGATTATTGATTATCTTTACGAATCAGTAAATTCCTATGTGGTGTTTTTTAAACGACTTCCTTCTGTCTTGGACAACAGGGTGACTTAGGGCAGTCTCTGCCACTCCCTGACCTGTTCATCTGCTTATAGGAAGCTAGAATATGAAGGATTAATTCAGAACTCACAGAGTTGCACTTAATTTCATAAAATCCGAAAAAGTGAATTTTATGGGCTGTCTAAAATGTTTCATCCGGTGAGAGGGAGCCCATCTGAACTCGGGCTCCAGATCCTTCTGCTGCCCATGATCCCACCTTCCCTTTCTCTCTTGCCAACCTCAACCAACCTGAGCTCCCCTAAGCGGAGGGTCCACGTTATCAGTTTCCCCTGGAGAGACAAAGGTCATGTTAGCAAATCTGTGTAGACAGTAAACAGTCCCCTTACTCACCTCATCACCTTTTATCATTTTCCCTTTGTGACAAATCCTCCGAGAACCATGTCATGGCCATCTCCGGGTTCTCCCTCTGCCCCTCCCGCACTTCTCAGCTCCCTGCTCCGGACCCCCGCACACCCCTGAAACGGCCCTTGCTAAATTATCGGTGACATCCCTGCTGCCAAATCCTTCATGTTGCTAAATAAGATGAAGGCATTTTCTGGTCCTCATCCTGTTTGACTTCTTGGCAACACTGGACATCATTAACGCGGACTTCCTTCCCTACATGTCCTCCCCTCTTTGCTTCTTCAGTTCAGCACTTCTGGGTTTCTCCTCTGTCTGTCTGCTCTTGCGAGGGTGCCCTTCTCTGGCTGGCCATTAAATGTTGGAATTCACCAACTGGATCTGCTGCCTTCTCTGATTCTCGCTCTAGATTCTGTCCCTGGGCCAGGGGTTTACAATCCCATCAGTCTAAATGCCTACTTCTTATAACAACATGTGACCTAAAACAAAAACACATACTGCCCTATCTGTAATATACAGGAAGATCATTTCTGTTTGGTGGGCATCTCAGTATATGTGTGCGTGCCTGGTCACACAGAAGGCTGAATGAAGTCGGTACACGCTTGCGCCTCTGTGTCGAATCCGTGATTGGGAATGTGGCTATTCTGTATGTGGCATCTGCTCTGTAGACCGATGGAGGAGTGTTGACCTGGTGCTCAGTTACCGCGAGCAGTGATGTGATTTTTCTAAAATGGGGAGTAGCTCTGGGTAAATACTGAGGAGCAGTCCACTCTTCCCTTAATTTATATGCTTCTTACATGCCTGGAAAATTCAATGTAAATTGAAACGAGGCAGGAAATACAAGCCTTGGTGTTTATGCAGAAGATGAAGAGAATTAAAAACAGGGTTTTCACTTGCATGACATGTGGGACCTGGGACGTTTCTTCTCCGTGAACTGTGCTGTGCTTTTCAAGGAGTCTCACATTTTGGGGTCCCCTCCCATCGAGTGGCAATAGCACTCCCAAATCACTGTGGGACACCTGTCCTCATCTCCCCACCTTGAAAAGTTCCAGAAATCCCCCTGGGGGTCCTCCTCAGTAGTTGAGAACAACTGCCCTCGGGAGTCTCCTCCTTGACCGGCGCTGCAGCCCCTAAGCAGAAAGCACCCGCACTCATGTCTTTACTCCCGACCTCTCTTCTGACCTTCTATTGATATCTAAATAACCTGCCGTCTGCTTGGTATCCATTTTATGGGTCCCAAAGTCACCTCCAAACTCAGAGAATGGCTGCAGTGTCTATCTGTTTATGCAGGTCGGGAAACTAGGTCTCCCTTGGAGACTTCCTCCCCCCTTACCCTCCATGGGTATCCGACTCATCCTAAAATTCTTTTGGTTTTATTTCCTAAATACTGAAGATATTTTCTAATTTTTTTTTTTTTATCTCTCCACTCTCCCAGGCTCTACCTTAACATTTTACTCCAAGCTGCCATAACCACTTATGTGGCCCCCACAGTGGCCTCTGGCTCATCCAGCTGCTTCCAGTCAGCCTCTTCTCTGCTCCCTCTGGCTACACTGATGGCCCGTGGTCCCCTGTATTACCATGCTCCCTCCTACCGAACACATGCTGCCTCCCTTCTGGAATGTTCCTCCTCCTTCTTCCTTCTGTTTATTCCAGCCATCCTTCAGTCCCAGCCATGTCACTACCTCCAGAAAGTTGTCCTTGACCTCTCTGACAAGGTCAAGTCCCTTACTTCAGGCACTCACTGCATTTCATAACCCATGTTTGAGTCTGGCATTGCTTTTACTTCTGTGAGGAGTTGATTAATGTCCGCCTTTTTCACTGTAAGCTCCGTGAGAGCAGGGGCATTTTCTGATTTTGCTCACCACCATGTCTCCAATACCTACCACAGTGCCCCGCACGCAGTAGGCCCTCAATAAACGCTGAGCGTTCCTGAAACCTGGAAGATTTTTTTTTTGGCCAGAGCACAACCTGTTCCATTTTGTGACGATGGGGGGCAGCAGAGAGCCGCCAGAGGAGAGGTTAGAAAATCAGTTGTCAGGCCATTTAACCAGGAGTGGGGAAAGGGAGGGAAACAGGTCCAAGTGGAAACTGAGAAGCAAAAGAACAGATTTCGCAGAAGAAAAATGGAGCCAGAGTGAGGAAGTTGGAGTTAGGTGGAGGGGGCTGGAAAGGGATCTCTGATGTGACGTGGGCAGCAGTCTTCAGCGTGGCATATCGCTTCTCCGCAGGCCTGGCTAGGGTTGGAAAGACTCCTTCCTGAATACACCAGAAAGCCATAATGATGCAGGCGGGGAGGGAAGAAAGGGAGGTGCCAGTTTCTTCTTACGGGCACAGCTTTGTTTTGGAAGCTCTGGTTTTGCAGATGGTGACAGTTCTATCCTTGAATGGGGCGTGGGATTGGGGCAGGAGGGGCCGTGGGGTGCTGGGAAGAAGGGGAGGAAATAACATTTCCTTAATACCCTTTCTCTGTGTTACAGGCACAAAACAGTCCTGTAAGGTCAATATTTTCCTCATTGGAAAGGCGAGGGTCCTGTGGCTCAGGGCTACAACAACACGCTCCGTGTCATATTCATGTGGCAACCTGAGTTTTTAGCCCTAACTCCCTTGGCTCAGAAACCCGTGTTCTTTCTTAGACACTCTGGTGCCTTCTTAAAAATTTTGGTAATGGCTGTTTTTTTTTTTTTTTTTTTTACTTGCCGTTTCTAAAGAGAAGTATACCCTTTCCCATTATGTGCCATATTGGCTAGATTCAAAACTTACCCTAGAAACTATTATCCCTGTTTATGAACTTGTTGGCTCTTGGGAAATGAAATATACCATTAATATAAAATATATTGCATCTTCAGTTGGCAGTTTATAATCTCTAGTTGCTGACAAAGACGCAGAATTTGAAACGTGCAAGTTTTTTTATGGCATGTCTGTAAGGATCAGAACTTGGGAGAATTGTCATCCTGATTTTATATCGAAGGATACAAACTAATTGCGAGGTTTTCTTAGTCACAGTGTTAATGAAGGGAGTGCTCATGGAGGAAATAGGATCCCTGCTCACTCATCATGAGCCCCAATTAAAATGACCTTAGAGCTGGTTAAACAATTTCTCTCCTGAAATATAACTACCAGAGAAGGAAAATTCGGGTGGAAGTTTCGAAGAGAGCACTTCTCCATGGAACACAGGCTACGCTATTGTAGATATCGAAGCCAGCATGACTTGAGCGCCCCCGTCTAAGCCCGTCTCTTTGGGATTAGCAAAGCAAGTGTGCCGCAGGGGCGAGGAGTAACGGTGCAGGGGGAGAACGGTCCAAGTCGGGGGAGCCACAGGGCTCTCTCCCTGTTACCTAGTAGCAGAGGAAAAGCATCGTGGAACTGAATGTGCGTCAACATTTTGGCAGGGAGAAATGTGTGATTTTATCAAATAGTAAATAATGCTCAGGAAGAAAATACATTCTTCTCATTGCAAAGAAAAGAGTGTGGTGAAAAGTGGAATTTTTTTTTTCCTTTCAGGAGGGGATGGAAGGCATTAAGGTGGACCTTTCATCCTAGATTCTATCATCTGTGTTGCCTTGTCCATATTCGTTAAATAATTTGGTTCAAGCAGTTGTTAGTAACAACGATCACTTTCTGTGTGCCTACTTCATCCCTTCAGATGGCCCACAAACAGCAGAATGCGTTCTGAAGCCAGGCACGCGCCAGACTCAATGTTTTTTGAGCATCTATGTGTCCAACTTCCGTCCAGCACTATGTTTGATTCTGTAGCCATAAACCCTCAGGGAATCATGGAGATGGCACACAAATGGGTTCTTTTCCCCAACAGCATAAACAGTTGTTTAGAACTCAGTACACATTTCCCCCCTTCGTCATGAGCAGATTCCAAGGCCCTTCCATCAAAATATTTTGAATAATGAAGTCATACTATAAAACTAATAATCCAAGCCTGAATTCTTGGACCTGGAACTGGGAGGCTGACTACCTGGAGAGGCTAGAAAAACGGGGATGAACAGAGAATGTAGCATTTGAAGGGGTCAGTGAATGTCTCGTTTACAAAATGTAAAATGCTTTCCCACGAGGTGACACTAGAGGGCAGTATATACAGGAAAATCTCACAATGGAGCTGGCCACTGAATTCTTAAATTTCCAGCTATGCTTTTTTTTTTTTTAATGTTCAAATATCACTCCTTAATTCTGTTCATTTCTTTACATAACAGGGGGAAAAAGATACAGAAATCCTCTGTCATCATAACAAAAAATCTTAAGAGGATGAAGAATTTTGTGAATGTAATTTTTATCAAAGTCTTGGTTAAACTTGGCTTAAAAAATCAAGTAATATTAAAAGTTGTTTTTTTTTTTAATTTAAAATAAAACAGTCCTCTTCCTTTGTCCTCTATACCTTTCTTTCCTGGAATTCTAGATAATATGTGCTTACTTGTATTTCTGGAGACAGACAGTTATGAGGTTATTTTTAATGAATTACCCTAGACACTCATATTTACTCTCCCCCCAGCCCCGAATCTGTCTAACATAGTAAAATTTTATTTCATAAGAAATCATCGTTTACTGTGTCATTGTTATGATTTCAAGTTTTCATCATGGTACTCTCACCCAGCTTCCACAAACATCAGCCTTGTCTCCTTTGTGTCTGATTACCTCTACATTCCTCCTTCTTCTCCTAATGATTTGAAACAATTTTTAAACATCATATCATCTTACCAGCATTGTTTACTTTTTTATTTTTTAAAGATTTTATTTATTTGACAGAGAGAGACACAGCAAGAGAGGAACACAAGCAGGGGCAGAGGGAGAGGGAGAAGCAGACTCCCCACTGAGCAGGGAGCCCGATGCGGGGCTCGATCCCAGGACCCTGGGATCATGACCTGAGCCGAAGGCAGACACTTAACAACTGAGCCACCCAGGCGCCCAGCATTGTTTACTTTATCCTGAGTATGAAATACGGCTCCACATGGGGCCAGTGATTACATTTCCTTTTCTGATACTTCATTTACCTGAGCTAATAATCATCTTTAAAAAATTGCCTAGTTTTTATGAATTACTTCCCATTAACTTTAGCTTTATTTTAGCAGTGTTCCATCAACTGTAGCCAATAGCTGTGTGTGGATATGGCATTTTTACATGTGGGTGTATAAAATACATTTTAGGTACATAAATAAAGTTTAAGTAAGTGGTCTGATGTGTCAGGTAATCTGTTGGTTTTACTTCTCCCCCAGGGAACATTTGTTCTGCTGCCCTCTCCTGCTTTAAACTGGACTTGTCCAGGGCGCCTGGGGGGCTCAGTGGGTTCAGCGGCTGCCTTCCCCTCAGGTCATGATCCCAGGGTCCTGGGATCGAGTCCCGCATCGGGCTCCCTGCTCAGTGGGGAGCTTGCTTCTCCCTCTCCCTCTGCCGCTCCCCCTGCTCATTCTCTCTTTCTCTCTCTGTCAAATAAATAAATAAAATCCTAAAAAAAATAAATTAATTAACTGGACTTGTCGCTCTCATTAGTCCTGCAGAATATTCTCATCCCGGGGCTTCAAATATCCTGAGGAATTATTATTTTTTTTTCTGAGGAATTATTTTTTCCCGTTTTATGATGGATTCCCTATTTCCTAGGTCTGTTTTCAGCTTTCTTGATCTACTCCCTAGAGTGTCTACAGCCTATTTTCTAAACGTTTTGTAAAGTGGGTACAAGGGTGGTTTAGAATTGGAGGCCTGACATCTTCCCTCAGAATTTTGAAGGGTTTGCTCCATTGTCTTCTAGAAGTCTGATGTCGTTCTGATTCCTGCTCTTTTGGTAGTGAACCCTGTGGCCAGGTACACAGGCCATTTTGACTAAGGGACCTCGGATTGCCGATTTGGGTTAGTGACTATATAGTCTTACGGTTTTGAGGGGAAGCTGCCATAAATACAAATGGAAGAATATTGGCCTCTGGAATTGGCTTCATCTTTATATCAACTTATTACCCTTTGTGTCTGGTAGTATTTTGCTTCCCATTCCTTTACAAATAACCAGTTTTCTGTAAATTTTGATGACCTGAGTTGGTGTGGGTCTTTTTCTCTCATGGAACAGGCACTTAGTACCCTTTCTGTCTGGAGGCTCATGTCTTTCAGTTCTGAAAACGTATCTCATACTAACTCCCGTTGTGTAGTCATTGCTGAGGGTCCGTTTTTGACGCCTTTGTAAATTTTCGTACCGGCTTCCCATTTATACCTGGTGCTTCGCTTTTGTTTCCTTTGGCCCTGTAATTTAAGGTCTCCGAAGACATTTTGAGACCTTATTCAAAAAAGTGACTTGGTAATCTTGATCTCAAAGGTTTTGAGTTTCACTCCTGCTGAGGATTTTACTGTCCCAGTTCTTTAGAGGAAAGATCTTGAAAATGTACATTAAGGAAGGATGGGCTTTCAATCCAATGCATTGTTATTTAGTCAATGCGCATCTGTTAACCTCCGTCAAAATGGGTTGTGTTGCTGGTAGGGTATGCACAAGATTTTTGACTTTTTGTTGTCCAGCCAGTGAATGAGAACCCAGGGATTGTCAAATGCCTGTTCTGAGCTCAGATGTTGAAAGCCCTGGGAAGTATAATGAAGCCCTGATTTTGAGATTCAGAGCTCTCTGCGGCTGCCCAGTGAAATTCACACGTGCTGTATTTAGAGCCGGGCCCAAGATGGTGTTCCAGATGACTCTCTCTTCATGCGGCATATTGTTTTCAATCCAAAATGAAGATTTTTCTTTAAAGACTCTTTTTCTTATTAACTAATGGTCCTATGCAATTTTTCATTTTGAGAGAGAGAGAGAGAGCCATTCAGTAAAGTTGAAACCAGCCCATCCTCTTCAGCGTATCTACTAAGGAACAGATTAATAGAAAATAAAAATATTACTCCAAGGTTCATTTTGGCCCCCTTCCAGCTGTGCTGTAGATTAAAACTACTTCAGCGTTTCCCTGTCTCGCTCCTTAATCCTGATCCTGTGTTATTCTATCTTAATTTCTTATGTACCTTGGATCCGTGGGTGTGCTATTTTTCTCATTACGTCATTCACCAATTCTAATCCTCTGATTCCTTTCATGCAAGCTCCAGGATATCTCTGTGGTGCCATTATTTTTCCTGAGCACTAGCTCCAAGTTACTGTGGGAGGATTTACTTTCAAGCCTTGGCATCCGAATGGCGGGACCAGAATACCCAGCGGCTAGCCCCTGCTCGTTATTAGACAGGGGGCCGGGCTGTATGGTAGGAAGCCAGCAGGCAATGGCTGCTCGGGGTGGTCATCAGTAAGAGGCGGTCTGCCTGAAGGAGCTGGTTTGGGCGGACGGCGCTGCATCGTGGGCCCCCGCGTGCCAGCTCAGCTTTCGAGTCACAGAAGAAGGAATTGGCTCTGGTGCTTCACTGCTCCAGGACCTCAGCTGTGTACTGGACCTCATTACATACCATCCGATGGGAGAGTCAACCCAATAACTTTCCATTTCCCAATCGGGAAATAATTCTGGGAAGATGTTTGGCTCTCTTGCTGACGAGCAGGGGCTGCTTTCCTGGGCTAACAGGAACCAGCCGACATTTAGCAAGTGGAAATGTACAGGCATGCATACACCCAAAGGCTCATGAGTCTCCGTCTTTGCCAAATATGTACCCCGTGGGAGACTGGATTTTCACTTGAGAAATTTCCAGTGCTAAGTTCATGGACACTTCCCTGCAGGCCTTTTATTTATTTATTTAAAGATTTTATTTATTTGTGAGAGAGAGAGAGCACACAAGCAGGGGGAGCGGCAGGCAGAGGGAGAAGCAGGCTCCCCGCTGAGCACGGAGCCTGACGCAGGACTCGAGCCTAGAACCCGGGGCTCACGACCTGAATCGAAGGTAGACGCCTAACCGATTCAGCCACCCAGGCGCCCCGCCCCCCGGCAGGCCCTTTAAAGACTGGGCCACGCTTGCTCTCACGGTCACCACTAGGAGGCAGCACGCCCCCCCTGCAGGTGCTACACGCCTGTCTCCGACCTGCTTAGCAACAGAGCAGAGTCTATCATTTCCTGCTTCGGATGCCAACTATTTGCAGCGTTAGAATCACAGGAGAGGCGGGAAACTGAAAAATGATAGTTTCCTTGGATCAGGGCAGATAACACTCTAAAAATCAAATATTCAAGGACTATTTCCCTGTAGTAGGGTCACTTCATGATGCATTGAGGGACATCTGTTTGGGACCTCTGGTCCCCTCCCAGGTACTTTTGTCCCCGAAGTGTGTGCCTCTGTTCCCTAGCAGCTAGCCAGCTGTCAAACATTTCCTTGAAGTGAGTGAGTAAGGCACCAAGGTCAGAACGGAGACTACCTTCCTGAACCAAAGCCACTTCACACGTTTTTGTTAGATTAGGTTCCCACTGCTGGGGTTATCTCTGCACTAGAAGCTGTTTATATTGGGCTGCTCTGTTGCATTATTTAGAGGCACTGAAATCTGCACCGCCTCCCTTTCTACCCACTGTGCTTCTGGTCCTCTAGTCGTTTGATGAGTTGATAGTTGTAACAAGGATAAAACATCGTAAAATGGCAGAACATTAGCTATGCTTTTCTTTTGATATTTCCAGAGAAGGAATCTGTACAATTTCCTGTGATGGATGACTGCACACATTCCGAGTGAATTTTGAATGTATTTCACATGTCGGAGCGGGGTAATGCACTGCGCCCTTAGAAGCCTCCAAGCGTTGAGCTGAAAGTGACCACGGCACTTCAATCTGCCCCACGCCCCAGAAATCTCTCCGACAGCATCCTTAAAACATATTGCTCCAATCTGTCCTGAATCATTTGGGTGATGGAAGACCTCACTCTTACTATTTTTTTATTTTATTTTTTTATTCCCTGGCGGGAAGCCTGCTTCTCCCTCTCCCACTCCCTCTGCTTGTGTTCCCTCTCTTGCTGTGTCTCTCTCTGTCAAATAAATAAATAAAATTAAATTAAATTAAAAAAAGAAAAGAAATCAGTTGATTTCAACTGATGATTTTTTTTAATACTTCGGTTACCTATTCAGGATATATTGTGTTTTATTACTATTCTACTTTCCAGAATACTATTTAAAGAGCTCTGACATTTAAAAGTTTAAATGTAATCAAGATTACAAAGTATGTATTTGAAAGCGCCAAGATTAGCTAGTAATTATTACTGTGTCAAAGTGCTTGGTTTGATGGACTCCAGCTTGATTATTTTGGTGTGTTTAATTTTAAAAATCCACCCAGTTTTTCAACCGAATTGCAAGGCATTGCTCTAACATGGCTTCTCTGAGGATGTGTGCTAATGTGTCATTTACATCCGAAATAATTCATTAGCTGGATGTTAGCAAAACATATTCACCTGTTGATGTTCGAGTAAATTATAATCGGCCAGCTTTCTTTTTGGGGTGGATGAAATGCCTGGCAGTTAACTGTGCCATATAATTTTCCACATAAATTCTGAAATATGATACTCTTAAAAGCATGCAGGATTCCAAGGGCAATATTTTCTAAGCAGTGCTAAGGATGGTATGGCAGTTTGTGAGGACATTTGTGAGCTTTTATATATCATACAAAGTTTGTGAGATTTTTTTTAATGCTTCTTTTCAGAGAGGTGTCTTGTTTTTTCCTTTAATTTTTTGATCTTTAAAAATTACACAAGTAGGGGCGCCTGGGTGGCTCAGTGGGTTGGGCATCTGCCTTCGGCTCAGGTCATGATCCCAGGATCCTGGGATCGCCCGCATCAGGCTCCCTGCTCAGCGGGGAGCCTGCTTTTCCCTCTTGCTCTGCCCCCCACTGTGCTCTCTCTCTCAAATAAATAAATAAGTAGGTAATAAATAAATAAATCTTTAAAAAATATGTAAAAATTACACAAGTAATGCCTGAATATATCACTAAAAACAATAAAGAAGAGAAAAATGAAATTTCACCTTTACTTTCTCAATCCCTGTCCCAGTCAGACTAATGGCTATCCTTCTAGAATTTTAATGTATAATCGAATTCAGTCTGTAGTTTTGTCTGTTTTTTTTTTCCTTACCCTGAATCATGTCATAGATATATACTGTTTTTTCCATTAAACATATGTTTAAATTTTTTTTTTCAGGTTAGAATATATCAGTTTACTTCATTATTTTTTAAGCTACGTTTATTCAGTGTTATAAAGGTACCTAAATTAATTTAATCATTCCCCTGGTTATTTACCTTATTGCTGTTTTTTTTGTCATGTTACTATGAACTTACTTGTATGTCTCTGCTCATATGTGTTATTATTTCTCCAAATATCTGAGAATGGAGTTGCTGTGTCAATGGATAAAGTAAATTAAAATTTTGGTACATACTGCCAAATTGGCCTCAAAAATGCTATACCATTGCTCCTCAAAGTTTGAATTCTTTTTACATGTGAAAAATTTGAAACAAAACAGGAATGGATAATTGAATTTTGCAAGCTCAAACAGCAAATTCGCAATTTGCTCTGCTTTTAATAAAATCTTATTTATGGCTTACTTATACATTTGACTTGTATAAAACTTCTCAGAAAAACTTGCCACTTGGTTATTGATTTATCAGCTAGTTATAATTTCATGGACTTCACATGAGTTCAGGTTTAGAATGAATTTTAATGTTTTCTATTACTGACTGCTAAGAGGTTTCCGTATCACAAACACTGATGGAAATGTGGTCCTCATGGAATGGTCAAGACATTACCTCTGCCTACAAGGTCTTCTACACCAAAGCTCAGGTTAAGAGTCTAGTTCTTTAGCAGTTCCTTAATATCCCTTTTTCCATTTTTATAACTCACTAATTCCTTCTCAAATCATAGACTCTGTCAAGAAAAATTTTTTTTTTTGCAAAGAATTAATGACCGGATGCCAAAGTGTTGCTAAGACTTCACAATTCTTTTTTTATGAGGTGGGAGTACCACTAACTAGTCCACCATGAGGTATTATCATAAGTAACTAAAATAAAACTGCTACACTTGGAGTAGATGAGGCAGGAGAGTGTTACTAAGATGATGTGGGGCTTTTCTCATCAATTCATTTCACCCGCTTCTCCCTAACTTAATATGTCCCTTTATGGTTACAGAAACATAATGGCCTCATTGGGTGGAGATCAAGTCATGAAAGCAAACAGCTAGGAATGTGAACTGAACTTCCTATCTTGTGATAGGACTGAAAAAGTTTTTTTTTTTTAATATTTTATTTATTTATTTGACAGAGAGAGACACAGTGAGAGAGGGAACACAAGCAGGGGGAATGGGAGAGGGAGAAGCAGCCTTCTCGCTGAGCAGGGAGCCCAATGCGGGGCTCGATCCCAGGACCCTGGGATCATGACCTGAGCCGAAGGCAGACGCTTAATGACTGAGCCACCCAGGCGCCCCAGGACTGAAAAAGTTTGTAGATGACACTTGTATGAAGGGCGTTCGATGCTTTGATTTAATTCTAAGACTTTTTTAGAGTTCTCAAGGTTTCCACATTTGAGCTCCATCCCTTTGGCACATACTTGCTGTTAGCATCAGTTTCTACTTTTAATTCTTGCTCTTTCTTTAACTCTTACTGCCAAAGTAAGCTAAAGCTCGCCTTCTGCAAAATAAGATCTAAAAATGCATTTGTTTATTTTCCAAATATCTTTGAGTACGTACCACGTCCCGGGCATTATGTTAGGTTCTGCAGGCAAAGATTAACAAGGCATGGGTCTGGAAAGTTCTCCCTGTCTGGTGGGGGGCTAGACGGGGGCACACCTAATTGCAGTTGAGTACAGTGAATGCTGGAGTTCAGGTCCAGACCCAAAGCCACAAGATAACTGAATAGGGAACAATGGATATGAGGACGTGGGCAGCCTGGAAAGCTCTTCTTTCAATAGTCTTTACCTCCTAGAAGTCTATTGGCCATAGCAGTGTAGCCTGTTTTAGGAAAAGAGCAGCAAACATCTCATCAAACTCACTGCTTCTAAATATACCAGCATACAGACTTCCCAACGGTCGCGTCACAGACTAATGCCAATGCCATTCAACTGCATTAGGCTGTAGGTATCAAAAACCTGACCGAAAGTGGCTTTGCAATCAAGACATTGATTTATTCAGTGAGCTGGAAATCTAGGGCAGGTAGGCCTGTTTTGTTCAGCAGTCCATCGTGTCACGGAAGACATCCTTCTCCTCTCATTTTCCCACACGGTCATCTGATGGCGGTGGCAGCTGAAAGCTCTGTGACCTCACCTACCTGAGCACATCCAGCAACCCCCAGACTCTGGATGATGGGATCCCTCTCCGAGCCACTCCACGTCTCGTGCTTCTGTTCTGGGCACCTGCTCGCTGACTGACAGCCTGCTTACAGAGACTGCAGCTTGGGATGGCAGGGACCACTGAGCCATGAGGCAAGGCGTCCCTTGTTAGGGTTCGAGTTTCCGAGGGAGTTTTCATTTCTGGTTTTGGGGCCCATTCTGTTCTTCAAGCCATAGTTTCTACAGGATAGAGTGTTTGGGGACAAATTTCATCTTTCTTTGAGTATGAGTAATAGAGCATAAATTAATATCACTATAAATTCTTTTTTTCCCCAAGACATCAGTAGTGATCGGACTCAAGTGTTGTAATAAGTGTGTTCTTATTTGAATCTCTCATGCACTGACACACTCATACACATTAATAAACTCAAACACCCCGATGTGAAATATTGCTTTTCTTTGGGAATATGGGTGATGTTTCTACTCCTCTTCCATCTCCCCTCTACTCTCTGCTTGTTCTTTCATTTTATTTTAGTTTAGTTTTTTAAAAGATTTTATTTATTTGAGAGAGAGAGCGAGAGTGAGAGAGAGCACAAGCAGGGGGAGGAGCAGAGGGAGAGGGAGAAGCAGACTCTCTGCTGAGCAGGGAGCCCAATGTGGGGCTCCATCCCAGGATCTATGCCCCAAGCCGAAGGCTGATGTTTAATCGACTGAGCCACCCAGGCACCTCTCTGCTCGTTCTTTTATTTATATTTTTTAGCACGGTAGAATTTCTTGTATTGAGCATATGTTTACTAGAAGTTTGATGAAAAAATTTAAATAAAGTAAAAATTATAGGAAAATGTTTATGTCCTTTGCTGTTTTACTCTTTTTGACTGCCATAAGAGAGATAGGTGGATCTTACCTGTTTATAGTATTAAGCTGGCCTATAAAATATCATTTATACATCGTATCACTAAGGGCTCCTAATGTGGACCTAAAATTCTTGACCAAGTTTGTTGTTGTTTTCTTGTTGCTTCTGTGATGAGACATGTACATTAGAAAGTCAAGCTGGAAGTATGTTAGGCATGATGAACTTTGGAGGGCGGTGCTTTCTTCTGCACTGTTTCTCTCTTGGGGAGAGAGAGACTCTAAGATGATTAAATGGAGTGGGACACAGGAAGCTTTGAGAATAAGGAGAGTTTATTTCTCTAGCTTCCCACTAAGGTCAAATGTGGCCCAAAGGCTAAGTGGAATACAATGATTTGGCAGTCCCATATCCACCAGACGGATAGACTTGCCTTGGAAAAACCACTCAGTTGTCTTGATCTTTGCTTTCAGAGGATGTAATTAACTTGGAGATTGATTGCTGTATTGAGAATTGATTTCTGCCGAATGTCCCTCCAGTAGAGAGCCTAAGGACAGACTCAAGGATGGTGTGCACTGAAGTCTTAGTTGCTAGTGAAGATGTCAGCAATATCAAGTGCCTTAGGATGCAATGCACCCAACTTATGAAAACAGCTATTTCATGACCCACTTTTCAGGGTTCAGCTTTTGTCCCACAAAGTGGAATAGTGGGGAGAATACTGAAATGACTACGTACATACATTAAATGGAATAATGCTATGTGATCATTACAAAGCATTGGGCAACTCTGCATTCACTGACATGGAAATAGCTCCATGGTAGTTTCATGGATCCTGCCAGGTTCATGCAGTGTATATAGTGTGTTTTCATTTATGTAAAAAAAAAATCTACTTAGTTCTAAAAAGTATTTTTCCTGTTCAAATTTTAGCATCTCCACAATCACCATGTATTTTGTAGTTGATAGCCTCCCTTCAATCACCGTCAGCAACAGGAGGGATATGGTTGTGACCGGCCATGTGGCCACGAACTAGGACCATTTGAGGAAAGAATGTAGGTCAAGTTAATGTCCGAACACTTTCTTCCTTATTTATTTATTTATTTATTTAGAGAGGGAAAGAGAGGAGGGGCAGAGGGAGAGGGGGAGAGAGAATCTCAAGCAGCCTCCATGCTGGGCATGGAACCTGACACGGGACTCGATCTCACAATCCTGAAATCGTGACCTGAACCGAAATGAAGAGTCAGACCCTTAACCAACTGAGCCACCCAGGTATCTCTAATTTTTTTTTTTTTTTTTTTAAGATTTTACTTATTTATCTTAGAGAAAAAGCTAAGGGGGGGGGGGGGGGGGAGAGGGAGAGAGAGAGAATCTAGAGCAGACGCCCTGCTGAGCACGGAGCCCGACCCGGGGCTCAATCTCATTACCTTGAGATCATGACCTGAGCCAAAATCAAGAGTTGGACACTTAACTGACTGAGCCACCCAGGCGCCCCTGTCTGAAAACTTTCTTTGATACCTTCTGGTAATGCCAAGAAAGCACTGGCATCAAAACTTGGGGATGGGGTCAGTGGTTTGGAAGAAAATCCCAGAGATGAAGGTGCTGCACACTTTGAAGCAACGCTGTGTGGCTAACAGCATTAGTGACTCGGAGCGAAACATTGTGTTGAAAACCACGGGCGTCAAAGATTCAAAAATGAGTCAAAGAGGGGCGCCTGGGTGGCTCAGTCATTAAGCGTCTGCTTTCGGCTCAGGTCATGGTCTCAGGGTCCTGGGATCGAGCCCCGCATCGGGCTCCCTGCTCTGCGGGAGGCCTGCTTCTCCCTCTCCCCCTCCCCATGCTTGTGTTCCCTCTCTCGCTGTGTCTCTCTCTGTCAAATAAATAAATAAAAAATCTTTAAACAAATGATTCAAAGAGTTGGACTCTGAATCTGAAGACATTTTAGATACTTTAACCAATTTAACATATTTTTCTGAGTATCCACAAGAGTGATAAATGACAAAAATCTATAAGCAAATCTAAAAGAGCTCTTTTAATAAGTATAAATAAAAATTCTAAGAAAGCACTAGATCATAGTTTAATTGGAAATACTTTCCTTAGTGACACAAAAAATAATGGTACATCTTATAATTTATTTTTCCTAGATGTAGTTAAATGTGGTATTTTCCTTCCTTCCTTCCTCCCTCCCTCCCTCCCTCTCTCCTTCTTCTTTCTCTCTTCCTTCCTTCCTTCCTTCCTTCCTCCCTCCCTTCCTTTTTTCCTTCCATCTATGCATTTTTTTAAAAAATGCAGAACATGCAAGAAACTGTTAATGGAGGGAAGGGACCTGGGTTTCTGGTACATGGGAGAGGGAGACATTTCTCCTATACAATCTTCTGTTTACTTTATTTTAGTCTTTATCAAAGCTATACATACTCCAGTTTGAGGAGCAAGGAGTTAGCTCTTCAGGTGACCAACCACTCAAGACTTGTATCTATCTGATGACTCTTTTAGTTGTTACCCCCAGATCTCGAAATAACATGGTGGCAGGACTATTTAATGGTTTTTCAGTATTAGGCATTATCTACTGACGCTGTCTTGGAAGATGAAGGTTTATTCTTTTACCCCCTTCCACTCACTCACTCACCCTTCTTGTATCCCCGCCGTCCACTTATATTATTGTATTGGATAGATCAGTATTCACTCTACATTTTTACGACTATGCAAATGATATTCATAGATGAACCAGCTAGTTCACTGATTACTTGTTTGCCTTGAGTTAATAATTGACTTTTATTTATTTTTTTAATTGCTTGTTTTGTTTTGTTTTGTTTTTTATGTACCTATAAGCAGTTCAGCCCCAAACTCTAACCAGTTTGAAATAATTATTCCGTTCTTTCTCCTGCTAGGGCTATTTGCATTGCTGTTATTCTACTTTGAATTTCAGCTAATGGCTTAACATTTACATTCATAATCATAAGATCCCTGGAGCTTATTTTGTTCATCTTTGAAGCCACAGAGTTCCCAGTTTAATGCTTTCCAAATAGCAGAAGTCAGTAAAACATTGCTTTTTAGGAGTGGCCCTGCTTCTCTGAGTCAGTGGTTTTGTCTCCTGTCTCCAGGTATTTGGCTGCAATCGAATCAGAATGCGAGACCCAGAGATGCCATAATGTGGCTTTTAATAACGAAGAATAAATTCTTCACATGCCTTGAGAGAGATCACGAACCCTAATCCAGGGTTATGTAGCCTTGCCATGGAAGTCTCAAGTGAGGGCTTCAGCAGAACATTCTAGAACTCTCTGAAGTGGCTTTGTCAACAAGCCCTGGGTGACACCGCAGCTCCTGTCTCCCGGGGTGGGAGCGGGGAGGGCAGTGGCTTAGGCTGCACTGCAGATTGTCACTCCTGCTCTGGTTCCTTCTTCTTCTCACTCGTTCTAATTATTACCGTGGAAGAAATGGAATTCCCTTTTGTGTTTAGGTGTAGACGCTGTCAGAGGTACCTTAATTTGCTGTTAAGCTTATTGCAGACAGAAGTAGCAGGGAGGTAGCAATTGTAGAGTTATCTCAAACACTGGAAGTCCTTTGAGCTTCATGAAGCAAATGATTTAATCCGAGGCAGGAAACGAGAACACACTCGGTGAAGCCACTGTGAGTTTGGCCGCGGCTGAGGCGATTAGCAATACATGTGATTTATGAGCCGTTGCGAGCCAATACGCCCATTGTTTCTTGAGCTTTAACATCTTTTAGCCACAGAAATTTTCATTTCTGACGGGTAAAAGGCTCTGTAGTTAGATCTTTAAGCAACAAGAAAGTCTTCATCTCTTTCTTACATTCAAGGTCAGGAAACACAGTGGAGAGGATTTGGAGTTTGTGACAAAAGGTAGAATTTGGTCAAATGGAGTTTTACTGGAGGTCTTGGCTTCTACCTCACCCTTCCTTGTAGCTATGTGGGTCATCAGTATTCTGTATGTTTTAGTTAGCAGCTTGGAGAAGGCATTTACAACACAGTACGTGAAGGAGCCACGTGCTTTTGGTTTCAAATAATTTGATGGTTCCTCTCATCAAGGGAGCCTCATTTTCTGATTTTGTATTTTCCCTTCTTAAACAGGAGGCTTGCATTTTTTTCTCCTTCCCCATTCTCACCAGATGGACTGAGAGAGAAATAAACGGAGAGGGGGAACTGGAAGGCTGGGATGGTGATAACAAGGGGGTGAGAACTGTGAAGAAACGTAATATTTTTAGGAAAATCAGGAGTTAAGGGAGCAAGAAAAAAACCTGCAACAGAACCTGGAATAATAAATTGCCATCGGATGGAAGTCTCAAGATTTTGAAATGGACTTCTGTATTAATCAGTGTTTGATAGGAAAAAAGAAATTGCTCCAGGTGTTTCAGACAATGGGAATTTATTATGGGGATTGGTTGTGAAGGCTTTGAAGGGCTAGTGGAGCAAAGGAAGGGAGGGCAAGTTATGCAGAACGAATAACGGGAGACTGCTACCATCCCTGGGCTGGAGAAGCACTGGGGGAGATCGTTCTACCCAGAGTGCGGGACAGCGGTCTCCAAGGCCCCGCTGTTGGAGGTGAGCAGGAACCCGTGAGCTGGCACTCCCAGGTCATCGCCACTGCCACCGTGGCTGTCCCCACAGTCTACGTGGCTGGCGTCTCCACTGCAACTGACGCAGTCACATTCCCAGGTCCTGCTGCTCTCTGTGCCACAGGAGAAGCCTTTAGGAAGAGACTCCTTCTTGCCCTTCTACTTCCCAGTCCCCCTACGGTGCTCCATTGGCAGGACCTAAATGCAAGCCAGTCAGCAAGGGATCGATCCTGAGAAATAAAGTTTGCAGGGTCTCCGCCCCCTTCAGTGCAGAGCAAAACAAACAAAGATAGGAATGGAGCTGAGAAACTAACAAGCCAGTAACTAACATGACCTCCTTTTAGAAAAAAGAGCTCAGGTCCCTCTGTGCTTTCTGTGAACCCGGCTGTAGCTGAGAGTACTGTAAACTTGGGCAAAAACCATTGTAATACTAAGCCTAGCGTTTCAATTCCCAAAGGAATGTGTGGTCCATTAGGGGACACTAGTGTATCTGGAAGAAACTAGTCTCCACCCGAGAGAGGGTCTCTGCCTTAAATTCTCTGCTTTCAGGGGGTGCCTGGGTGGCTCAGCTGGTTAAATGTCTGGCTCTTGATTTCAGCTCAGGTCATGATCTCAGGGTTGTGAGGTCAAGCCCCACCTTGGACTCTGTGTTCAGCAGGGAGTCTTCTTGGGATTCTCTCTCTCCCTCTCCCTCTGTCCCCCCTCTGCTCCCCCCCCCAACTGGGGCACACTCTCTTTCTCTAAAAATAAACAAATAAAATCTTTAAATTCTCTGCTTTCATGATGGATTTATATAAAGCATTGACTCATGGATCTATTTTGGTGGAAATTGTTTAAAAAATGTTATAAAAAAGAGTAAAATCTTCCATTGCATGATGTTTTGTTCTCACAGGAATTTGTAATTGGTATGTTTCAAGTCACTCCAGGAAAAAAATGCTCGTAAAAAGCAACTTTGATCACATATAGTGTTGGTCTAGCATGTGAAAGTTTTAGGGATTTCTAAGATCTCTGGGCCATGTGCTCTGGGTGGCAGCTCCTTTATACGTTCTGGAGTTGTCTGTTGGAGTTAAGAAGATTTCGAATACCTGGGACATAGAGTTTCTGTAAGTTTATAATTGGCTCATTGGAGTAAATGTTCTGTTTACCAAAGATTATAGTTAACCCAATTCTGTGCACCTGACATGTATTTTAAAAGGGAAAAAGCAAAGAAAGGGTTATATTCAAAGGTAGAGCTCCTAGCTTTCTCTAAGAGGCTCAAACCAACATTGGTGGTAATGTCAGTGGAGAAAAAGAAGACACAAAAAGGATTGGGCTTTAGGGGAAGGTGGCTAGTTTAGTCAGGGCATGGTAATTGGTGATTTTCTCTGGGCTATCCAAGTGGATATTTCTAGCATGCTGTTAGATATCTGGTTGAAGCTCAGGGGAACAATCTGGATAGAGTATAAATTTAGGATCTATCAGTAACTAGGTTTAGTTAAAACCTGAGTGGGAATGGGACAACAGTCATGTTGGCATATCCCTCCTGCCCCTTCTCCTGCCCACCATATTGGATGTCACTGTTCAGAGGTTTTAAATCTGAATTTGTGTCCTTGTCCCTGTTATGCCAGAGCATGAATTCTAACCTCCAAGCAACCTGCTTGGGAAGGATGATTGGCAACTTAAATTTGGGCAGTGGGGCTTTTGGACTCGGCCAGGAGGGATCCACTCTGGCTTTGTCCAGCTGTGCCCCTTCATTCGGGGCGAGGGGTTCATGGACTAAGGTCCGATGCACCCCCGTAGCCACAGAGCCCATGCCTTCCCCTTAGACATCACACTCCCAGTACCAAGACCCCAGAATTCCCTGCCCCCAAGGCCAAAGTGGAGGCCACGTCCAGAGCCCGCATCGGCCACTTCTCTGGTTTATCCTCCCAAGCTGCTAGTATGCACCCCTCGGCTTCAAGGTTGGCCAGGGAGTGACTGCAAAGGTATGGAATGTAAAAGAAAAGTTTTACACTGGATACTTGTTAAGAGAGATTTTATTCGAGCTACTGTAGTAGAGGAGAGAGACTTCAGTCTAGAACTGAGCTCAACTCCCAATGCAGCAAAGACAGCTGAGGATGTCTAGCCAACCAGCCGCATGAGGGGGTCAGTGGATGGGAGGTTACTAAGAGGATAGTAGGGGCAGAAAGCTGTTTGCTAAACTGGCTTTAGGATTCATGCTAGAGACAGGCCAAGGACTTGGACATCAGGTGTGGGGGGATGAGGGACTTGGTCAGATATCAGATGCAGGCAGGGGATTCTCAGCAAACCAACGTGGCGGGATTCTTTGCTGAATCTGGGCTCTGCAGGCTGAGGACAGGGTGGCCGGCCATGGTAAGGCATGGCGAGAGGAGGTCTCAGAGGAGCCTGATTACATCTGGTCAGAGAGGGAGTTTTTGTCAGGACAGAACTTGGACTTGCGGGTTGAAGCATCCAAGTCTATGTCACAGGGTCCCTCATGGTGTGGCTCAGAGCCGAGGGTGGAAAGGAAAGGGGTGCAGGCACCCCTGCACTCTAGGTGGGAACTCGGAGGACCTGGAGAGTCTCAGTTTGAGCTTGGCCTTCTGGCCGCGGGTTCCTTTGTAACACTCTAAAGGCTGATGCCAGCAGGGATGGTGGGCACTCTCAGCTGAGGATCTCAGGAGCTTTAGGAGGCCCCTGGACAGTGGGGACAGGGAGGGGCAACACCCGGGACAGGCCAGGAGTGGAAGAGGACGAGAAAATGGTTTCTCACCTGGGGTGGTGCTGAGTGAGTGGAAGGGAAGGTTTGGGGGGTGAGGTGAGGCTGTCAGCAAACGAAGGAGAACATCTCCCTTCTCCTTCCACCCTGTGCCAGGCCCCAACGAGAATCATGACTTAGGGCAGAAAACCACGTCGATTTTGAATATGTGTTCTCCACATTTGGTGTGAACTGTGGCTTTGCATGTTTTAAAAAAAAATCCACGAATAAGGTGGAAGGATAAAACATTCAACATTTGTTAGATTGATTTATAGCCGTTGAGTGTTGAGGCATATGGTCCGCGGGACTCTGTATTCTTGCCTCAGGCCCTGCGCTGCCAGGAAGGGGCTACAGAGTTACCGACTGGCCTAGAGCACAGGCCCAGTAAAGGAGCGTGAGAAATTTCCAGGCCCAGGGGGGCAGAATGAACAGATACTTAATTGAACAGGTATAATTGAGAGAAGGCTCCATGACGCAAAATTGATTAAGGGGCAGGCAGAAGGACTCATGAAGAGAGATGGTGGGAGAAGAAGGGAGAATACCAGTCTAGAAGTTAGTATGAGAGTATTTGGAGTCCAGTGGCCTGCTCCCTGTCCCCCGACTTGGCTGGAACCAGGCCACCAGCAGAGGCTTGTGTATGGCGGGCGCCTAGACGGCCTTTGGTTAGAATTTCACCTGGGGTGATCGGGGTCTTTCCCATGGGCCAGCACCATTCCTTCTCATCTTTAGCTAACCCTCAGAACCTTAGAGAAAATAAAAGACCTGATGGGGTTGTGTGAGTAAGTCGAGAAAATTCATGTGAAATGGGCTTTTAAAATAGCCATGAACCATGCAAATAATGGATATTAATATATGGTCTAAATTGTTTTCTCCCCAAAGTTTTAGCTTCCTCTATTGGGGTATTCTTTATGGGGTGCACAGTTTTAGGGCAGAATTCTTTTTAAAAACAGGGATTACCTCCGGAGGACATTTTGGGGTAGGGGGCATTTTTGTTTTCCTGATGAAGGCATGTGTCTTCCCGAGTGGGCTGGGTTTAAGCTGGGTACTATTTTGGTGGGTGTGCCTGGGAGTGCCAGGAGCAAGTCATTCAAAAGAATCAGTGTTGTAGCGGGGGCCAGTGATCTTTCTGGTTCTTTAGCATTAGCTGGTCTGAAAATTCTGGTCCCCACCAGGGGTTTTGGGTTCCAGATAAATGACTCCAACTTTGTTAGTAAAGTGGGGTTACTAATACATGTTGCCTTCTGTTTTCACCAGTCTGGGTGGGAATAATAAAAAAAGAACCCATGCCCATGCAGAAGAAAAGGAGTCCATAAACATATCATAAAGTACTGTCGCTCTTCTGCTCATCTGCCACTTCAAATTCCGGCTCTGTAGTTAGCAATCTGGCTTCATTTGCCAGCATTAACTTTATTCCATTTGTATTCCAAGTTGCAATTCCCTTTACAGTGCACTTTAGTGCTTAAGATCTATGTGTCAACAGCTGTTATTTAAGGGAACAAATAAATTTGTCAGTATTCAGTAAACATAAAATCACCCAGAGAAAGGAAAGTTTGAATCCAAAGTTGTTAAATGCAAGAGCGAGTGAAGATGACTGTGGGCAACTAGTGAGCTAATTGCCTGCAAGTTAGTCACATTTTTTATGGATTACCATGGTGTAATTGAGTTTTATTTCTTTCACTGTTCCAACTCTTGTCACAGTGGGCAGTGCCCTGGAGTTGGAGAGAGTGAAATAACTCAGTTGTCTCCTGAGCCACACATATAGACATTGTTCAGTATCGTCACTCATATTCTAGACCACGATCTCCTCAGTGAAGAACAGTGTGGAACATTGAACAATGCTGGGGTTTGGGGCACCAACCCCCCGACACAGTCAAAAACCTGGGTCTAACTTTGGACCCCCAAAACTTAACTACTAATAGCCTACTGTTCACTGGAAGCCTTGCTGATAATATAAACCGTTGGTTGACACATTGTTTGTATATTATATGTATTATATACTATATTCTTACAATAAGGTTAGCTAGAAAAAAGAAAATGTTATTAAGAAAAACAAAAGAAAATACATTTACAATACTGTATACTGTATTTATTGAAAAAAATCCACATGTAAGTGGACCCATGACATTCAGGTCTGTGTTATGCAAAGGTCAACTGTATTTTAAGTCTGTTATGGTTCTCATTTCAGTATTCTTGAGTGTTAACAATCTGAAGCTGTAGGTTTAGGGGAGGAGCTCACTGGGCAAAATGCCATATTTTTTATTTACTTACTTATTAAAATTTTTCTTTTTAGATTTTATTTATTTATTTGAGAGAGAGAGATAGAGATAGTGAGAGAGAGCACAAGTGGGGAGGAGAGGGAGAAGCAGGCTCCCCGCAGAGCAAGGAGCCCGATGTGGGACTCGATCCCAGGACCCCGGGATCATGACCTGAGCCGAAGGCAGACGCTTAACCGGCTGAGCCACCCAGGTGCCCATATTTTTTAAATCTTTCCCAGAGAATTTTAGTTTGGAAGAATCTGATTTAAAAAACCTATTTTAATATGATTTTGGGTGTGTCTGTATGTCTGTGTGTGTTGTGTATGTATGGTAGGGAAGTAGCTAGGAAATACTTTTTAAGGTAACAAATAATGGGAAATGTTTCTGGAAAGTTAGGTCTTCTTAACTTGCCTCTCTGTTTTGTTTTTGTTTTTTTTTAATTATTATTTTTTTATTATGTTATGTTAATCACCATACATTACATCATTAGTTTTTGATGTAGTGATCCATGATTCATTGTTTGTGTATAACACCCAGTGCTCCATTCAGTA